>NW_027439240.1:0-300000 GCF_964188355.1 Buteo buteo | reverse complement strand
ATGCCAATCAGTTGTTCTGTTTCTACTTGTCTTTTGTTCCTAATCATCAAATCAGTCCGGGTTTCCACCATCATTATCTGCCGAGCTAATATAAAGAGAACAACCACAAACAGATATAAAAAAATTAGACATGTTTCAGAGTCAGTTTTAAAGTCTTTGGATCACGGCTAATAATCTTCCATGGAGTAGGTGCCTTCTTCACTCGGGTGTAGTGTATCCAAGCATCCGATTCTGCAATTTTAATAGCCGTAAAGGTGGTTAACAGTATCTGGAAGGGTCCTTTCCAACGTTCCTGCAGGGGTTCGGAAGTCCACGTTTTCACATAGACAGAGTCTCCTGGTTGAAAGTCATGCACCGGAACCTCCAGGGGTAATGGTCTGTTTCACACCACTGCTCTCTGAACTGCAGTCAAAGTTTTTCCTAAGGAAAGCAAATAGTTATACACATCCTGTTTTCCTTTTACATGCATGTTCGGGTTTGGTTCTGGAGATTCATAAGGTTTCCCATACAATAATTCATAAGGACTGACTGAGGTTCCACTCTTTGGCTGTACTCTGATTCGCAATAATGCCAATGGAAGCGCTTGAGGCCATTTTAAATTAGTCTCTTGACAAACTTTACTTATCTGCCTTTTTAAGGTTTAATTCCTTTTTTTTCTACTTTTCCACTGGATTGTGGCTTCCATGGGGTATGCAAATCCCATGTGATACCCAGAATTTTGCTAACATTTTGGACTACTTCTGCAACAAAGTGTGGACCTCTGTCAGAAGAAATTCCAATAGGAACTCCAAACCTTGGAATTACTTCTCGTAGTAACCACTTTACTACTTCCTTTGCTTGTGTAGAACGACAGGGAAAAGCTTCTGGCCATCCTGAAAAAGTATCAACCCCCACCAGGATGTACCGATACCCATTTTGCCTAGGTAGTTCTGAAAAATCTACTTGCCAATAATCTCCAGGCTCTGTACCAGATTTTATTCGACTCATTTGAACCTTTTTCCTGATCACTGGATTGTTTTTCAAACATACTTCACATTTTGCAGTTATTATTTTAGCTATTCCTAACATTCTGAGGGATACCACTGGTTTTTGTAAGGAAGTTACTAAGGCCTCTGCTCCCCAGTGACACTCCTGATGCTTTGTCTGAATTATTTCTCTCATCAAAAAGGGTGGAACTACTACCTGTCCTTTAGGTGTTACCCACCATCCGGCTAGGTTTTTCTTAGCATTTAATACTTGACCTAGCCTATCATCCTCCTCTGAGTATTTTGGTTCTTCCTTAGGGAGAGTTACTGTTTTGGAGGGAATTAATGCCATTTGCAATGCTCGTCCCTTTGCTACCTTTCTTGCCGTTCGGTCGGCTAAATTATTTCCAGCCATTTCCTTTATGTTTCCAATTTGATGTGCTTTACAGTGCATGATTGCTACCTGATCTGGTTTCTGAACTGCTTGTAATAATTGTAAAATTTCATCTTGGTGTTTAATATTTGATCCCTGGGAGGACAATAATCCTCTTTCTTTCCACAATGCTGCATGGACATGTACCACTCCAAAAGCATACTTTCAATCTGTCCAGATATTTGCTTTCTTCTTCTCACTTAGTTCTAAAGCTCAAATCAAAGCAATAAGTTCCGCTTTCTGAGCTGAGGTGGTACTTGGCAATGCTTCTGCTTCTATAACTGTGGTGTCTGTTGTTACCGCATACCCAGCGTATCGGACTCCTTGCTCCACAAAGCTGCTGCCATTCGCATACAGTTCCCAGTCCGGTCGCTCCAATGGTACATCCTTCAAATCTTCACGACTGGAATAAACATACTCAATAGCAGCCAGGCAATCATGTTCCAATTGTCCTTCTTCCTGTATGGAACTTAAAAACACAGCTGGATTTGCCAGGTTAGTTGTTTTTAAAATTACATCATCTTGTTGAGTTAATATTACCTGGTACTTCATCATTCTGCTCGGAGATAGCCAGTGTCCCCCCTTTTGTTCTAGAACAGTTTTCACCATGTGTGGGACATAGACTGTTATTGTTTTTCCCAAAGTCAATTTCCGAGCTTCTTGTATGATCATTACTGTAGCAGCTACTGCTCGAAGACAATTTGGCCACCCTTTACTCACTGTGTCCAGTTGTTTGGAGAAGTAACCGACTGGTCGTTTCCAGCTTCCCATCTCCTGGGTTAACACACCAAGTGCCAGGCGTTGTCTTTCATGAACAAACAACTGGAAATCTTTAGTTAAATCAGGGAGGCCTAAAGCGGGTGCAGACATTAAAGCGCGTTTTAACTCTGTAAAGGCCCTTTGCTGTTCTGGACCCCACACAAAGGAAGAGTTCTTTTGGGCCTCCTATAACGGTTTAGCTATTAGACCGTAGTTCATAATCCAAAGGCGACACCACCCTGCCATTCCCAAAAATGCTCTGAGTTCATGGATATTGTTCAGTTCAGGTATACTGCAAATGATTTCTTTGCGATCCTTTCCCAGTTGTCGCTGTCCTTTTGAAATCTCAAAGCCCAAGTATATCACAGTCTGACATGCTATTTGGGCTCTCTTCCTGAATACCTTGTACCCAGTTAGTCCTGGAAAATTCAAAAGGTCAATGGTTACCTGTATGCAGGTGACTCTTTCTTCTGTAGCAATCAGTATATCATCCACATATTGTAGAAGTAAATGTTCAGGCCTCGGTTTGTCCTGTTTCCAGATTTCAAGCTCCTTTGCCAGCTGGTTTCCGAAGATCGTCGGGCTGTTTTTAAATCCTTGGGGTAGTCTTGTCCATGTCAGCTGCATTTTTCGTCCAGTTTGTGGATTTTCCCACTCAAAAGCAAACAGCTTTCTGCTTTCCTTTTCCAAGGGTATACAAAAAAGCATCTTTCAAATCAAGCACTGTAAACCACTAATGAGTCTCCTTTAATGCTGTTAACAATGTGTAAGGATTTGGAACCACAGGATATATGTCCTTGGTTATTTGATTTACTGCTCTCAAATCTTGCACTAACTTATACTCACCCGAGGGTTTTCTAACTGATAAAATAGGAGTATTATATTCAGATTCACATTCTTCCAAAATTTTATACTCTAAAAATTTATCAATCAATTTCTTCAATTCCTGCCTAACTTCCGGTTTGATTGGGTATTGTTTAATTTTTACTGTTCCTGCACCTTCTTTTAAATCTATTTTCACAGGTGCTGCTAATTTTGATTTACCAAGAATATTTGTTTCCCATACTGTAGGGATCACTGCAGCATCCACCTCTGGTGGAATTTCCTGCTCCTCCACCTTTTCTTGTATCATCAGGATTTCTCCCGGTTTTGACTCAGGTATTTTTTTAAAAAAGAGTTCTCCATCCTCAAAAACAATTTGTGCATTTAATTTGGATAACAAATCCCTTCCTAACAAGGGTATCGGGCATTCTGGTACATACAAGAATTCATGTGTAATTATTTTATTTCCAAATTTCAAACCCAGGGGCTGCAGGAATGGTCTGTTTTCTTCCCTCCCTGTGGCTCTTACTATGTTTGCTGGTTTTGTTCCAATTTCTCCTTTACAAGTATTTAACACCAAAAATGTTGCTCCTGTATCCACTAGAAATTTAACTTCTTTTTCTCCCAGCTTAATTACAACCAGAGGCTCAGCTGGGTTCCCCTCCAGTCCCCTTCATTCATCCAAAACCATCATTCTGGCTATCTCTTTCTGAATTACTCACCTTTCCGTGGTATCAGGACGATGGATTAGCCAGGGATGCTTTCAGGCAATTTAGAAAGCAAACAGGAAGCACGTTTTTCGCCCACACGTAATTAAGTCGTGGGACATATTGCCACAGGATGTCGTGAAGGTCAGAAGGACAAATGGACTCAAAACACCATTACACAAATTCACCAGAGGTAGTTTATATGTGTCTATTAAGCGCAACACTGCGTGCAGCATTTGGCTCAGAAGTCCCTGCACTGCTCACAGATGGAAACCAGGAGCGTGTCGGGGCAAAACCGCTCTGTAGGAGATCCCTCTTTTGTACCTTTTGCCCAAATTACCTGGACTGCCAGAGTGGGTATGGGCCAGGCAGACCTCCAGTCTGATCGCTGCGGTGACCGGTCTCACATAGCAGAGCCCCAGCACGTCTGTCCTACAAGAACCGTTCACGTTTCCCCTGGCAAAAAGCCCAAGCCCTGACACTCACCGCGGCTGCCATCATCCCCGCTGTTGCCCAGTGCAGCCGGAATTTTTTCCTCTTGCTTTGCATTGTGGCTGGTTTTTCTTTTGAAGGGGGTAGGGAAGGAAGAGGAGAGGAAACAGAGGTGACTGGAGCCAAAACACAGCCCCGAGGCAATAAACTAAATGCAAGACACATGTTCTTTAATTCTAGCTCAGCAGCCTCCGACACACGGGCTTCCTAGGGACAGCACCGAGACAGGACCCGATAGATTTGTGTCACACAGTAGAAGGGAAGTAAAAATAAAGTTTCCATTGGATTCTTTTTGTTTGTTTTTTTTCGGGAAAACCCACTGCCAATGAAGTTTCCACGATGGAACTGCAGCGCCAGGTTCCCTGCCGCGCGGCGAGCAGGCTGCATATGTGGCCGTGAGAGGGAAGGGGCCGAACCGCTCCTCGTGCCGGTGCTCCAAGTGCCAGTATCGGACAGGGGCACCATTATTCTCCATCTGCTCCAAAAACACTCTCTTTGCTCCTCCCCTCCTCCCTCACTAAGGAGCCTTTGAGTCCACGTGCCGAAGGAAAATCATCTCCGGGCTTTGCCTAAGGACTGGCCCCGCTGCTCGAGAGGGTCTGCCAGGAAGGTGCCGCTTGCCCCGGGGAGAAGCTCCTGCTGGGCTGCCCAGGGCAGGACGATGAGGGGGCAGAGGCTGGGAAGCGAGGAAGGCTCGTAGGAAGCACCCCTCATCCTCGGAAAGAGCCCGAAGAGGGGAGGTCTGGGCTTCCAGGGGCTGCTCGGCGGGGGAATGCCGGAGCGTGCCTCACGGCCGGCGGGAAGCTTTCCCTGCGGAAGTTATAAATTAGGCATCTCCAGAGACCTCATTCATTTTACCCGTAATAAAATTACCACTTTTCAAAGGGGAAAACCCCTTTGAATGGCTTCAGTCAAACTAACCCCACGGGACGGCTTAGCTCAGATGCACGTATGCTCAATCTCAGGTTTGCGGGCAAGAATTATAGAGCTGCTTTGGGGACGTGGCTGATATTACAAGCAGTGTGACCCCTTCAAAGCCCACCCCAGCTACGTTCCTGAGGTCTGATGGGGCACAAAGCACCACCACTGCATCTCGGAAAGGAAGATGCAAATACAGCTACCTTGTTTCAACCTCCCCTGTTCCTTTTCTGACCTGTACTTTTCCCCCTGCTCTTTTCCAAGCAGTCCATATCCAACTCCCCCACCTCAGCAATGCCATTCACCCTTGTCCATAATGAAAAAAACAACAAAACCAAAACCCCAAAACAAAAAAACAAAACCCAAACAAAAAACCCCCACACACCTGAAGCTATTAATGCATCAGTTCAGGCTGAGACTTTTGATTTTAAAGAAAGAAGGGTTGCCTATTTGTTACTTGCCAACACCTCCTTATTTTGGTTAATCTTACCCTACAATGTTCTATTTGCTACAGCTTAAAAAAAAAATAGGCAGCTTACAACACAAATAGGGAACAGGATGTTTTTCCATGCTGCAGAGCCAGAGGAAAGCGAGGGACACAGAGCAGACAACAGGAGCGCTCCCCACACCAGCTGCCAGCAGTTACTGCCGATTCCTGACTTCGACACACCCCTCAAAGCGAGGGAAAACACCAGCTTCGAGATGAGTTAAACTTTGTCGTGAACAATATAAAGTAACACATTCACCCCCATGCGCGCAGACTAAATAGTCCAGGGCTGCTCTAAGCTCTTGAGGAAAAAAACCCCACCACTTCCAAACTAACATGCGTTTGTTTGAATCTGATGACTATGGACTGTATCTTGGAAAGCTCTCTGGGATATGGGAATACAGCTGAGGGAGACCCATTTGCTTCCAAACCCTAAAACTGCAGCATCTGCATTCCCTTGGGATGGTGCTACCACCTCAGGACTGTCGTTCTGAATTTTGTTCTTCCTCTTCTACTTTGACATTCAGTAAGCAAGCCTCCTGGACTGCAGCCACCCTGCTCCTACATCCCACCGGGATGACAACAGCTCCATTTCACCTGTTCAGCGAGACTCCAGCATCGGGACAGGCTTCAGAGCAGAAAAAAAGTCTGTTCACAATGAGTCAGAAGAGCACTGGTGTGAGGTGGAGAAGGATAAGACAGTACCTGCACAGTACCATGCTCGTGAGGGACCAGCATCTTCCCAGGAGGGAGGGGGCTGCGGCGTTACCCACCCCGTGCAGAGCTGCACCTTCCCTGCAAGCGGCTCACCCCAGCGAAGCCCCAGCCCAGCCACTTCCACGCTTTTATTATTTTATACTCCCATGTTCTGGCCAGGTCGCAGCTAGAGAAAGCTGCAACAGTTCTCTCCTCCTCACACAACCACTGACAGTTTGTAGTTCTCCGGCCCAGCATGAATCTAGCCCCAGGGGACAAAGCTTCCCTCAGTAAAGAAAAAGCTGGGGAGACAAATTCAGAAGACATGCAAGCGAACTCCTCTGGGCACTGCACCTGCATCAGACTGACACCGGAGCGCAGGGCTCTTCATTTTCTCTTGACCTTTCATCTCCAGCCTGTCCACCACGCCAGGCACTGGCAGGAGAGAGCTACAAGGTCACACCGCCCTAAGGCTGAAACGCAAACCCTCCTCAGGAGGTTGGCTCCTGCCCAAGAGAACTGGTTTAATTGGGGGAGACCTCACCTAGCAGGGAAGGTACTCAGTAAGGCACTGTTGGAGCTGCTGAACCCAAGTTACAGAGCTGAAGGACAGACAACCTCCTTCACAGATACATGGCAGCTTTTTTCCTCCCCTCGGCCAGAAACTCTGTCCGAGGAAAGACGACTGGCAGGCAATTTGAAACAGCAAATCCAGACAGGCTGCCTGCAACCGTGGCAGAGAGCTCAGCATGCCACACACACACCCCACTCAGGTGCTCAGGCTATCAGTAACGTTAACCACCCACAGTGCAAGAAGCCAGCTACCAAATTTCTACCTGGGAGATCACGCCTGAGGGTGAAAGGCATCCCTCAGCGGATACTGGAGCCTAGCAAGGACTGAGAAACCCTGTGAAGTGAAACCTTCTTCCTGGGGTGAGAAGCAGTAAGGATGGACATTCTCGAACTGCGCTAACGTCCAGACCCACTACTCCCCCACCAAAACCCCCGATGTTTTATTCTTCACATATCACTTGCCTAAGCAGCACCAAGTTGTAGCCAGAGCATCTATGGGTTGTACGTATACTCTGCAGTGAACCCAACGGATTTGTTTTAATCCTTGAGATCTGGAAGACCAGTATGTGGAACTCTGAACAACTGTGTGCGCATGTGTACACATCTACAGACCACCAAAGCAGTACTTTTGAGTTTAACACACTTTGCTCTGTGCAGCCCAAGCATAGTCGGTCCAGCCCAGGCCTTTGCTTCTTTTCCACACAGTGGAATACATTCTACTGCAAGAGTAGACTTTCCCAGTTGCAAGGTGCTCCAACACCAGGGTGAGGACAAACTGTTCACTAGGACACCAAATTGCACTGCTTGGCTTGGACAAGAAACCGGTCAACATTTTAAAGAGGGGATTTTATAGCCCGCACAACAGACTCCCAAGTTTCACTTTTCAACACACAAGTGTGGCAAAAGGGACAACCCCAGTCTAGAGTAAATGAATTCCACAAATATATAACAGTTTCAACAGCCTTGAGTACCGGTGCTCAGACTAAGGCTTTCTAATAAGTAATTCATCATAAAAATAAACCCAGTTTTCAGCTGGAAGTAAAAGGAAACCCAGGAGATTTGAAGCTTGACCTTTCTACATCTGTTGAAAAGCCATCAGGATCTTATCGGACCTGTTTAGCCCATGGAGCTCCCTTCCCAACCCTACATCGCAAGAGGTCAGGAAATGAAGGCTCTCAGTCATCACAGTTTGATTAAGATGGCTTAAAATTCGAGCTTTAATTGAAAGGGAAAGAAACATTCCAAAAGGATATATGTTTCATAGACTCAACTGAGTTACCAAATTTAGGTTTCATTGGATGTTATTGCAAACATGAACATTAAATCATAAGCACCGAATAGTAGAGAACTCAAAAAAAAAAAGATATAACCATACCATATCAGAAGGGATCGGACCAAATGCTTTTGTAGGCAACTATCCAAATGTGATGCACCAACACATTAGCTCAAAGGATGTAAGGACATCCCTGAACCCACCAGAAAAAACTTCTGAGGACTGACTACATCAACATTTTCCTGGCAAGTATCTTCTCTGCCAGCAATAAATCCCAGCTCAATACATATCTAAAATGATATACATTAGAGGGCGTGTGTTTAAGAGTATTAAGTTGGCTTAAATTACTTGAGCAAAATTTTAAATATGTAATAGAAATCTAAAAAGGAACACAAAAAAATTGAGAACACCACTGCAATATTAATGCCAAGCTGTTACTTTTTTTTTTTTAAACAGATCTGTACAGCAACATAGCAAAGAATGCAGTGATCACAATTCAAGCCAGACAGCAATCTAAGGGAATACTAATCCTGTATACAGCAGAGCTGAAACACTCCCAACATTCAGATGCTCCAAGTATGTTGGCTACCCTAATGCACTCCAAACCAGTTCTACCTACATAGGACATTTTGGTGTGAAAAAGTTTCTGTAAAGTTCCCTTTGTTTCCAGTGTTTTTCTTGTACAAAATATTACAATGGTTTTTTATATATATGTTTACAGACTTGCACAGCTAGAAAAATATAAACTACAATTGGGCTTGGCAATCAGTTCTTTTCTTTAAATACATGACATTTCAGAGCAAAAATTGTAGTGGTAACATACCCTGCACTTCAAGCATCTGCACAGAAAAGCTTTCTTCCTTAAGCGTATCAAGCCTAAAAACCATGACTGCAGTGAGACATGTGCCACAGTAAGTGCAACGAATGCAATTCATCTACCTCCTGGCATAAGGGAGACACAAGATGAATGTTATTTGTGCAGGTTAGTGGCACAATATAGAAAAATCCGTAACTAAACATTAAATTCCTTAATAACATTCATTAATTTCATAGGCAGAGCCTGTTAAAAAAAGGACAACCGTTGTAGCTTTTAAGAAAAGCAGACGCTAAGTTCACGGGGCATTATACATCTTGAACAAAAATGCAACCACAGTTAACATTTCGGGGCATTTGCTAGCTTCAAGCAAGCCCCCAGGTATTAAGGTTTTTTCCATTCAACTTTTAAGTAGAGGCCGGGGAGGATTTTTTGCTTTAAAGCTACAGTATCTGTCATTATGGCTTTTAACACCCCAGCTTTCACCCAGATGAGGTACATGTTTCTAGTGAAATGGTAACAGTTGAGCAGGATGAGTTTCAATGGACCACAAAAATCCACACATAGGTGTAAACAGGTTGTCTTATGAAAGGTTGCCAAACCAAATTGTAACAGCGCAAAACAAGATTTCTTCTTTTATTTTTCTCTGTAGAAAGCGTTGTCGAGGCATCTAGGACGTCGCTAGTAGTTAAGCCACTGAGCAAACCCTCTTTCCACCAGACTTCTGTTTACCGACACCACCTAAAAGGAGGTAAAAAAAAAAGTAGAAAGGTGAACAAACTACTAGCAAGAAGCATCAGCAAGTTCCTAACCAGCAATAAAAAGTCTGCATAATCATATACCTTATCAGTGTTGAAAAAATAGGCATGTTAACATACCCACCTCATCTCCCGTCAAGTTCCACAGCTGTATCAGTGGCAGACCTGTTGCGCTGTCATAATTTGTGACCTGGAAACACAGAAGAACATTAGCGTGCAGCAATTCTGGTCTGAGCCGTGCAGGGTGCAAGGCTAGCATCATTCACTGCATATCAGATCCTCAGACTCAGCGTAGGCTCGTGGAAATGTAGCTCCTGCCACCAGGCAGCTGGGACACCCTGCTGGCAAGTGCGCTCTGGTCGCTCAAATCCGTGCCCTTGCTAGAATTAGTGATGCATTTGAGCACTGCACTAAAACCCAAGGAAGCTGCGAGATTGAGCGTCACAAGCGCTATCGGCTTCCCACTCGTCCCAACTGCCTTACGTGGACAGCTACAGCCACTGTCAGAGGCACTTCGGAAGAGGCAAGTGCCTCTTCGCTGAGACCAGGCACTGCATGCAGAAGCCTTTGGGATGCCCTTACTTCTCCCTCCGGCCAGCCAGAGGCCAAGTCCTGGATGTCAGTCTTGCAAAGACTGTTGAGACTGGCAAAGCAGCGCAGACCCAGGTGAATATTTGATCCGCTGGACAACAGGCCACTTTGTGCTCTGTAAATCCATCCAGGTGCCCTTCCTCTCTGCCCGCATCAGTAACAAGAGGGAATACTCATCCCTTCCCAGCCAGGCAGTCCTGAGTGGTCCTGGTGCCACACAAGGAAGTTTTCGGCGCCCGAGATTGCTCGACGAGAATCCTGCCCAGCAGCCAGGCTTACAGGCTGTGGCTTTGTTTTCGATTTTAACACGCACGGTATGCGAGGGGGCAGAGAGGACAACAGCAGCAGTCAAATTGGCAACCAGACTTCCAGGCAGCTCTCGTGTACCTGTGCCACTAGGACTGCGCCTTTGGTCATCTCACTAACAGCGGCGTCGGCTTCAGGTGAAAAGTGATCCTCGTCTTGGGAAAGAAAAGAGCAGGAGAAAACAAATGAGATATATTCTTCACAGGCTTTAAAGGCCAGAAGGGACTATTAAGCTAATCTTGCCTGACCTCCTACATAAGTTAGGCCAGAGAATCCTCACCTACTGTTGCTGTACGCATTTGCTGAAACCAGTCTATTAAGCTGGAGATCACACAAGTATTGTGCCTGCTGTGTTGCTGAAGGGAAAGGATGAAGTGCTTTCTAAAGCCACTAGCTCAGTTAATGTGAACATAAGTGGCTGATGAATTAGGAGGCTTTAAAGACAGAAAAGTCTACTTCTGCAGTACGTTTGAGCTGCCATTAGTATTTTGATCCTTAATAAACTAAGCTCAGGGGCCTCAGGACATTACTGACCCTGCACAGAGTGCAATACTGTGAACGGGAACTCCGAAGCATTTGTATCACAGGCCGGCTGGCACCTGAACAGTGCCAAATGCACTCTTGGCAGCTCAGGTCTCTCAGCCTGCACAGCTTACGTGGGCACTGTTGCTAACTCCACACCTGTAATGCAGCAGGAAACTCTTGTGTCCCAGGCAATACAGTTACAATCTACACTGCAGACCAGACATTTCAGAAGTATTTTCATTTTGGAGGAAAGTTGCTTATTTCCTACCAAATCACTGCAAAATGAAGTTTCTCCTTTGTGCTCCCCACCCTGAGACCGCCTCCAGCAGCAAGTGAACTCCTTACAAATCCCGAAGGAGGTCGATTACCTCAGGGAACATGGAAAACACTGACTTCTGCAAGAAGCAGCTTAAACCTCGCCATCCATCTACAGTCTTGGCAGAGCCTCCTGTACCTCCTGGTTAGAGCACGCATCTCTAACACCACTAGAAAAAAGGAAAAAAAAAAAGGGGGGGGGGGCAAACCAAAGCATTTCTAGGTAGTGACTGACATTCTTCCAGTGCTTGGAGGGTAGTCTTTTGAACACAGAATTATACACATCAGTCATTTTAGTAGGAAAATGTCAGATATTCATCTAGCAGATTAAAAACTAAGTTTGCGTTTACAGCTACTCTATGACAGAAGAAGGCAGAGTAGTTACAGCTGCTTCACCTGTACCCTGCCAGTCCTGCCAACTTGCTGTTTAGGAGAGTAATTCATTCTCTCCTCCACCCAGGAAAAAGCCTGAACATTTATCATCTTTCCCCTGGAGCCTGACAGGTTATGCCATGCTAGCACATTTAGAAGAATAAAATACAATTTTTCCAATCTTGCTCTAGTCACATCAGAGGCTGCGCTTGCAATAGGAGGGAAAAGGTTTAGACAGAATCATCGCTTGTACACAGTTGGTATCCATTTAAACCTGCAGGGGGAGCACCAACGGTATGTCTTGAGAGCTCCATTACCTGGGAGTGGCACCACGTTGTCTAGTAAAACTTCTGCTCCTTGGAAAGGTAGTGATAAAAAATCAGACCTTAAAGAAAAGAGAATCAATCAGAGTAAGAACACGGCTTTAAGTTTCTCCTGTATTCTTTTAGAGCAATTGATTAATCAATGTCACCTTACAGGAATTCAGTTTGAAATTGATGACAGTAAAAAAAAAAAATCAGATTGTTCTCCCAGCAATCTAAGCAACAGCAATAAATAGTCTGATTAGCACGCCAAGTTGGATTGGGCTCCAAGCAAAAACCACCTCCATAATGGAAGCTGTACTGCTTTTCTCCCACCTCTGGGGCACAATCAAGTATTTAATGGGCTTGTCTAAGAAAACCCCCATCCAATACAGCTCTCCCAGCCAATGGGGCTGGGGCACAGAGAATCTGAATCTTCTTTCTAGCTCATCAATTAACTACAATTTAGGGCCTCCTGAAGGCATCCTTTCACTCAGCTTCCACGCTGAAGTGGCAGAAGTTGCAATTTCCTCTCCCCTCCCCTTCGAAAAAGCCTTGCAAGAGCTTGCTGTGCTCCCAAGGAATTCACAGCTGCTGCTGAGCCAAACCTTTCCACCGTTTTCCGCTTCAGCTGTGGAAAAACCTATAAGCAATTCAAACGGTATATGAAGATTCAAGCCAGATATTGCCTTAGGCCACAGAAGAGGAGCTAAAGACCTGATTTGTCTGAGTGTGTCAATCTTCACTTTGTCGTATCCTCCATAGTCCACGTATCTGAGCTCCACTTCACCGGTCTCTTCGAAGTAGCTAATAACTTGAGCCCGGAACCATGCCCCATCCAGGCCTGGAGCCGCGCAGATAATGCCAACTGCAAAACACAGGAGTACAGAGGAGAAAGGCTCAGCGTAAGTGGATTTCCAGAAATTAGCACTTCAGGCATCAGTACTTATCTACTGAGAATCAACAGCATTTCTTACGCTGCCAACATCTTCTTTCACCACCACCCACACCCCCACCAGACAAGGCCTGCAGCTGGGACGCAGGAGAAGTGGGTTTTACTCTCAAGTCTCTGTCTGCCACTTCCATGCTGTTCTACCCAGGTGTACAGTTCCCTTCCAGCCTTCGGTCACTAACAGTGAGGTCTGTCCCCAAAAAGGAAAGTTAGCGCTAGTAACCCCCTTCCATGTGATGCACCCTCCACTTTACACCACGTGCAGACTGTGACACTATGAAGATTTGGGAGTAGTTCCATACTTTGTCAGCAAAAATACACCAGATGCCAAGTTGATTAGAAATAGCCTGAGATGGACTTTATCTCATTCTGAATTTCAACATGCAACTAAGTGGCTGGGGAGGTACTCCAGGGATGAGTGGGGTAAGGAAGAGTAGAGCAGCATCTGTAGTCTGCCAGCGGCTTAAAAAAATATGAAATGACAAGTGAACTATCACATTCTCATCCACTGGGAAACTTCCCAAGCCTAACTCAGTGGCATCAGGCTTTCGTGTGACCCTAGAAGTTTCTCAGCTGAACAATTTGTGAGCAATCACATTACATGCCTTCTACTGGAGTTGGCAGGGTTGGAATTTCCAGTTGAGAATAGCAGGCGTACATCTGCTGGTCGAGGCTACGCAGACCATGGAAAGTGGGGTGCGTATGCTGCTGTAGAAACATGTGCCCTGCATCGACTTGGTTTGCCACGACGACCTCTACAGAGACTCCGTCTGGGAGGAAGAGCTGTCATGTGGAGAAAAGAAATTCTCATTAGCGTTCACTGCAACACAAGCTTCATTCACAGCAAC
This sequence comes from Buteo buteo, assembly GCF_964188355.1. Classification (NCBI taxonomy): domain Eukaryota; kingdom Metazoa; phylum Chordata; class Aves; order Accipitriformes; family Accipitridae; genus Buteo; species Buteo buteo. Next base: position 286,092 of record NW_027439240.1, on the reverse strand, counting down.
TCCATGTTCCACCAGCAACTCCTGAGGCTTACAGCCATGGGTGGAAAAGCCCTGGCACTCCGGTATTTCACTTCCAAAAGCTACTCACTGTTACTCCCTGCTGCTCTAACAGAAATCAGACTTGAGGCGGGGCCCGCCTTGCATACAAAAAGACTATCGGCATGAAGCAGTCGGAAGACTTATTTACCCAAGGGATCCGGGGAACTACAGGCCTGTCGGTCTGACCTCGGTGCCAGGGAAGGTTACAGAGCAGATCATCTTGAGTGCCATCACACAGCAGGTACAAGACAACCAGGTGATCAGGCCCAGTCAGCGTGGGTTTATGAAACGCAGGTCTTGCTTGACTAACCTGATCTCCCTCTGTAGCAAGGTGACCCACTTAGTAGATGAGAGAAAGGCTGTGGATGTTGTCTACCTAGACTTTAGTAAAGCCTTTGACAGCATTTCCCACAGCATTCTCCTGGAGAAACTGGCTGCTCATGGCTTGCATGGGCGTACTCTTACTAGGTAAAAAACTGGCTAGATGGCCAGGCCCAAAGAGTGGTGGTGAATGGAGTTAAATCCAGTTGGCAGCCAGTCACAAGTGGTGGTCCCCAGAGCTCAGTTTTGGGGCCAGTTCTCTTTAATATCTTTATCAATGATCTGGACAAGGGGATCGAGTGCACCCTCAGTAAGTTTGTGGATGACACCAAGTTGGGCAGGAGTGTTGATCTGCTCGAGGGTAGGAAGGGTCTCCAGAGGGATCTGGACAGGCTGGATGGATGACCTGAGGCCAGTTGTATGCAATTCAACAAGGCCAAGTGCCGCGTCCTGCACCTGGGTCACAACAACCCCACGCGGCGCTACAGGCCTGGGGAAGAGTGGCTGGAAAACTGCCTGGTGGAAAAGGACCCGGGGGTGTTGGTCAACAGCCGGCTGAATATGAGCCAGCAGTGTGCCCAGGTGGCCAAGGTGGCCAACGGCATCCTGGCCTGTATCAGAAATAGTGTGGCCAGCAGGAGCAGGGCAGGGATCGCCCACCCAGGGATCAGCACTGGTGAGGCTGCACCTCGAATACTGTGTTCAGTTTTGGGCCCCTCACTAGAAGAAAGACGCTGAGGTGCTGGAGCGTGTCCAGAGAAGGGCAACGAAGCTGGTGAAGGGTCTGGAGCACAAGTCCTATGAGGAGCAGCTGAGGGAACTGGGGTTCTTCAGTCTGGAGAAAAGGAGGCTGAGGGGAGACCTTATCACTCTCTACAGCTACCTCAAAGGAGGTTGTACCGAGGTGGGTCTTGGTCTCTTTTCCCAAGTAAGAAGTGACAGGATGAGAGGAAACAGCCCCAAGTTGTGCCACGGGAGGTTTAGATTGGATATTAGGAAAAATTTCTCCACTGAAAGGGTTGTCAAGCATTGGAACAGGCTGCCCAGGAAAGTGGTTGAGTCACCATCCCTGGGGGTATTTAAAAGACGTGTAGACGTGCTGCTTAGGGACATGGTTTAGTGGTGGACTTGGCAGTGTTAGGTTAATGGTTGGACTTGATGATCTTAAAGGTCTTTTCCAACCTAAATGATTCTATGATTCTACATTTCTCAGCTCAGGCAGAATGGAAACTGCAGTGGAAGAGCAGGTAGGCAAATCTGATCTGTAACAGTTACATAAGCTGGACAGCAGAGAGCCACACAAAATCCAACTGTTTTTGAGGGCATCTGTGAACCAGCCACGTTGACGTAGCATACTATGACAGCAGCGACCAACAACAGCCTTCCACCCTGACATCAGCATAGCCAGCAAGCTGGGACTTACCCAGGCAGTCATAAGGAGGGAATGAAGCGTCAGTGGTGTTGGTGGAGGTAGAGCGTAGATGTTGGTGAGACACAGCTCTTTGAACTTCTTGCCAATCAGGCTCAGTACTTTTTTGACTTGTTGCGAAGAGCCTGGAAGACAAAAATCCCACAGAAAGTCTGTAGTACAGATATGCTGAGGACACCCCCACCCCGTGAAGTGCCTTCTGCGCTACATCAACGATTTAATTTTTAATAGATTGGCCATGTAACCTGATATCAGACCAACATGAGCAACTCAGGCCCCAGTTTCAACAGCGTTAGCCTCCAGTATGAACCCAATTCACTGGCAGATATTTTTCAGCCACAATTAATCTAACATCCTTCACAGTCAAGACCGCACTTGCTGATACACATCCCATAGCTCCTCCTTCAAGCCTGAAGGGATCCTTCAAAACGTGTTGGTTAAACTACAGCAGCCGAAGATGTTAAAATGCATTCTCACCTCTAGAATAAGAGGGTTCAAATGCCAAGGCACAGGCAACTTGGCATACACCTCTACTGTAACAGCACCGATTAGAAAAGTTTTGTAAAGCACTAGGCTCACAAAGCCACTAAATCTGTTTAAATTCCTTGCCCATCTAATTAAGGCCCCCAAGCTACATATTAGACCATGAATAAAGAGACATTCCGCTTACCTTCAATGTGACAGACTTGGGAGTCACGGAAATAAGGTAGTGTTGAGACATAAATTTTGGCACCAGACGATTGCCTCAAGAAGCTCATAAATTTTCCTTGTTTGCCGATCAAGCGGCCAACTAATTCCTTTATGAAAGTAACAAGAAAGCAACAGTCAGGAAGAGAAACATAGATCAAACAACACCGTTCTCTGTGGCTTATTTCACCCACATTCCCAGTTCCTGTAGCACAGGGCCAGGCAGAATAAGTATAAGGGAATGCTGGACCAGCGCAGAGTTCAGCAGGTCTATGACAAGTCAAGGTAGATACAGATCAGTAAGCACAGCTTGTTTTGATAGATCCGTCTTCGTATCTTGTAGAATGACACAAAGACACGATGGTTTTTACCAGGCCTGGTAAAAGCTACTGTCTTCCTACAGTCAAGTGAAGTCACGTCCTCTCCCAATCTCCTACCATTTCTTATTTTAAAAAAGCATGCTACATGCCTTTTTCATTCAAATATGAAATACTAAGTTTTAGCAATTTTTAAACAAGCTAATTAGATTAGATAGGGAGTAGACAAATTCATGGGAGAGTAAACCAGGCTATCATGCCCATTAGACTGCAGAGTCCCAGGACAGCTGTGCGGGATGATGAAGAGATGTCTTTGCATGCCCTATTACTTCTACTCTTTCACTGGCACCTGCCACCACCTACTGTCAGAGACCAGGTACCAGAGCAGAAGTGTTGGGCCCAAGTCAGTATGGATAATCCTATACAATGTAGAGTTGGCTACTTCAAGAAAAGTGACAGCCTGTCTTCATGAAACACTGAAACATATTTTTCTGCTGTAGAACTGCTTCTTTAGCCTGTGTTTTACTGATCCATTAAAATGCACGTTACACGTCTTCCCTGGGCTCACAGCATCCAAGCACTCGAGGCAGCATGCTTATCCTGCCGGGAGCTGCTGTCTCACATTACTGGCTGTCATTATTCGGGTCTGCTGAGCAGCAGAACTGCAAGAGCGATGCTGTGCAGGACAGCCACAGATGATTTTGCATACACAAAGCAGGGAAGAAGGTATGAACGTAGTCCTAAAAACACAGTCTCTCTCTCAACGCAAAAGAAAGCTCACTATAAAGACAGAGACACAGCAGCTCTACAGAATAGCTCATACGAGCATTCAGCTTGTGAGGAAGGGTTTGGACAGGCAGTTGAAACATAACCCTCCTACATAGCAGGGAAAAAAAAAAAAAAAAAATCACCTGCCCTTAATAACTGTGTACTCTCAAAGCCTTCTGAATGCTTTCAGAGCATCGGACTAACAGATTGGGGTGGAAGATAATGGGGAATAATGAGTCCAGCAACCAACATTACCCTGGGCATAACCCTGACATGCCTCTTGTTTACAGGTGTGTACTGGCTCTTTGTTCCTGTTGAGTCCTAACGGGAGCTAAATGCTTAAATCCTCGTTGATTTGTTGTTGATCTCTCTGGGATGGCACTGAGCCAGTACCAGGCTGGAAGAACCAGAAGATGGCTATGTAGGGCAAGGCAGGATGCGCGAGCAGGCCAACGGCTGGTTACCTTTGGAACCTCTATCTCCCAGATAACGACGCCGGACTTGCTGGATTCTCCTCTTAGCTTAGAGTTCTGCCGACTCACTGTCTTCCTCATGGCACAGCCACTGTCCACAAAGTCCACGCTATTTACATCCGAACCTACAAGACATACAGACATGTCAGTATTCAGACAACCCACACAATCCAGCTACCAGACACAAGGCCATGAAAATATATAATTTCATAGAGAGGTGACATTGAGCTCTTCCTATGCATTCAGTTGGGATGATCCTGTATCAGGTTCTCTGGTATTTCAGAAAGGGTAAAGTCCCATCACACGCGGCCTGCTACAAGTTTCCTTTTATTGCTGGAGAAAAACCTGCACACCTCTGGGAATGCAACAGAAGGAGGCCCGAGTTCAGCAGGAGTCCTTCAAACATGGTGACACCTTATGCAGCAGCAGAGACAAGACACTTCAAGTCAAAAGTTACCAGCTGAACGAGAGCTATGCTAACACCAACACTGAGCTGCTGCTGCAGCAAGGTATTTTGCATTTTCCCCACATGGTTTAAACAGGGCTTTTCACAGGGAGTTCAGCATGCAGGGAGGGATGTGCAACCTATTCGTCTGCTCTTTGCATTGACATTACATTCCTGCCCCAACGAGGGTTGCACGGTGACCTGAGCACCAGCTGTGCCCACTACTAGCTGTGGTAGAGGATTGTCTCTTGCCCAGATTTGTCATATGCTTGAAGAAACAAGGTGCCAGAGCTGAGCTACGTTTTGTTCCCAAACCATCAGCCGATACCAGGAACTTTCGTACTTGGGAAGGGGACAAACTCAAACAGCTTCCTCCTGGTCAGATCCCAGATACAGTCAGTGTAACAAGATCAAGAACAAGAACAAGGCTGATCCTTCCTCCAGATTAACAAGCAGAAACATGAAGATCCTCACTTGCTTGCAAGAATTCAGATCACCCAGTACAAGACCGAAGAGAAAAATAAGCCCAACAGCTGCCTCACATTTGCCACATCTTAATAAGTAACACAGCACAGATGCCTCGAAAGTCAAAGGCAAGCAGTGCAGCTGTCTGCAATAGACTTGCTAGACAAGGATGAGGATTTAAGTCTCACAGCCTGGGTGCGAAGGTCAGCTGTAGGACCTCTTATCCAACACAGCCACATTATCAACTTTACCTGCTATACGCCGTCTCCCTACCTGTCTCCCTGCAGAGCTTTCAGCCCTTGTCATCACCAGGCTCCACAACACACCGTTGTACCTTCTCATCACACCAGCATTCACAACAAGGCAAAACCATTTTCCTCCTGTGGTTACTCTCACTAGTGAAAATGTTTTGTGGGTTTAATCCTTAATTGTTGGCAAACTCACTCCCCATGTCTCACAACAAGCAGCGTTCCAACTACTTTGTAGCAATTACAAAAGACATCCTGTCATTAAGGGCTGTTGGCGCCACAGGGTCCTATAAAGGATTTTAACATCCATCCCCAAGGTCACACGGGTTAACGTTTGCTCAGACAGCTTTGTATTCTGCCAGGCACACATCATCCAGGATCTAGAAGGCAAAAGCAACGCAGAGACAGATGGGGGAACTCCACGAACATTGCTCCCTGTTGGGATTTCTTGGCATGCACCTACCCTTCCAAGCAAAAAGGCTTCAGGGTAATTGGTCTGCAACCAACTGATTTTATCACAGCTCGTCAGAGCACTTCCCTGGTTCATCCAACAGCACCTCAGAAACCTGCCTTACAGCCTCCTTTCGGCAGCAGCCCACAAACACAGATAAGAACCCAGTCCTTACTAGAGGCTGCCCGAACTGAAGCAGAAACCATTTGCATTAGCAGGTCTCAAACCAGCAAGGTGTTCAACAGCCTGGCCTACATCCAGACACAGCCCATTTCACTGGGCTACTCAAGCACATGCTTCGCTTTAGACAATAAGCTTTGTGCTGAATGCAGACCAGTCTGTTCAACCTTTCGTCGTATACCCTGAAGATCACCCAGCTAACACGGGATCCTACAGGGACGGGAATTCTGAGAGCAAATGCATACCCACCTGCACACGAGGCCTAAATATTCATCTACTGGCAAAGGTAAAGATGAAGAGGACTTATCTGAACATGTTCTGAAGCAGAAGGGTTACAGCACATAAAATATTTGTTCACCACATTTTCATGGGAGCATTTTCAAATCCCTTACCTCCTGAGCGATCTCCATCCACCTCTGCTGCCCTGCGACGCTCATGATTCAAGCCTGGACCATCCTCCACGATTCCCAAAGACTCTCGTGTCAGTGTCGCTGATGCTGATGGCCACTGATCTTGGTTTGCACTAGAGCTTGAATCCTGTACAAGGCTCAGCGCAGCACTGCCGTGACACTCTGTGCTCTTTGAGATCAGAGGGAGAGAAACACAAGCAGGGACACCGCTTTCATCTTGAGATCCTGTCGTTTCTAGTTTTTCACTGTCGTCCTCAAGGGTGCTGGGCTGCGTTGTCACTACTGACAGGTCTGGAAGGTCCTGTGAGAGATCTAGCCTCTCGTGAGTTTGAGACAGAAGAGAGGGCGTCGTCGACCCTGCTGAGAGCAGGGAGGTCGAGGTTTCGTTCTCTCGGCATTCCTCTTCTGACGAGAGAGGCAGTCTTCGAGGAACACATGCTTCTGTTTTGGGTGGTGAATCATTCTCTGGCGCTTCTTCCTGCTGCTCTTCTTCAGTGGCTATTGCTTGTTTATCGTGATAGCTTGCATGCTTTTTTCTACGGGAATAGATCCACCAGCAGCCAACAAGTGCCAGCACTCCAGGTATGGCATATGGGATAATATTGCGGAAACGTGAAGCCATTTTACAGATCCTTAGCAATTATGTCTAGAAGAAGAAACAAAAGCCATGTTACAATAGTCACAGGAAAGGTAACAGCAAGGCTAAAGTTTCATAAATGCCTTGAGGTATTTCTATTAGCATGAACAGACTCGTTTTCTAGCCACTCCTTAAATTCACATCTCTGCTCCACCAACAGACCACAGAACAAGATCCTGACCTAAGACTAGGAATATCTGGACATTTCTCACCATTACGCTCACCAATTTCACCTTATCCCACCTTTACATGTAAAACAATTTCACCTTCTTTCTCCTGCCTCACCTTCGCAGGTCAGTACTACACACAAGGACAGCATCCGGCACTGCAAGTCTCTCCAGCATCAGGCTGGGTTCACAGCACAGCGGTACCACCAGCACTCCGAGACACAGACTTGACACGCTGCAGGTCTCCCCACTTCTCTGCTTGAAAGGCAGCACCACATTCCTGAGAGTTTCATAGGTTGACAACACGCACTTCTCTAAAACATAATAGCTCAGTGAAGGTGAAGTGCTTTGCAAATGTTCTCATCCACAGCAACTGCGAGAGGCTGGTGAGCGGGCACACGACAGAAGTCTGCAGTTAAGTAGACGCTAAACAGCAACACGCAGCTACTCCATTTACTTTTATACACACAGTGTAGGAATTCCTAAACAAAGAACAGCTACAGCCTGATCAAGCAAGTGCCTCCCAATAACCAGAAGTGCCTCTACAAGATTTTGCAGCAGTGAAGATGGGAAATCTGCTATAGCGCCCTTACAACCGCAGTATTTATCTAGCAAAAGCAGCCCGGATAGGGACACTACTACCTAGGAACCCAGCTCCAAAGTTTGTTCTACATTACTATGTTGACAGCTGCTGCTTCTCTGACTTTCCAGAGTCGAAAGCTGTCTCTCTGACTTAGAAAGTGTGTGCACCCTTCCCCACCTGCACACCGCCGAGACTCATGTCCCAGTCATGCTCCTCCATTTACAAGCCTCACCTGGGTTATCCGAGGCAGGGCTGACATGCCTTTCCTTTTCCTTAAGGAAAGTCTACAGCTGGAACACAAAGCTAAACAGTTACCCACATCCCCAAAACAGCCTTGCTGCAAAGCACTTACAGTTTATATTTTCACTGAGCAGGAATTAAAGCAAAACATCACATGTCTGGTGATGCTTACACATGACAGATTTTTCTCCAAACAGGCCTCAAGAGCCTGTTTTTGCCAATGAGCAACAAAAATAAAGATTGTTTTCAGGAGATAGCAAAGTCCTAGAAATGGGAACCACGCACTGGAAAAGAGCATTATCTAGCTCCTCTTTAGAAGCATAATATTTCCGAGACAAGACAAGGCAATCAAGTCATTCTGTCAACTATGCTTAGTCTGTCTCAACCGGAAAAAAACTTGTTATCAGAGCAAGCCTCCTGACCACAGCTTCCAAATACAACTCTCCTTTAGGGCCTTGATTTTCACAACAAGCTGATTACATTCTAGCCGAGGGACAAAAACATGCCTCCCTCAGGCTCAAACCGAGCATCCAAGCCTCAGAAAAATTAATATTCTCTCCAGATTTCTCACCTCCTCCAGCCACACCCTCCCATGCCACAAGAGCAAATACACAACTTTATCCAAGCTAGCTCAGACGCCAGCCTTGCTTCTGTACTGTTTACCACGGAGTCCTAACGACCGAGGCAAGTAAATACATGACTGGCAAAAACAGGGACTAGAAAATTTCTTGCTTAATCCCAAATCAAAGGTCAGCTGCAGACATGACTTAAGAAATCCAGTAATATCTCCAGTATATCACAAAAGAGGTATTTACGTTGTTCTACAAAGAAAACTTGAGTGTGTGTTAATTGGACATTCATAGCTGCTTTCTTCTAAATCCAAGTTACTTCCAGCTGGCTTTACACAGTCAGGTAGCAGGGCTCACTGCTGAGGATGAACTTTCAGTTAACGGCAACATCTGAGATTTGGAATTTAAAAAAAAAACCAAAACCAAAACCAAAACCAACAAACCTATGCAATAATTTGGATGTTTGGTTTTTGGAACTTGGTAAATGGAAAGGGTGAAGTCTGTACATTCCCAAGACAAAAGGTTCACATTTATGCTCTCCAGCACAATGGCACATTGTGAGCCACTGCGAGTGCTCGTCTGCTGTCTGCTTAAGTTGTTATAATTAATGCAGAACCACCCTACAAGCTGTCTCGCAGGCGTACCACAAACTCAAATTAAAGTAGCTCACATAAGTCCATTCCGAGCAAGCTTTCCTGATTAAACAGACAGCCCTATTATTATCCGATTCCCTATTAAGTTGCACCAACTGTACAAACAATAGTCCCACACAATTCCGCAGCGCAGGAAGGCAGTAGCAGGATGCCCCACAGAGGGCCAGGCCTATCCCAAAGCCTGGCAGACAAAACAGTTCTAAGAGTCATTTTCAACATTAATATAATTTAAGATAAAGATCTTCACTCTTCTGTGATATTTAGATCAGTGGGGACTGGTGGATTAGCTGACTGCTCCTTGTGAAGCTCATTTAATTTCATGTTTTTAATTTGACTAATTTTAGCAAGAGCTGCATTATACTATCAGTGATCGTGTTAAATGGGAATTCCACATCCTTCCATCAGCTAGAAAGGGATGAAAGGCGGTGGGTCTGTACAAGATGCCAGCAGACACCCTAAAGCACCGGGTCGGCTAGGGGACAGCTAACACCAACAAACATCTCCTAACGTAAACGTGATGGGAAGACTTCATTGGCCTGATTTCGATACGCTGGTCACAATGTCACTTTTTACGTGATGCCTAGAAGATGACTGATTTTTAACCTGCTCAACCAAACGGTTGTAAGATGCAGCACATACTTCTCTTCCATTGCCTCCACAGGAGAGCTCCTAAAGCCCACGTGCCTTTTCCAACACGTTTAAGAGCGACAAAACCCGCTCTCCGCTGCCAATTTGACAGCCAGTTCAGGACTGCAGGGGCAATAGGATCATTTAAACACATGGGGGGAAGAAAGCCTGCGATTCTCCTGCCAGCAGCAGAACAGAACGTGGCAACTTGTCAAATCACATGGCTTTAAACACTGCCAAACTGGAGGGAGCCTGGCCCGACAGTCCTCGCACTCTCCAGGCAGGAGGAGCCAGCTGGAGAAACGCAGCAGCTCTGGAGGCTTTGGACCGGAGACGATCGGCTCGTAAGAGCCAGAACCAGTGTGAAGGGCTGGATGCCCCAGTGCCGTTTCCCAACACGCAGGGCCCCATGCAGTCCCGCACCAAAAATAGCGCGGAGCTCGCACACTGTATGCGCTCACCCCGCACCGCCAGCCACTTCCACTTCTTTCTGGCATGTCAGGAATCCGGTTTAAATGTCACACCTTCTGTCAAGGCAGGGCCAGAGAGCTGCAGCTAGGACATGAGACTTTTCCAACTTGCTAAATAATCCCCACGGTAGGTCAGGATGGGATTAAGACAGCAAGGGGAGAGTAGGGGTCAGTCAGCTCTCCAAATCTCTATCCTGACTTGATTTATGGAAAGCTCCTGGTAAAGACCAGGGAGATGAGAACAAGAATGAACGCACACCCTTGCCTACCTTAAAAAAAAAAAAAAAGCACCAAGGACAGTCAACTTATTCTACTTGTTCACATTAGGGTCCCAGAGCAGTTTTAAGCCACCTTGTTTCCCTAGCCAGGACAAACAACCCTTCAGTATACACATCCTTATTAGGTTAGAAATGTTTGCAGCATGAGGTTCAGAGAAAAGCCAGATAATTCACTCTCAAGGTTCGAGAGGAGACTTCAGCAAGCACTTGCTCCGGATTTTCAGGGCTTTCTACACACAAGGAGGTCTGTTCTGGGGGCAAGCTGCTTCAAGTCTCTACAAGAAGAGAGACAAGTCCCAAGCGACTGAGCCCCGGTGCTCTGCAGGGACATACCCTACACTGCTGCCAGTCCCTGCCTCCTCCGCTCCCCTTCCGCCCCAGCGCTGGAGAGGTTACACTTCCAAACCCCAAAAGCAGTGGAAATCCAGGCTGGAATTAAAGGCTGTCCTGAAGGACCACAGAGCAAACGAGCAGGCAGCTAAATTGGAAATGTTGCTTCAACAGCAAGGCCGGGATGCCTCCCTACAAACCCTATAGTTAGTGATACAGCACTCAGGAAATAAATACTATCTGGGTGAAAGAGAACTGGACAAGGTTGGCACAGTTAAAACTAAATGGGACCACGTGGGCTCTTAAAATTTTCCATGCTAAAAATAACCAGTAGCACATGCTCTGCCTTATAGGAGACATAAGGAGTTGACAAAAACCTAAAGAACTGGAGGCCCTACCATTAAGATTAAAATAAGAGAAATTACTGCAGAGAAACAGACATAGACTTACTTGATCTACATTTGGCGTAAGGCTTTTCTTTTTCCATTGAAAGTCCAACTGGCATAGGGTACTGCAGTATCTAAACCACAGCTTCTTTGCTTTTTCGTACAAAGATAAAGGAGGCAGACAGTCAGCCACAGAGGGACCACCCGCTGCTTCCTCTCTGGAGAGAGAGCCTCTCCAGAGTGAGGTTCAAACTGGAGAGCAAAGACAACTCCTACCCACTCAGGTTTGCATCAGAGGCTGACCTCAAGGGACACATCTGTGAAGTCACAGTGGCCTGCCATGTCACGGGGCTGCAAGCCCTTGCATCACGCACTCCTGATCACCAGGGTGTCAGTCGGCCACAAGACTTTGCAGCCTTTCCCGCACTCTTTTCCCAGGCCAGCCTGGTGTACCACCATCAAAACCACCATCACGCAGAGGTGAGAGCTGGCAAAACATGACTCAGTGGCTACAAACCTCCAAAGACAGGTAGGAGCCAGGCAAGCAAGATCTCAAACCGGATGGCGCTTATTTTAAAAAGAAGTGAACAGGTAAGTTTCTCTATACTTAAGTAATTAAAGTGCTCTGCAGCAATTTCTGCTTCCAACAGCAGCCAGCAGCACTGAAAGACAACAGCAGCAAGAGATACCCCTTAAGCAATACCGCCTTTTCCCAGCCCAGTTAACATGGGCTACAGAGCTCCAGAAACAGGCTCCTCTGAATTCAGAAAACTACTAATAAAGTCTCTCCACAACCTTAAAATATTTGAGAACCAACAGTCCTATTTGCAGCCGGATTAATTACAACATCAGTAAAAGGCTGAAAAAGCTGGTTGCTGTAGAGCAAAACAAGAGCTCTGGAACAAGAAACGCCACCAACACCGGACTGTCTTTTATCTCCAAGATAAAATCTCCTTTCAGTGTAATCAGCTTCACTGGTGTTCCCACAACAGCTCAGTCCCCTCCTTTGCAGCTGAAGCTGCTACACTGATGGCCCAGGCTTTGTTCGTATTTCATTTTACAGTCACGGCCAAACAGTGGCCCAGCACAGCTCCAGCAGTACCACTTCTGGGCCAAAGCAGGACTCAAAAGAGTTTCTATTTACACTGGAAAGCATGGGTTTACAATAAAAGTATCAACCTAGCCAAACTGTAGGGTTTTTTTTTACAGGTGTTTTGGAAATCACCAAGAAGCTCATATATATACAAACACCAACCACCAGCAACCCTCAGCACCTGCACTGCCTAAAGGATTAACGCAAGGCCCTGGGCTGATCACTCCTGCTATGCCATAAGTCACAGGTTACACTTTGTAACTAACATTAACCCTATCAGATTATCAAGCTCCTTACTGTACTTTATATCTTATTACCTTCCTGCTCCCATCGTTTCATTATTTATAGTTTCCTCAACCAAGCTAGAGGATTCACAGGGAGAGACACCATTACAGAGGAAGGCAAGATCAATTCTTCGCCGCTTTGCCAGAAAGGTATTTCAGGTACAGGAGCAAATTTCAGAAACTGCTTCTGTACCACTTTACCAATACCACCTTTACCTTTCGTGGCTATTCCTCAAGATACGGTGGAGGGTTGGTTTGTTGTTTTGTTTTTTGGGGGTGGTTTTTTTTCCAGTTTTGGAGTCTGCTCCAGAAACAGAGCCAGACCAAATGTTCTGCTTCTTCGAGCAAGCCAGGAGAGTTTAGCGCATAAGCCAGAGGCCACACAACCTTTCTATTATCACCCAGCTCCAAACTGCAGAGAAAGTCCTCTGATTCAGACTAACCCACTCTGTGCACAGGTATCCCTGACTGGGGAATGAACACTGCTTTTACAGCCAAGAGGCTAAGACACCAGTTGTTGCGATTCTTTCTTTCCTCCTTGACACACTTACCAGTCCAGATTCAACTCTTTTAAAAGCATTTTTCATAGAAGACTAAAGAGAATCAGTCCTCCACAGTACAGGCAAAGCAGCTTTTATTACCTTTATAATCTACCAACACATTACAAAAGTTTTCCCCAAATCCAGATTTTATTGTCTTTCATTCTTTCTGCATTTTCACCCAGGTTGGAGAATAGAACAAGTTACTTTCCAGAATTTCAGAAAAAATACATCCAATACTTAGTATTTTGTGTTTGCTTCTACACCAATGAAGCTAATGCAGCCCTTGCTATGGGCAATGCTAACGAGTGTAGTGTCCACTACCGGTGCAGCTTAAAAATTAAAATTTAAAAGCAGCCAGCTAAGTCAAATGTCTGGCACCTACATCAATTGCCACAAAACAGGCATGTACAGCACTCAGGAGCAGAGACTAAACTAACCAAAGGCTTCCAATATACTCTGCACATTAAAAAAACAACAACAACAACAACAACAAAAAAACAGACCTGAATTTTCAAGGAGACAGAACAGTGAGGTTTACATCACGACACACTGATACTGCTGCAAGAGACAGTGAGAAAAGAGGCAGCACTGAGACCAAACAGGTATCCGGAGAACAGCATCAAGAGCTGTTCACTGGGAGGTTTACTGTGCACAGCAACAAGACCTTGATAAGCAGCTTCTCAAAACAAAAGCTGGACTAGACTTAAACAGAAAAGCAAAAAGCAGTGTTGTTCAGTTGGAAGCCTTGAACCCAGGGCTTGGCTTGCTGAGAATAAGTTGCAGAAGCACACAGAGAGGAAGAATATCAAATATTTGTGAAAAAGGCACTCCACGTTCATCTGCGCCAGGAAGGAACAGCAAAGATTTCACTGAGAGTCATTTAGACTGAACGAGCAGAAAGATAACTTGTATGCATTAACAAGCTTGCAACAAGAAGTCACACAACATATTTGAGACCTAATCAGAGAGAGAGACAGGCTTCGCTTTGATCTGTGTTACAGTAGCACTGGCAAGCCCTGCCCAGGTTACACTAAGGGGCTGTTCTACACAGAAAGGCTTCCCCCAAAGACTGCAGGCTGCCTCCTCTCCTCAGCTTTGGCAGTCCTTTTTTTAAAAAGCCAAGCCGAGACACAGATCAAGTGACCTTCCTACAGTCACATCAGGTTGGAGGGAACACAAGGAATATAAAATAGGTACTCTTAGCTCAAGAGACAGGAGCCCATCCCCTTTACCAGGCAGCAAACAGAACACTACACTCCATTCAACTTGAACTACTTTAGGGGAGTGATGGGCAAGTTTCTTTCCTGCACCCCTGAACACCAAAAAATTCTTCCTAACCCTGCATTTCAACAAGAAGTGGAATACAAGTCCAAGCTCATAACAAAAGGGGCTCCTCTTTAAGGAAGGAAAAACTGCAAGGTCACAGCCTTAGGATTTATGGGGGTACACACTCCAGTCCTTGTCCCGGAGACTTCAAGTTTCCAATTCACAGATTTATCTCTATGCAAAGCTAATACTCCCAATACAAGAGGCACATGCAGACCATGAGCTTTTGCCAGGAACTGCTGCTATTTATACGCAGGGAGTCAAAATCAGCTATAGCACATGGTAAGTTTCTCATCCTCATTGCCAGGTGGCAGCAGAGGTCAAAGGCAATCAGGACCTCTTCAGGTCTACAAGCAGTGATTTGTTTGCTGAAGAAAGATTTTAAATGATCTTTTATGAAACATTCAACTCTGCTAATAGCAATGTATAGGGCCCATAAATTCAGAGACAGCTTCCAGCCAGGGTACAAAATGCAGGAACAGGAGAGTTAAACAGAATCCCTGTGGTGGACAATAAAAAACCCCACGGTAAACCAGCTGAAGACAGATCATTTGCAAAAGCAGCAAGTGACATGCAAACATATCACCTTCAGCAATCCTCATGAGAAGCAAACTCAACAGCTTTAATTTCCAGGAAATATTAAGCACCTGGTGAATAAAATAGCTTCTTCCAGGTACCTGAAAGTGGCTGCCCGAAGTTAATCAATCATCACTTCATAAAGTTTAACCAGCCATTTGCATTAAGAGTTCCACAGAAGCACTGTAGTTAGAAATCAGGATTTAAAAAAGGCTTGTCATTAGATCTGAAACATTAAACAATTAAAAGTCGTTAATGTTTTAATTAATGTTTTTTATTACTTCTAGATGTTGCTAAGGGCACATAGGATACCAGCCCTGATCTTACTACAGTCTCCCTAGACACTAGAAATACCTTAAATAATTTTTCCACATCAGTAAAGTGCATATGAAAGATGAGAGCCATAGAGAAGTGGGGTATGTTGCTTTTAAAGCATTATGCTCTTCAGATAACTCTCCTACTGGAAAAGCCTACTTGCTCCCAAATACCCCTGAAGTCAGCCTGCAATGTTTTCAAAATGAACACAAGAGTCTCACCATAGCAAATCGACTGCTTCCAGCTCTGAACAGCTTTGGCTGCAATCCTCAAACAAACAAACTCCTGTCACAGTTAACTCCCAAGAGAACCTGCAGGAACTGGGAACCTTATGTACCATGGTGGATCTGAACTGCAGGTAACTTGAGCTCACACCCTGGGTGGTGAGGGGAATTCCTGTTGCCTAATTTCAGGCATTATGGAGTGTCTAGGTTAAAGTCAAGGCTTTCTAGGCAGTTGATGATTTTCAGTATTAGTATCTCAAAGTATCTCCAGAGATCTTTAAGGAGGAATCTGGTTCCTGGGACAGGTATCTAAACTCAGTGTGACTAAGGAGAGCACACCTAAGAAGCAGCAACCAGAACACACAATAGCTGGGTTCCTGCAGCACCGTCCATTCGGACCCTCCAAACTGAACAACATGATTTGTCTCACGTCCGAGAGCAAACAGCCTGTAGCCCTGTTGTGCAAGATACGTTACAAACGTGATGAGATTCACCCGCCTAAACCCCCCAGCACGGTGTCCCATGAGAGCTTTTAAAAGTCCTTCAAGAGCTCAATGAATCATTGAAACAGAAGCTGAAAGACTGTCAGGTGAGTGGTACCAGGACAGCAGGCGATGCAATAAGAAGGTGGATTCTAGAAAGCTTTGAGCACAGCTCAAGTTCTACAGGCTTCTTGCTCCTCTTACCTTACAAAAAAGTTGCCACTTCCTTCAGTGCACTCAGCAGCACATGCAAGCAAACCAGTTCATCAAGAACTAAACTGTGCCATCGAGATACATGTAGTGAAGCTGTACTACTCTTTTTCAGAATCACAGGTACATGGACATTACTAGATGACAGGTACTGTAGCTCTGGCAGATGCCTGCACAGTATTTCACCCTTTACACAGGACGCTCATTAAAGAATGAGGAGGTTAAGTGACTTGAACTGGGTCACACAGTGACCCCCCAGCAGAGGAGCAAGCTCAGCTCAGTTGCTCTGACAGCTCTGGTCCACGTGCTACCGAGAAAAAGCCGTACCTCCCTCATGAGTCGTGCTGCTCTCCAGCACGTCATGCGCTCTTCCTCGGCTATACTGTGCACACACGCAGGGCTGTAACTCAGTAGATTCAAGTTAAGAACTTCTTCCAAGGTACATCCAGCTAACTTAGATAGGAAGAAGACTATAATGAGCTACAAGCTCTTTCACACCAGGTCTAGAGCTCAGAATCGCTTTGAAAGGGAACAGTGAGGTTAGCAACCGTCAAAAAAATGCCAACACGTTCTCTATTTTACTGCATCTTACAATGCTTCGGGAACTCCAGCTATTACAGACTAGAATGTAAATAGGAGTCCAAATCTGTCCCTTCATTTCATAAAACGTAACCAATTCACAAATATTGAATCTGGAAATACAGTGCTAAAAAATGTGAAAGGCTAACAACTTGTCAAACCAAAAAATGACTTTTCTGCAAAGCAAATACTTTAAGAATAGACCATCCATGTATCCTATTGACCATTAAATCTACATATCAATGTCCAACAGATGTAACAATACAATTCAAACTGTATGCCAAGTCTAAATTAACTAAGCTTTCACTTTCATACAAGCAAAATTCCTTGCATCCCCTGACTCTGGCCTTAGCCCCAGCTCCACACAGACTTCCAAATCCGCCCAAAATGAACCCATGGCGAGAAAACCACCTTTTCTCATGCTAACAACTCTATTGTAATAACATCTTCAGAGGCCATACTCCAGGTCTCAGGGAAAAGTAAACCACTGCAGCGCTTAATACCACAACAGCGCATTAACTCGTTCACACCCAGACAACCTTGCCAAACAAGGAGGAGTTTTCTCTCACATTTTCTTGATTTATATTTTCACAGCTGTCAGAGAGGAAAGCATGTAGGAAGCAAGTTATGTAAACCACGCCATTAGGCTGAAGTCCTCGGTGTGGATCACACCTCCTTCCCTCTCCCACCTCCCTGCACCCTTGCACAGAGAAAGCAGAGGGACTCGATTACAAAAGGTTACATTTTCAAAGATTAAACTGGTCACTATTTGCATTGCTAGCTGTGTTATAGTGCATGACACCGTACAACCAAAGGAGGAAATTCTCATTCTCACATTCTGCTGTCGGCAGCCTCACTGCTTTCAGCTTTGGTTTTCTTGTAAGACAGCAAGCACTGAGGCTCTGCTAGAGGTGTGCCTGGAGCAGAGACGGGGTTTGAGAATGTTACCGAAATCTCGGAATAAAAACTTATCAACACCAATTTAGTGTAGATAAGCAGACCCTTCTTTATTGACGGCTGGGTGCGCGGGCGAGTCCTCTCACGAACCACGCACACCTGTCACCAAAACAACACACCTTATATTGAACTTACTCATGCATATTCATAAGATTACAAAGACGTCATTTACATATTCATCAGATTTCCAGGAAATCATTTGCATATGTTAATGTCCATCACGCAGGCGCACTAAAGGTCTCTGGTGGTCTTCTAGAGTCCTCTGGTGGTCTTTCGTAGTCTTCCTCACTCGTCCGCTTCTTGACCTCTCAGGTGTTTCCAAGCAGCAAGCTGGTGTCCCTAACGGTTTCCTTAGCCTTTAAAACAAACACTACGAGACTACCAATCTTTGTCAAAACTTCTGTGGTTAAGTGATTTTGAACAATACTTAAATTCTTATGGTTACACATTATACGTTTTCTAAGCTCCTAAGTTCCTAAGGCTACATTTCAAACTTAACACTCCCATACTTACGCTTCACAATTTTCTACTTTTTAGTCAAACCAAACTCTTTCATAATCAGATTTTAACTTCTTTTATCTCGTTATCTAAGTTCTAAATGTTCCTACTAGATGATTTTAGCCAATTTCTCCGGCCTTGATACAGGGCTATACAGGGGATTTCACAGCAGATACTGGTTATTGGTTAAATATATAAAATGCAACATACATATAATTTTGCTAAAATATTAAAATTGAATATGATTAATTCTAACTAATAACAAATCAATGGCAAATCAGTAACATTTCCCCCCTTTGAAAGTGTTGAAAATTATTTCAATACTTTCACATCATCTACATGTCATTTATCTGCTACTATTTTGAGAGTCAGTATTTGTTTCGGCATATTCTGGTGGTGGACTACATTCTGGTGGAACAATTGGAATCTCTCTCATGATCATGCGATTGACTGCAATTCTATTGGTAAATTGTCTCTTCAGACAAGTATATAGTAGCATGATCATCAAAAAGACAATTAGTAACAGAAACAGAGTTTTGATTATAGACCATAACCAAGAGCTCAGATTCTATCCCAATCCACTAAAAATTTCTTCCTAGCCAATCTTCTGACATATTTTCTCAAATAGTTTTAGTTAATTTGAAATCATTTTAGAGTCCTCTACACAAATAGCCATATTTCAAGGTCGTAGCTAAAAGAAAAATTCTTTCGATTGCTGGGTCTTTATTACTACAATAATACATTTTTTTCCACATCTTTACCGAGATACTAAATTTTCTTTTTCCCATAATGAACTCCCCCTGTCATCTACTGATGGCCAGGCTGTATTAACTGATCCATCCCAAGTAAAGCACCGAGAAGTTTTGGCCATATATTGAAATTGAGACAATATGGTCATAGACCATACTGAACCCCAGCTAACTGTTTTTTCTGCTATGGTTTGATTGGTCTCACCACATTTTCATTCTATGACGCTCCGGCTTTCATTGCTTTTGACTCGTACATCATATGAACACCAACCCATAGGACTACCTACCGTAAACATGTCTCCTCTCATAGGACTACCTACCGTAAACATGTCTCCTATAGAGGAGGCTGGTATAAAATGATAATTTAATAATTTCAAGCAATCTTCTTCTCTGCCCATCTATTTCCATTGTTTTCTGATGATCTTTACCTGTTCAGACCATTTAGTCCCTGGCCTTTGTTTGCAATAGGTGGTTTTGTTTCTATGTTCCAGGGTAGTTAAATTCATAGTTAAAATTCCCCAAGGAATAGATTCCCCCACCGCTCTTGGTATCGGCAAACAAGCAGTAATTTGGGTAACATTTTGCAAGCTGGCAAATCTCTTAATCAATCTTAACATTACATTTTCTTCAGACGGTTTTTTTTTCAGGAATGCCAATCAGTTGTTCTGTTTCTACTTGTCTTTTGTTCCTAATCATCAAATCAGTCCGGGTTTCCACCATCGTTATCTGCCGAGCTAATATAAAGAGAACAACCACAAACAGATACAAAAAAATTAGACATGTTTCAGAGTCAGTTTTAAAGTCTTTGGATCACGGCTAATAATCTTCCATGGAGTAGGTGCCTTCTTCACTCGGGTGTAGTGTATCCAAGCATCCGATTCTGCAATTTTAATAGCCGTAAAGGTGGTTAACAGTATCTGGAAGGGTCCTTTCCAACGTTCCTGCAGGGGTTCGGAAGTCCACGTTTTCACATAGACAGAGTCTCCTGGTTGAAAGTCATGCACCGGAACTTCCAGGGGTAATGGTCTATTTCACACCACTGCTCTCTGAACTGCAGTCAAAGTTTTTCCTAAGGAAAGCAAATAGTTATACACATCCTGTTTTCCTTTTACATGCATGTTCGGGTTTGGTTCTGGAGATTCATAAGGTTTCCCATACAATAATTCATAAGGACTGACTGAGGTTCCACTCTTTGGCTGTACTCTGATTCGCAATAATGCCAATGGAAGCGCTTGAGGCCATTTTAAATTAGTCTCTTGACAAACTTTACTTATCTGCCTTTTTAAGGTTTAATTCCTTTTTTTTCTACTTTTCCACTGGATTGTGGCTTCCATGGGGTATGCAAATCCCATGTGATACCCAGAATTTTGCTAACATTTTGGACTACTTCTGCAACAAAGTGTGGACCTCTGTCAGAAGAAATTCCAATAGGAACTCCAAACCTTGGAATTACTTCTCATAGTAACCACTTTACTACTTCCTTTGCTTGTGTAGAACGACAGGGAAAAGCTTCTGGCCATCCTGAAAAAGTATCAACCCCCACCAGGATGTACCGATACCCATTTTGCCTAGGTAGTTCTGAAAAATCTACTTGCCAATAATCTCCAGGCTCTGTACCAGATTTTATTCGACTCATTTGAACCTTTTTCCTGATCACTGGATTGTTTTTCAAACATACTTCACATTTTGCAGTTATTATTTTAGCTATTCCTAACATTCTGAGGGATACCACTGGTTTTTGTAAGGAAGTTACTAAGGCCTCTGCTCCCCAGTGACACTCCTGATGCTTTGTCTGAATTATTTCTCTCATCAAAAAGGGTGGAACTACTACCTGTCCTTTAGGTGTTACCCACCATCCGGCTAGGTTTTTCTTAGCATTTAATACTTGACCTAGCCTATCATCCTCCTCTGAGTATTTTGGTTCTTCCTTAGGGAGAGTTACTGTTTTGGAGGGAATTAATGCCATTTGCAATGCTCGTCCCTTTGCTACCTTTCTTGCCGTTCGGTCGGCTAAATTATTTCCAGCCATTTCCTTTATGTTTCCAATTTGATGTGCTTTACAGTGCATGATTGCTACCTGATCTGGTTTCTGAACTGCTTGTAATAATTGTAAAATTTCATCTTGGTGTTTAATATTTGATCCCTGGGAGGACAATAATCCTCTTTCTTTCCACAATGCTGCATGGACATGTACCACTCCAAAAGCATACTTTCAATCTGTCCAGATATTTGCTTTCTTCTTCTCACTTAGTTCTAAAGCTCAAATCAAAGCAATAAGTTCCGCTTTCTGAGCTGAGGTGGTACTTGGCAATGCTTCTGCTTCTATAACTGTGGTGTCTGTTGTTACCGCATACCCAGCGTATCGGACTCCTTGCTCCACAAAGCTGCTGCCATTCGCATACAGTTCCCAGTCCGGTCGCTCCAATGGTACATCCTTCAAATCTTCACGACTGGAATAAACATACTCAATAGCAGCCAGGCAATCATGTTCCAATTGTCCTTCTTCCTGTATGGAACTTAAAAACACAGCTGGATTTGCCAGGTTAGTTGTTTTTAAAATTACATCATCTTGTTGAGTTAATATTACCTGGTACTTCATCATTCTGCTCGGAGATAGCCAGTGTCCCCCCTTTTGTTCTAGAACAGTTTTCACCATGTGTGGGACATAGACTGTTATTGTTTTTCCCAAAGTCAATTTCCGAGCTTCTTGTATGATCATTACTGTAGCAGCTACTGCTCGAAGACAATTTGGCCACCCTTTACTCACTGTGTCCAGTTGTTTGGAGAAGTAACCGACTGGTCGTTTCCAGCTTCCCATCTTCTGGGTTAACACACCAAGTGCCAGGCTTTGCCTTTCATGGACGAACAACTGAAAATCTTTAGTTAAATCAGGGAGGCCTAAGGCAGGTGCAGACATTAAAGCGCGTTTTAACTCTGTAAAGGCCCTTTGCTGTTCTAGACCCCACACAAAAGAAGAGTTCTTTTGGGCCTCATATAACGGTTTAGCTATTAGACCGTAGTTCAAAATCCAAAGGTGACACCACCCCGCCATTCCCAAAAATGCTCTGAGTTCATGGATATTTTTCGGTTCAGGTGTACTGCAAATAGTTTCTTTGCGATCTTTTCTCAGTTGTCGCTGTCCTTTTGAAATCTCAAAGCCCAGATATATTACAGTCTGACAAGCTATTTGGGCTTTCTTCCTGGATACCTTATACCCAGTTAGTCCTAGAAAGTTCAAAAGGTCAGTGGTTACCTGTATGCAGGTGAATCTTTCTTCTGTAGCAATCAATATGTCATCCACATATTGTAGAAGTAAATGTTCAGGCCTTGGTTTTCCTGTTTCCAGATTTCAAGCTCCTTTGCCAGCTGGTTTCCGAAAATTGTCGGGCTGTTCTTAAATCCTTGGGGTAGTCTTGTCCATGTCAGCTACATTTTTTGTCCAGTTTGTGGATTTTCCCACTCAAAAGCAAACAGCTTTCTGCTTTCCTTTTCCAAGGGTATACAAAAGAAAGCATCTTTCAAATCAAGCACTGTAAACCACTAATGAGTCTCCTTTAATGCTGTTAACAATGTGTAAGGATTTGGAACCACAGGATATATGTTCTTGGTTATTTGATTCACTGCTCTTAAATCTTGCACTAACCTATATTCACCTGAGGGTTTTCTAACTGGTAGAATAGGAGTATTATATTCAGATTCACATTCTTCCAAAATTTTATACTCTAAAAATTTATCAATCAATTTCTTCAATTCCTGCCTAACTTCTGGTTTGATTGGATATTGCTTAACTTTTACCGTTCCTGCACCTTCTTTTAAATCTATTTTCACAGGTGCTGCTAATTTTGATTTACCAGGAATATTTGTTTCCCATACTGTAGGGATCACTGCAGCATCCACCTCTGGTGGAATTTCCTGCTCTTCCACCTTTTCTTGTGTCATCAGGATTTCTCCTGTTTTTGACTCAGGTATTTTTAAAAAAATTCCCCATCCTCAAAAGCAATTTGTGCATTTAGTTTGGATAACAAATCCCTTCCTAACAAGGGTATCGGGCATTCTGGTACATACAAAATTCATGTGTAATTATTTTGTTTCCAAATTTCAAATCCAGGGGTTGCAGGAATGGTCTGTTTTCCTCCCTCCCTGTGGCTCCTACTATGTTTGCTGTTTTCGTTCCAATTTTTCCTTTACAAGTATTTAATACCGAGAATGTCGCTCCTGTATCTACTAGAAATTTAACTTCTTTTTCTCCCAGCTTAATTACAACCAGAGGCTCAGCTGGGTTCCCCTCTGGTCCCCTTCATTCATCCAAAACCATCATTCTGGCTACCTCTTTCTGAATGTTTCCTTTGAACACTGCTCGTTCTTAGGACAATCTCTTTTCCAATGTCCTTCCTCCCTACACAAAGCACACTGATTCACTCCTAAGGGGGTGTTAAAGTTCCGATTGCCAGAGTTCATAAATCCTCCCCGTCCATAAGCACCTCGTCTTCTGCCTCTACCTCGTCCTCTGCCTGCTGTTTCTGTCATCACAGCCAATAATCTATTTTCTCTGTTTCTCCTTTCCTCTTTTTCTCTGTTGTTATATACTTTCCACGCTGCTTCCAACATTTTATTTAGGCTCCTTGAATCCTCTCCTTCTAGCTTCTGAAGTTTCTTTCTAATATCTGGTGCCGACTGCCCCATAAAAATCAAAGCCAGCTGTATCTGAGCCGCCTCTGTTTCTACTCTTAAATCAGTATATTTTCTAGCAGCTTCCTTCAATCTTTCCAGAAACACTGAGGGAGATTCATTCTTATCTTGTCTCACCTCGTATAATTTAGACCAATTCAAAGATTTAGGCATAGCATGTTTAACTCCATATAAAATCCATTTCTGATATTGACTCAGCCTTTCTCTATGTTCCACGTTATTTGGATCCCACTGCGGATCCCCAGACGGAAAATTCTGCTCTAATGTTCCACCTGTTGTCCCACTCAATACAGCCACTTCTGCCTGTGCTTTGCCGGTCTTTAATACCATCTGCTTCTCTGTGTCATCCAGCAAATTATCCAGAATCACCTGTAAATCACTCCAGTCTGGATTCTGTGTTTTAATTATAGTATCCACCACTCTGCCTACCCTCTCCGGATCTTCTCTATACACTCCAGCTGCCTGTTTCCAAGCCATCAAGTCCATAACTGAAAAGGGCACTTTTACATACACCGGCCCATCATTACCCACTCCCTGTCGCAGGGGAGCTACTGTTTGTGCTCGCTGCTGCCACAGGAGAGCCACTGTTTGTGCTCGCTGCTGCTGCAGGGGAGCTACCATTTGTACTTGTTGTCGGGTCCTTCGCGAAACGGGGGTATGAATTACAACCTTAGACGGCTCTTCCTCCACATCCTCTAGTCCACTGCTATCTGGCGCTTCAATCTGTTCCCCATACCCTGCATCCCAATTCCTTCCTCTCCCAGGAGGAGAAATATCCAGTTCTGGCCCCTCATCCTCTTTGGGAGCAGTGGGAACAGTTATTTTCTTTAAACACTCCTTTCCAGTATCACATGCCAGACAGCATTTCTTCCCTTTCTTATTATCAGAAGTCACAGCCATCACCAAATTGTCTCTACTAGTTAGCTTACATTCATCCTGTCAATCCCGTCTCTGTCTTAAGTAAAAGAATAAATCCACATATGGTACTTCACTCCATTTCCCTTCTCTTCTACAAAACAACATTAACTGCAGAATGGTGTTATAATTCAGTGTCCCATTCACGGGCCACCTTTCCTGATCCTCCAATGTATACAGAGGCCACTAATGATTACAGTATCCAATCATTTGATTTTTTACGTAAATCATCATGCAATTCACCCCAATGTGCCAACAAACATCCCAATGGAGATGTTTTCGGTATCTTTCCATCAGTGGACAAATTTCCCATACTCTTACTCTTAAATAATTTGGCAAATGCCATTATGTTTATACCCAATACCAAATATCTATTAAATATATATATAATCAAATGCCAAGCATCAAATACAAAGTTTCAAATACCAAATGCATATATCAAACACCAGATATCAAATGTATACAAATAACAATTGTTGCCAGGTAATGGAGTCCACCTACTCGTCTAGGGCACGGGCTGAGCCAACTTCCCTAGGCAAGAGTCATAACCAATATCCCCTGGCAAGATTTATCAGCAGGATAACAAAATATTCAAATATTCACTTTAAATGTTATAACAAAATCACTATACAATATGATATATAATCACTTACAACACTCACACTCACACTTTTCACTCTGACCCAAAATGCTTCCAAATACACAATATATCTCACAAAGGTACACATACACTCTTAAAATTCTTTTTTTTTTTTTTTTTTTTTTTTTTTTAATTGGGACTCAAACCCACTCCCAAAATGCTTTTGAAGCTGGGACTCTAACCCAGAATCTTCAAAAGTTGTGGGACTCTAACCCACTCCCAAAATGCTTTTGAAGCTGGGACTCTAACCCAGAATCTTCAAAAGTTGTGGGACTCTAACCCACTCCCAAAATGCTTTTGAAGCTGGGACTCTAACCCAGAATCTTCAAAAGTTGTGGGACTCTAACCCACTCCCAAATTGTCCAACCCAGCAATAGCTTTCGCTTATGTCTTACGGGCAGACGCCTAGGCTTCCACTTTCTTCAGGATCCTTCAGTCCAACCCTGCGCAGCTTTCGCCGCGTCTGACAGGCAGACTATACCGGTGGGACTCTAACCCACTCGGGGGGACTCTAACCCCAAACAATACCGGTGGGACTCTAACCCACTCGGGGGGGACTCTAACCCCACTTAGTGGGACTCTAACCCACTCGGATAGCTATCCTTAATATTTCAAAGAAAAGAAGTGTCTTACCAAAATCCAGGGGACGTCGCAAAGAGCCTTATGGATCGGGGATCGATGGGTATCCCCGAGAAATCCTCGGTGCCGGCAGGAACCGATCAAGTCCCCGACTCCTCCGGTCTCTCTCAGCGAGGTCCCATCTGGGTCGCCAAAAACTGTTACCGAAATCTCGGAATAAAAACTTATCAACACCAATTTAGTGTAGATAAGCAGACACTTCTTTATTGACGGCCGGGTGCGCGGGCGAGTCCTCTCACGAACCACGCACACCTGTCACCAAAACAACACACCTTATATTGAACTTACTCATGCATATTCATAAGATTACAAAGACATCATTTACATATTCATCAGATTTCCAGGAAATCATTTGCATATGTTAATGTCCATCACGCAGGCGCACTAAAGGTCTCTGGTGGTCTTCTAGAGTCCTCTGGTGGTCTTTCGTAGTCTTCCTCACTCGTCCGCTTCTTGACCTCTCAGGTGTTTCCAAGCAGCAAGCTGGTGTCCCTAACGGTTTCCTTAGCCTTTAAAACAAACACTACAAGACTACCAATCTTTGTCAAAACTTCTGTGGTTAAATGATTTTGAACAATACTTAAATTCTTATGGTTACACATTATACAGTTCCTAAGCTCCTAAGTTTCTAAGGCTACACTTCAAACTCAACACTCCCATACTTACGCTTCACAATCTTCTACTTTTTAGTCAAACCAAACTCTTTTATAATCAGATTTTAATTTTCTTTTATCTTGTTATCTAAGTCCTAAATGTTCCTACTAGATGATCTTAGCCAATTTCTCCGGCCTTGGTACAGGGCTATATAGGGGATTTCACAGCAGGTACTGGTTGGGGTTAAATGTATAAAATACAACATACATATGATTTTGCTAAAATATTAAAATTAAATATGATTAATTCTAACTAATAACAAATCAGTGACCAATTGGTAACAAGGTGACTGCAAAAGTGAGATCTGGTAAATAATTGAAGTTTGATTTCACCGGAACTCTGATTGTTAAAGTCGCTTTCCTTCACCGTTTTTTTTTAAATGATGGCTGCATCAGCCGGACGGATGGCACTGTCGAGGGTCTGCAGCTGAGCACCCCCGGTGCTGCTCCAAGCTTGGATGTCTCATCTCTCCAAGGAAGCTGCACCCAGGAGCACTCTGCTACCTGCTCTTCCAGACCCGGCGTTTCTCATTGAAACTGAGATGACCCGTCGCGTTGAGCCGCGTGCAAGTAATTTCTATAGGATTGGCTTAACATGCAGTAGCGCCGTCTGTCTGCCTGCGCACGGTTGGCTTCCACCGCTGGTCAATGGGAGTCCCTGCTGACAACTAAAAATGGAATTGAATGGAAGGGAATTGCAAGTCAAAAGGGCCCTGTAATAATTTTAGAGTGCCTGAGGCACCACGCTGAAGCCCTGGCATTATAAATAAGGGTAATGTACTAGAGACTGAATTGCAATCAAAGCAGCTGTAAGAACGTGGAGTGTGCGCTGAGCTTCTTTAAGGTGCGTGGAGTTAGATTATGATCTGTAGGCAGTGCAGGCAAATCAATATTTGCTCACGGACGTATGTAGGGACTCTAAAGCCTGTGATTAGAAAGGCTGAAGGGATGTGGGGAATGTGAGATGAAGGCTCCAGAGCCAGGAGTGAGAGAGCTGTATTGGAGCAGCCCGACCCTCTGGTTGTCTCAAAGTGTTTCCAGGGGCTGAACGGTGGAAGGGGCTGACTCTGTCCTCCCGGCTCACCGCGTCTCATCTCCTGGACCGTCTGTGTGATGATGCAGTCTGCTGACCTCTTGCTGCATTTCACGGTAATGTTTAAAAAAAACCAAACCAACCGCTGTTTATGAATAAGGTTGGTGGGAGGATGGGAAGAATCCGAATGTCCTGGGTGAGCTCACTGTTCCTGACATAAACTGGAGTAAATCCAGTACTGTCAGTGGGCCCGTGAGTGTTAACAGCAGCTCATGGCAAATTGCACGGGCTGCCCCAGAAGGGCTGGAGCTGAGTCGGAGGGTCAGGCAGGGGAAGCGTAAGGGTTGGCCTTGGTGCCTGCCGAAGCTGGGCAGATGCTGTGGGCCACCCTTGGGACAGCTGGTACAATGGCACGGCTTGAATAGCTCGATGGTGAGGCGTGATGGCAGGGAGGAGAGCGAGCGCTTCTTGAGTTGGGACTCACTGTCTGATTTCAAGTGCTGGTGGCTGAATTTACCAGCTCAGTGCATTTATTCCCTTATAACCCTCTCAGCCACCATGGGCTGCGTGTGTCCTGCTTTGTGCCATGTGCAGGATGACAATCCCTTTTTCTGCAAAGGTGAATGGGCTTGGGAAGAACACCAGTTAAAGGGTGCCACGTACTGCTGCATTTTGGGTGCAGACATACCCACAAATCTTGCTCCCACCAAAGTGCATCCTGCAGGGAGAGTTTTGCTGGTAAATGGGTGTAAATGGGTGCAGGCAGACAAGGGGAGGAGGGTCCCTGCCTGGCCCCCAGCTCCCTCCCTCGCCATTCTTGGGGTGATTTGGGCTTAATTTGCTGTGTCGGTGAGGCAAAGCTGGGCTGCGGGGCTGAGGTCAGTGGGACCCGAGGAAGGCTGTGATGGTCTTGAGGCTTTGAAGGGCTTTGCAGCGAGCCCTGTCCCCGCTGGAGGGGACGCTGGTGGGGTTCAAGACGAAGGCCTTGCAGCCCTTGTTGTCGTGTGTGTCCGTGTCCCCCCCGGCCCCCAAGGTCTCTCCTTGTCCCAGGGGCTGCGTGCTGCTTTCTGCGTGGGGCTGTGTCCGTGAGTCCTGCAGGGACCTGTCTGTCCTGGCTTCCCCACCGAAGGGCTGCTTCCCCTGGGGCAGGGGACAGGGGAGTCGTTCCTGTTCCTGTTCCCCCTCCCACCATTGCTGCCCCGCTGGTGGTGACTCAGGCCTGGGGGTGGCTGGGTTCCCCTCGGGGCTCGCCGGCTCGGATCTGGGGCTCGGCGGGGCTTTTGCACCTCTTGGGGGCTGTTTCCCGGTGCCCCCTGCGCTCCCTCCCCATCCCACATAGGCACGGAGTGGTTCTGCAGAAAGAGCTTTTAATGGAAAAGACAACAGAAAAGGTCCCAACAAAGCTGCTCTAAACCCTCCCTACCCCCCACCCGCCTCCCACCCACCCCCTCAACCCCCCCCAACCAATCCACCCCCCTCCCCTCCCACCCCCCAGTCCCCCCATCTCCATCTCACCCCTGTCTGATCCCCCCCTCCCCCCTCCCACTCCCCCCATCTCCATCTCGCCCCCGTCTGATCCCCCCTCACACCCCCATGTCGTCTGCCAGAGCCCTGCGCTTGCTGGGTGGCATTGGCAAGGAGCTCTGCGCCTGCCTCTTCCTCGGCTGCTCTGCCGCGGCAGACGGGGATGGTGGCAGGTCCATCCCCGCATCCCCCCGTGGCTCCCGGGGCTCCATCCCGACGCTGTGGAATATGTCGAGGCTCAGCGCGGTGTCGCTGAGCTCGGGGATGCGGGAGTCGAGGGTGAGCAGCTCATCCGGCAGCGACCAGGGGCTGAAGTCCCAGTCGGGGGTGGCTGCGCCGGTGCCCTCGGTGTCCCCAGGCACGGGGCTGCTGCTGGGACCGTCCCGGCTGGCCCCCACCGTGTCCAGGGAGCACCCAAGGAGCCCGAGGGCCTCTTCAAGAAGCTCCCCGTCAGGCACCGCGAGGTGTTCTGCGATGTCCCCCAGGGCTTGGGCGTGAGGGGCAGCGCAGGGGCTGGGGGGGACGTCGCTGACCGGGGGGACGTCGCTGCCCAGGGGTGCCCCCGCAGGGGTGGCCGTGCCGGTGGCGTCGATCTTCTCCGACTGCCCCTCGATGTGCTGGTTGCCGGGGCTGCATGTCGGCAGCACTGGGCAGGCTGGGGCCACCCCTGTCCCCTCTCCGCTGGTGCCCCTGGGGTGCCCAGGCACGGGGCTGCTGCTGGGACCACCCTGGCTGGCCCCACCCTGGCTGGCCCCCACTGCGTCCGTGGAGCACCCGAAGAGTCTGAGGGCCTCCTGCAGAAGCATCTCCTCAGACACTTCGAGATCTCCTGCAGTGTCCCCAAGGTCTTGGTTGGGGGGGGCAGCGGAGGGTCTGGGGGGGACGTCGCTGCCCAGGGGGACGTCACTGCCCGGGGGTGCCCCTGCAGGGGTGGCCATGCTGGAGGTGTCCATCATCAGCAACTGCCCCTGGATGTGCCGGTAGGTGGGCATGGGCATCGGCAGCGCCGTAGGGGCCGGGGCCACCGCTCTTGCCTGATGTTGGTAGGGGGCAAGGTACTGTGGCTGGCCCTGGGGGGTCCCCGGGGCTGCTCCGCAGCCCCAGGGCCCCCCCAGGGCAGCCCCTGGCAGGGAAGCGGTGCCTTGGCCGAGCATGGCACCGGCCGGTGGAGGCAGGTCGGTGACTGTCCACTGGATGTGGAACACCCGGGGGTCGAAGAGGCAGCCACACGGAGCCATCTGCAGACCTGTGTGGGTGAGAGGGAGCCGTGCTGGGCTGGGGGAACTCTCCGGGGGCACCCACCGAGCCATCCCCCACGGCCGACATCCCCCAGCTCTGCGCCAGGCGCGTGGGGAGCTGCTGTGCCGGTGGGACGGGGTTGCACTTTGGGGAGGAGACTCCCTTCTAGGAGGTGAAACGGGAGAGAAATTCCCAGAGATATTTGGGAAGTTCTCTGCAGATTGGCCTGAGTGGGCACGCGTCACCCAGGCGAGGGCAAGGGTGCTCCCGCGGGCTTGCTGAACGCCCGTGCGAAAACGGCGGGGGGGACGGGTGTGACGGGGATGGCGAAGGTGCCAGAGCAGACTGGGGTGCCATACCTGCTGGTGGTGCCTGGGGGGCCTGGGGTGCCACCGCTGGCAGGGGTGCCCAGGCTGCAGGGAAGGGCTGCTCCTGCCCGGGCAGATGGTACAGGTTGGCTGAGCCTACGAGAGAGAGAGAGGAGCCATGGCCGGCGGTGAGCTGCGCTCTTGCCCCCAAGAGCGTCCCCGGGCTCAGGGCCGGTCCCTACCTCGAGGGTAGAAGGTTTCGGGGAGTACAAAAGTCTGAAAACGCTGGGGCGCCGGGGGGCCCCAGGGCCCACGCGGTGGGAGCTGCCGTGGTGGCTGCGCCATGGTCCCTTCCGGCTGTTGGCTACTAAGGACTCTTTGGCGTCTCCCGGGAAGGAACGCGGGGGCTCCCTGTGTTCCGCGCCCCCCCCCTCCCCCCCAAGAGCCTCCCCAGCTCCTCCTGGGGAGGGAAAGGGTTAAGGGAGGCTGGGGTGCCCCCGGGGCCTACAGGTGGCTCTCAGGGGCTGCGGGTGCCAATACTCTTGGCTTTCAACAGTGTTTTCCTGGTGGGGGAAAAAGAACAAGTTGATTCGGCCTAGCCGAGAGGGGACCAAGCCGAGGCCTCCTTTTGGCAGATGGCAAACGCATTTGTGAGTATTGGCCGTGCTTCTGTTGGCTGCATTGGCTGGAGTGACGCAGAAATAGGAGAAAGGACCTCGAGGGCGCGAAGGAAGGTCAGGCGGTGTCACTCGGTGGCGTGCTTTCCCCCAGCCCTGGCTCCAGGAGTGCTGTCAGGGCTTTTAGTCGCCCGGTCGGAGAAGCAGCAGCTCTGGATCCCCCTCGGAGGGGGCCGCGCTTGCCCTGGGTGCGTGACACCCAGGAGGAGACAGTACCCGCCGCCGCGTGCTCCCAGAAAAGGCCTGGATTCTGCACAACGTCCGATGAGGAGAGGCTGGGGCTGTTGGTGCTCCGCAGGGATGGGGTTAGTCCATCCCCTCCTGGTACTTGGAGGATTTGGCGCTCCCAAGGACACCCTCGGCAGGAACGCAGGCCTCTCGCTCCCGCTGTGGGAACGGTGTGTGGCCTGGGGGAGTCGGGCCAACCGCCGTGAACCGGAGGCCCAAGATCTCTCCCGGCCTGTATCCTGTTAACGAAGGAGATTGCTCTCTGTTCGCGAGGCACCCCTGGCTGCCAGATTGTACACTCGCGGCAGGGACCGACGCCGGGGGCGTGAAGGCAACCGCGCTCGTGAAAACATAAAACTGGATTTCATTTCAGAGCGCAGCTGAGCAACCCCGCTCCTCAACGCTCCGCCATCTGCACCGACCGTTGCGGCTGGGACCGGGCGGTGCTGCACATCCCAAAGGCCACCAGCTCACACCGGTGTCCCCGCTGCTTTGCCAGGAGCTTCTGCGCTGCGAGCGATGTTTTGGGGGCTGATCTCTTGGAGTGCGACCGCTGCGTCCCCGACCCGCAGCTGGTCAGGAGGATTGTGTCCCAGGTGGAATTCTAGCTCTCTGAGGAGAACCTGCCCAAGGATGCTTTCCTCCTGAAACACATCCCGAAGAACAAGATGGGCTTCGTCAGCATCAAACTGCTGCCGTCCTTCAAGAAGGTAGGCAGCCCGTTGCGTTGGCCAGCCGGGGTGGGAAGTGGCCTTCACGTGGAGGATGCCTGGGTGTTGTGAGAGACTGAAAGAGTTACTGTCTCAAACGTTGTGGTGGGGCAAGTTCTGCTTGAAGACAAAGCCTGCAGAGCAAGGAACCAAGGGGAAAAGCCCATCAGCTCAGACATCAGCAACAGGAGGGGGAGGGCGTGCTGGAGGCTGCCCAGCTCCCTGTTCTGATACAAAGACCAAACAACGGCCATGTCTGCAGGCAAGGAGAAGTTACTCCCCAAACGACCCCCAAGGCCAAAGGCTCACAAGCTGCTCGTTAACCTGAGGAGTTCGGGTGGCCACCCGAAGGAGGGGCAAGGATGATAAAAGGACGCAAGCTGAAGCCCCGGGTGTGCGAGCCCACCAGGACTGGACCCCTGGGCTGACTGGACACCTTGGCTGACTGAACCAACGCTGGACCAGGACCGGTGAAATCTTTCTCTCTTCCTTTCTCTCCCTCTGTCTTCTTCTCTCTTTCCTTTTCCACAATCCCTGCACCTCATCCGTTTCAAGATATCAACCGTTGACCAAGTCTGAGCCTAAGAGTGGATCCAGCCGCCCCTGGGCCCTTCTCTGAGGAGGAGTCTAGAAAGCCAGGGGGTCTGCTCGGAGCCTCGTGACTCAACGGGAGGGATCTCCTTATGATACCGAAAAGCCGGTCGAGGGAACTCTCTAAGAGTCGTTTTGGAGTTTTAGAAAGCAGGCATTCTTTATTGCAGCGCTGGATGCACGGGGGATAGTTCCACCTCGCGTGCATGCCGCAGCTTCGGCACTAACAGGTTAGTTAGAATAACTAATTGCATATGAATCAGATTAGTATACACGTACATAAAAATGCTTGCAACTGATTATCTTAGTACTGCCTACACCCGATCGTGCGCAATGAAGGATCCATTTGAGTCGAAGGGCTGCTTTTGCGACCACCGACCCATTTGAAGTTCTTGTTGGCTGTCCTTGAAGTCTTGATTCTTGTCCTTTGCTCTTGAAGCTTAAAGCAGCTTCAGTCACATGTGGCCAGTGTCAACATTGTTCTCATCGAGCGTACAGGAACATCTAGTCCTAAGAGCAAAGAACTGCAAAACTTCTGAGTAACGACCTCTACTAGTTAATGGCTCGGCTATACTTTTTTCTGTTGTTTCAGTCGTAGCCTTAGGATACGTTTTCTAACAATTCTTTACCAAATCTCACTTTTACAGTCACCTAGCAGCCAACCAGTTTCCACGGCTGGTCCAAAACACTAAAACCATCAAAGTATTTAGACATACCGTACAGAATGTATGGGAATATGCTATCACTGATTCCCTGAATTGATGTCTGTGGTTACAGGGTTTACAGAAGCAGTCTTATGCCAGTTCCTGTGGTGAGAAACCCTGCCGCCTACTTCCACGCCTCCCCAGTTCAGTTGGCTTCTGTCATAACTACAATCTTTAACCGGTCGTTTGGTGTCGTTTCACCGGAATTTAGGCCGAGGGAATTTCGCCTTAAACACGACTCCCTGGTCTGTCCAGTCTGGGTCGTGACCGGTGTCTGGGTGTGCTCTGGCTGTCTGCGGTGAGGTGGACGGGGAGGTCCAGGCTCTGCTCAGGCTGTCTGTGTCCCTGCAAAGCAAAGCACTCGCTGGTGGTGCAGAGCTCTCTGCCTTCCATGGGCTGCGGCAGTTCTCCAACCCGGGAGGGTGGCTGGGGAAGCGGTGAACAGTTGGTTGCCTCAAAGCCAGCCCAGGGCTGGCTTCAGCTCTTCTGCCGGTGGCTCCCCCAGGCTGCTTTGGGAGAGGAGAGCTCGTCCTCCGGCACTGAGGCTCCTTGACGTTTGGGTTTGGGGCTTCTCCTTTTCTTTTCTTTCCTTTTTCCTCCTCCTCCTCTCGAGCAGAAGGACTCTCGGTGGCCCCCCGAGAGCTGCGGGCGGTGGCGGTGCAGCGGCTCCAGGGGCCAGTTTTGGGGCAAGGCCAGTGCTTGGGGCGAGTCGGTGTGCGGGGCGAGACGCTGAGCAGCAGCGGCACCGGGAGCTGTGCCGTGCTGATGCCGACGGGACTGCGCCTGCCCGGGGTCCGGAGTGGCTCACGGCACCTCTGGGACTGCCCGAAGGAAGGGGCTCAGCCCCCCCAGCCCCCCGGTGCTGGGGGACCTCACCCTGCACCTTCTGCAAGGCAGACCCGGCAAGGTGAGGCTGCTTCTCGGAGGTGCCGTGGGCTGCCTTGCTCCTGGGTTGTGGAGCTGGGATGGGAAATGGGCAATAAGGAGAGATGAGCTTTCCGGGCACTTGCTGGCCGGTGCTGAGACTTTAGAGATGCATTGTCTTCCCCCCTTCCCCGTCTTGCGGCTGCCCAAGGTGCAGCCAGAGAAGGGGAGGAGGGCCCCTGCCTGGCCCCCAGCTCCCTCCCTCGCCATTCTTGGGGTGATTTGGGGTTATTTTGCTGTGTCGGTGAGGCAAAGCTGGGCTGCGGGGCTGAGCGCGGTGGGACCCGAGGAAGGGTGTGATTGTCTTGAGGCTTTGAAGGGCTTTGCAGCGAGCCCTGTCCCCGCTGGAGGGGACGCTGGTGGGGTTCAAGACGAAGGCCTTGCAGCCCTTGTTGTCGTGTGTGTCCGTGTCCCCCCCGGCCCCCAAGGTCTCTCCTTGTCCCAGGGGCTGCGTGCTGCTTTCTGCGTGGGGCCGTGTCCGTGAGTCCTGCAGGGACCTGTCTGTCCTGGCTTCCCCACCGAAGGGCTGCTTCCCCTGGGGCAGGGGACAGGGGAGTCGTTCCTGTTCCTGTTCCCCCTCCCACCATTGCTGCCCCGCTGGTGGTGACTCGGGCCTGGGGGTGGCTGGGTTCCCCTCGGGGCTCGCCGGCTCGGATCTGGGGCTCGGCGGGGCTTTTGCACCTCTTGGGGGCTGTTTCCCGGTGCCCCCTGCGCTCCCTCCCCATCCCACATAGGCACGGAGTGGTTCTGCAGAAAGAGCTTTTAATGGAAAAGACAACAGAAAAGGTCCCAACAAAGCTGCTCTAAACCCTCCCTACCCCCCACCCGCCTCCCACCCACCCCCTCAACCCCCCCCAACCAATCCACCCCCCTCCCCTCCCACCCCCCAGTCCCCCCATCTCCATCTCACCCCTGTCTGATCCCCCCCTCCCCCCTCCCACTCCCCCCATCTCCATCTCGCCCCCGTCTGATCCCCCCTCACACCCCCATGTCGTCTGCCAGAGCCCTGCGCTTGCTGGGTGGCATTGGCAAGGAGCTCTGCGCCTGCCTCTTCCTCGGCTGCTCTGCCGCGGCAGACGGGGATGGTGGCAGGTCCATCCCCGCATCCCCCCGTGGCTCCCGGGGCTCCATCCCGACGCTGTGGAATATGTCGAGGCTCAGCGCGGTGTCGCTGAGCTCGGGGATGCGGGAGTCGAGGGTGAGCAGCTCATCCGGCAGCGACCAGGGGCTGAAGTCCCAGTCGGGGGTGGCTGCGCCGGTGCCCTCGGTGTCCCCAGGCACGGGGCTGCTGCTGGGACCGTCCCGGCTGGCCCCCACCGTGTCCAGGGAGCACCCAAGGAGCCCGAGGGCCTCTTCAAGAAGCTCCCCGTCAGGCACCGCGAGGTGTTCTGCGATGTCCCCCAGGGCTTGGGCGTGAGGGGCAGCGCAGGGGCTGGGGGGGACGTCGCTGACCGGGGGGACGTCGCTGCCCAGGGGTGCCCCCGCAGGGGTGGCCGTGCCGGTGGCGTCGATCTTCTCCGACTGCCCCTCGATGTGCTGGTTGCCGGGGCTGCATGTCGGCAGCACTGGGCAGGCTGGGGCCACCCCTGTCCCCTCTCCGCTGGTGCCCCTGGGGTGCCCAGGCACGGGGCTGCTGCTGGGACCACCCTGGCTGGCCCCACCCTGGCTGGCCCCCACTGCGTCCGTGGAGCACCCGAAGAGTCTGAGGGCCTCCTGCAGAAGCATCTCCTCAGACACTTCGAGATCTCCTGCAGTGTCCCCAAGGTCTTGGTTGGGGGGGGCAGCGGAGGGTCTGGGGGGGACGTCGCTGCCCAGGGGGACGTCACTGCCCGGGGGTGCCCCTGCAGGGGTGGCCATGCTGGAGGTGTCCATCATCAGCAACTGCCCCTGGATGTGCCGGTAGGTGGGCATGGGCATCAGCAGCGCCGTAGGGGCCGGGGCCACCGCTCTTGCCTGATGTTGGTAGGGGGCAAGGTACTGTGGCTGGCCCTGGGGGGTCCCCGGGGCTGCTCCGCAGCCCCAGGGCCCCCCCAGGGCAGCCTCTGGCAGGGAAGCGGTGCCTTGGCCGAGCATGGCACCGGCCGGTGGAGGCAGGTCGGCGACTGTCCACTGGATGTGGAACACCCGGGGGTCGAAGAGGCAGCCACACGGAGCCATCTGCAGACCTGTGTGGGTGAGAGGGAGCCGTGCTGGGCTGGGGGAACTCTCCGGGGGCACCCACCGAGCCATCCCCCACGGCCGACATCCCCCAGCTCTGCGCCAGGCGCGTGGGGAGCTGCTGTGCCGGTGGGACGGGGTTGCACTTTGGGGAGGAGACTCCCTTCTAGGAGGTGAAACGGGAGAGAAATTCCCAGAGATATTTGGGAAGTTCTCTGCAGATTGGCCTGAGTGGGCACGCGTCACCCAGGCGAGGGCAAGGGTGCTCCCGCGGGCTTGCTGAACGCCCGTGCGAAAACGGCGGGGGGGACGGGTGTGACGGGGATGGCGAAGGTGCCAGAGCAGACTGGGGTGCCATACCTGCTGGTGGTGCCTGGGGGGCCTGGGGTGCCACCGCTGGCAGGGGTGCCCAGGCTGCAGGGAAGGGCTGCTCCTGCCCGGGCAGATGGTACAGGTTGGCTGAGCCTACGAGAGAGAGAGAGGAGCCATGGCCGGCGGTGAGCTGCGCTCTTGCCCCCAAGAGCGTCCCCGGGCTCAGGGCCGGTCCCTACCTCGAGGGTAGAAGGTTTCGGGGAGTACAAAAGTCTGAAAACGCTGGGGCGCCGGGGGGCCCCAGGGCCCACGCGGTGGGAGCTGCCGTGGTGGCTGCGCCATGGTCCCTTCCGGCTGTTGGCTACTAAGGACTCTTTGGCGTCTCCCGGGAAGGAACGCGGGGGCTCCCTGTGTTCCGCGCCCCCCCCCTCCCCCCCAAGAGCCTCCCCAGCTCCTCCTGGGGAGGGAAAGGGTTAAGGGAGGCTGGGGTGCCCCCGGGGCCTACAGGTGGCTCTCAGGGGCTGCGGGTGCCAATACTCTTGGCTTTCAACAGTGTTTTCCTGGTGGGGGAAAAAGAACAAGTTGATTCGGCCTAGCCGAGAGGGGACCAAGCCGAGGCCTCCTTTTGGCAGATGGCAAACGCATTTGTGAGTATTGGCCGTGCTTCTGTTGGCTGCATTGGCTGGAGTGACGCAGAAATAGGAGAAAGGACCTCGAGGGCGCGAAGGAAGGTCAGGCGGTGTCACTCGGTGGCGTGCTTTCCCCCAGCCCTGGCTCCAGGAGTGCTGTCAGGGCTTTTAGTCGCCCGGTCGGAGAAGCAGCAGCTCTGGATCCCCCTCGGAGGGGGCCGCGCTTGCCCTGGGTGCGTGACACCCAGGAGGAGACAGTACCCGCCGCCGCGTGCTCCCAGAAAAGGCCTGGATTCTGCACAACGTCCGATGAGGAGAGGCTGGGGCTGTTGGTGCTCCGCAGGGATGGGGTTAGTCCATCCCCTCCTGGTACTTGGAGGATTTGGCGCTCCCAAGGACACCCTCGGCAGGAACGCAGGCCTCTCGCTCCCGCTGTGGGAACGGTGTGTGGCCTGGGGGAGTCGGGCCAACCGCCGTGAACCGGAGGCCCAAGATCTCTCCCGGCCTGTATCCTGTTAACGAAGGAGATTGCTCTCTGTTCGCGAGGCACCCCTGGCTGCCAGATTGTACACTCGCGGCAGGGACCGACGCCGGGGGCGTGAAGGCAACCGCGCTCGTGAAAACATAAAACTGGATTTCATTTCAGAGCGCAGCTGAGCAACCCCGCTCCTCAACGCTCCGCCATCTGCACCGACCGTTGCGGCTGGGACCGGGCGGTGCTGCACATCCCAAAGGCCACCAGCTCACACCGGTGTCCCCGCTGCTTTGCCAGGAGCTTCTGCGCTGCGAGCGATGTTTTGGGGGCTGATCTCTTGGAGTGCGACCGCTGCGTCCCCGACCCGCAGCTGGTCAGGAGGATTGTGTCCCAGGTGGAATTCTAGCTCTCTGAGGAGAACCTGCCCAAGGATGCTTTCCTCCTGAAACACATCCCGAAGAACAAGATGGGCTTCGTCAGCATCAAACTGCTGCCGTCCTTCAAGAAGGTAGGCAGCCCGTTGCGTTGGCCAGCCGGGGTGGGAAGTGGCCTTCACGTGGAGGATGCCTGGGTGTTGTGAGAGACTGAAAGAGTTACTGTCTCAAACGTTGTGGTGGGGCAAGTTCTGCTTGAAGACAAAGCCTGCAGAGCAAGGAACCAAGGGGAAAAGCCCATCAGCTCAGACATCAGCAACAGGAGGGGGAGGGCGTGCTGGAGGCTGCCCAGCTCCCTGTTCTGATACAAAGACCAAACAACGGCCATGTCTGCAGGCAAGGAGAAGTTACTCCCCAAACGACCCCCAAGGCCAAAGGCTCACAAGCTGCTCGTTAACCTGAGGAGTTCGGGTGGCCACCCGAAGGAGGGGCAAGGATGATAAAAGGACGCAAGCTGAAGCCCCGGGTGTGCGAGCCCACCAGGACTGGACCCCTGGGCTGACTGGACACCTTGGCTGACTGAACCAACGCTGGACCAGGACCGGTGAAATCTTTCTCTCTTCCTTTCTCTCCCTCTGTCTTCTTCTCTCTTTCCTTTTCCACAATCCCTGCACCTCATCCGTTTCAAGATATCAACCGTTGACCAAGTCTGAGCCTAAGAGTGGATCCAGCCGCCCCTGGGCCCTTCTCTGAGGAGGAGTCTAGAAAGCCAGGGGGTCTGCTCGGAGCCTCGTGACTCAACGGGAGGGATCTCCTTATGATACCGAAAAGCCGGTCGAGGGAACTCTCTAAGAGTCGTTTTGGAGTTTTAGAAAGCAGGCATTCTTTATTGCAGCGCTGGATGCACGGGGGATAGTTCCACCTCGCGTGCATGCCGCAGCTTCGGCACTAACAGGTTAGTTAGAATAACTAATTGCATATGAATCAGATTAGTATACACGTACATAAAAATGCTTGCAACTGATTATCTTAGTACTGCCTACACCCGATCGTGCGCAATGAAGGATCCATTTGAGTCGAAGGGCTGCTTTTGCGACCACCGACCCATTTGAAGTTCTTGTTGGCTGTCCTTGAAGTCTTGATTCTTGTCCTTTGCTCTTGAAGCTTAAAGCAGCTTCAGTCACATGTGGCCAGTGTCAACATTGTTCTCATCGAGCGTACAGGAACATCTAGTCCTAAGAGCAAAGAACTGCAAAACTTCTGAGTAACTACCTCTACTAGTTAATGGCTCGGCTATACTTTTTTCTGTTGTTTCAGTCGAAGCCTTAGGATACGTTTTCTAACAATTCTTTACCAAATCTCACTTTTACAGTCACCTAGCAGCCAACCAGTTTCCACGGCTGGTCCAAAACACTAAAACCATCAAAGTATTTAGACATACCGTACAGAATGTATGGGAATATGCTATCACTGATTCCCTGAATTGATGTCTGTGGTTACAGGGTTTACAGAAGCAGTCTTATGCCAGTTCCTGTGGTGAGAAACCCTGCCGCCTACTTCCACGCCTCCCCAGTTCAGTTGGCTTCTGTCATAACTACAATCTTTAACCGGTCGTTTGGTGTCGTTTCACCGGAATTTAGGCCGAGGGAATTTCGCCTTAAACACGACTCCCTGGTCTGTCCAGTCTGGGTCGTGACCGGTGTCTGGGTGTGCTCTGGCTGTCTGCGGTGAGGTGGACGGGGAGGTCCAGGCTCTGCTCAGGCTGTCTGTGTCCCTGCAAAGCAAAGCACTCGCTGGTGGTGCAGAGCTCTCTGCCTTCCATGGGCTGCGGCAGTTCTCCAACCCGGGAGGGTGGCTGGGGAAGCGGTGAACAGTTGGTTGCCTCAAAGCCAGCCCAGGGCTGGCTTCAGCTCTTCTGCCGGTGGCTCCCCCAGGCTGCTTTGGGAGAGGAGAGCTCGTCCTCCGGCACTGAGGCTCCTTGACGTTTGGGTTTGGGGCTTCTCCTTTTCTTTTCTTTCCTTTTTCCTCCTCCTCCTCTCGAGCAGAAGGACTCTCGGTGGCCCCCCGAGAGCTGCGGGCGGTGGCGGTGCAGCGGCTCCAGGGGCCAGTTTTGGGGCAAGGCCAGTGCTTGGGGCGAGTCGGTGTGCGGGGCGAGACGCTGAGCAGCAGCGGCACCAGGAGCTGTGCCGTGCTGATGCCGACGGGACTGCGCCTGCCCGGGGTCCGGAGTGGCTCACGGCACCTCTGGGACTGCCCGAAGGAAGGGGCTCAGCCCCCCCAGCCCCCCGGTGCTGGGGGACCTCACCCTGCACCTTCTGCAAGGCAGACCCGGCAAGGTGAGGCTGCTTCTCGGAGGTGCCGTGGGCTGCCTTGCTCCTGGGTTGTGGAGCTGGGATGGGAAATGGGCAATAAGGAGAGATGAGCTTTCCGGGCACTTGCTGGCCGGTGCTGAGACTTTAGAGATGCATTGTCTTCCCCCCTTCCCCGTCTTGCGGCTGCCCAAGGTGCAGCCAGAGAAGGGGAGGAGGGCCCCTGCCTGGCCCCCAGCTCCCTCCCTCGCCATTCTTGGGGTGATTTGGGGTTATTTTGCTGTGTCGGTGAGGCAAAGCTGGGCTGCGGGGCTGAGCGCGGTGGGACCCGAGGAAGGGTGTGATTGTCTTGAGGCTTTGAAGGGCTTTGCAGCGAGCCCTGTCCCCGCTGGAGGGGACGCTGGTGGGGTTCAAGACGAAGGCCTTGCAGCCCTTGTTGTCGTGTGTGTCCGTGTCCCCCCCGGCCCCCAAGGTCTCTCCTTGTCCCAGGGGCTGCGTGCTGCTTTCTGCGTGGGGCCGTGTCCGTGAGTCCTGCAGGGACCTGTCTGTCCTGGCTTCCCCACCGAAGGGCTGCTTCCCCTGGGGCAGGGGACAGGGGAGTCGTTCCTGTTCCTGTTCCCCCTCCCACCATTGCTGCCCCGCTGGTGGTGACTCGGGCCTGGGGGTGGCTGGGTTCCCCTCGGGGCTCGCCGGCTCGGATCTGGGGCTCGGCGGGGCTTTTGCACCTCTTGGGGGCTGTTTCCCGGTGCCCCCTGCGCTCCCTCCCCATCCCACATAGGCACGGAGTGGTTCTGCAGAAAGAGCTTTTAATGGAAAAGACAACAGAAAAGGTCCCAACAAAGCTGCTCTAAACCCTCCCTACCCCCCACCCGCCTCCCACCCACCCCCTCAACCCCCCCCAACCAATCCACCCCCCTCCCCTCCCACCCCCCAGTCCCCCCATCTCCATCTCACCCCTGTCTGATCCCCCCCTCCCCCCTCCCACTCCCCCCATCTCCATCTCGCCCCCGTCTGATCCCCCCTCACACCCCCATGTCGTCTGCCAGAGCCCTGCGCTTGCTGGGTGGCATTGGCAAGGAGCTCTGCGCCTGCCTCTTCCTCGGCTGCTCTGCCGCGGCAGACGGGGATGGTGGCAGGTCCATCCCCGCATCCCCCCGTGGCTCCTGGGGCTCCATCCCGACGCTGTGGAATATGTCGAGGCTCAGCGCGGTGTCGCTGAGCTCGGGGATGCGGGAGTCGAGGGTGAGCAGCTCATCCGGCAGCGACCAGGGGCTGAAGTCCCAGTCGGGGGTGGCTGCGCCGGTGCCCTCGGTGTCCCCAGGCACGGGGCTGCTGCTGGGACCGTCCCGGCTGGCCCCCACCGTGTCCAGGGAGCACCCAAGGAGCCCGAGGGCCTCTTCAAGAAGCTCCCCGTCAGGCACCGCGAGGTGTTCTGCGATGTCCCCCAGGGCTTGGGCGTGAGGGGCAGCGCAGGGGCTGGGGGGGACGTCGCTGACCGGGGGGACGTCGCTGCCCAGGGGTGCCCCCGCAGGGGTGGCCGTGCCGGTGGCGTCGATCTTCTCCGACTGCCCCTCGATGTGCTGGTTGCCGGGGCTGCATGTCGGCAGCACTGGGCAGGCTGGGGCCACCCCTGTCCCCTCTCCGCTGGTGCCCCTGGGGTGCCCAGGCACGGGGCTGCTGCTGGGACCACCCTGGCTGGCCCCACCCTGGCTGGCCCCCACTGCGTCCGTGGAGCACCCGAAGAGTCTGAGGGCCTCCTGCAGAAGCATCTCCTCAGACACTTCGAGATCTCCTGCAGTGTCCCCAAGGTCTTGGTTGGGGGGGGCAGCGGAGGGTCTGGGGGGGACGTCGCTGCCCAGGGGGACGTCACTGCCCGGGGGTGCCCCTGCAGGGGTGGCCATGCTGGAGGTGTCCATCATCAGCAACTGCCCCTGGATGTGCCGGTAGGTGGGCATGGGCATCAGCAGCGCCGTAGGGGCCGGGGCCACCGCTCTTGCCTGATGTTGGTAGGGGGCAAGGTACTGTGGCTGGCCCTGGGGGGTCCCCGGGGCTGCTCCGCAGCCCCAGGGCCCCCCCAGGGCAGCCTCTGGCAGGGAAGCGGTGCCTTGGCCGAGCATGGCACCGGCCGGTGGAGGCAGGTCGGCGACTGTCCACTGGATGTGGAACACCCGGGGGTCGAAGAGGCAGCCACACGGAGCCATCTGCAGACCTGTGTGGGTGAGAGGGAGCCGTGCTGGGCTGGGGGAACTCTCCGGGGGCACCCACCGAGCCATCCCCCACGGCCGACATCCCCCAGCTCTGCGCCAGGCGCGTGGGGAGCTGCTGTGCCGGTGGGACGGGGTTGCACTTTGGGGAGGAGACTCCCTTCTAGGAGGTGAAACGGGAGAGAAATTCCCAGAGATATTTGGGAAGTTCTCTGCAGATTGGCCTGAGTGGGCACGCGTCACCCAGGCGAGGGCAAGGGTGCTCCCGCGGGCTTGCTGAACGCCCGTGCGAAAACGGCGGGGGGGACGGGTGTGACGGGGATGGCGAAGGTGCCAGAGCAGACTGGGGTGCCATACCTGCTGGTGGTGCCTGGGGGGCCTGGGGTGCCACCGCTGGCAGGGGTGCCCAGGCTGCAGGGAAGGGCTGCTCCTGCCCGGGCAGATGGTACAGGTTGGCTGAGCCTACGAGAGAGAGAGAGGAGCCATGGCCGGCGGTGAGCTGCGCTCTTGCCCCCAAGAGCGTCCCCGGGCTCAGGGCCGGTCCCTACCTCGAGGGTAGAAGGTTTCGGGGAGTACAAAAGTCTGAAAACGCTGGGGCGCCGGGGGGCCCCAGGGCCCACGCGGTGGGAGCTGCCGTGGTGGCTGCGCCATGGTCCCTTCCGGCTGTTGGCTACTAAGGACTCTTTGGCGTCTCCCGGGAAGGAACGCGGGGGCTCCCTGTGTTCCGCGCCCCCCCCCTCCCCCCCAAGAGCCTCCCCAGCTCCTCCTGGGGAGGGAAAGGGTTAAGGGAGGCTGGGGTGCCCCCGGGGCCTACAGGTGGCTCTCAGGGGCTGCGGGTGCCAATACTCTTGGCTTTCAACAGTGTTTTCCTGGTGGGGGAAAAAGAACAAGTTGATTCGGCCTAGCCGAGAGGGGACCAAGCCGAGGCCTCCTTTTGGCAGATGGCAAACGCATTTGTGAGTATTGGCCGTGCTTCTGTTGGCTGCATTGGCTGGAGTGACGCAGAAATAGGAGAAAGGACCTCGAGGGCGCGAAGGAAGGTCAGGCGGTGTCACTCGGTGGCGTGCTTTCCCCCAGCCCTGGCTCCAGGAGTGCTGTCAGGGCTTTTAGTCGCCCGGTCGGAGAAGCAGCAGCTCTGGATCCCCCTCGGAGGGGGCCGCGCTTGCCCTGGGTGCGTGACACCCAGGAGGAGACAGTACCCGCCGCCGCGTGCTCCCAGAAAAGGCCTGGATTCTGCACAACGTCCGATGAGGAGAGGCTGGGGCTGTTGGTGCTCCGCAGGGATGGGGTTAGTCC
Organism: Buteo buteo; assembly: GCF_964188355.1. Classification (NCBI taxonomy): domain Eukaryota; kingdom Metazoa; phylum Chordata; class Aves; order Accipitriformes; family Accipitridae; genus Buteo; species Buteo buteo. Next base: position 241,854 of record NW_027439240.1, on the reverse strand, counting down.
ATCCCCTCCTGGTACTTGGAGGATTTGGCGCTCCCAAGGACACCCTCGGCAGGAACGCAGGCCTCTCGCTCCCGCTGTGGGAACGGTGTGTGGCCTGGGGGAGTCGGGCCAACCGCCGTGAACCGGAGGCCCAAGATCTCTCCCGGCCTGTATCCTGTTAACGAAGGAGATTGCTCTCTGTTCGCGAGGCACCCCTGGCTGCCAGATTGTACACTCGCGGCAGGGACCGACGCCGGGGGCGTGAAGGCAACCGCGCTCGTGAAAACATAAAACTGGATTTCATTTCAGAGCGCAGCTGAGCAACCCCGCTCCTCAACGCTCCGCCATCTGCACCGACCGTTGCGGCTGGGACCGGGCGGTGCTGCACATCCCAAAGGCCACCAGCTCACACCGGTGTCCCCGCTGCTTTGCCAGGAGCTTCTGCGCTGCGAGCGATGTTTTGGGGGCTGATCTCTTGGAGTGCGACCGCTGCGTCCCCGACCCGCAGCTGGTCAGGAGGATTGTGTCCCAGGTGGAATTCTAGCTCTCTGAGGAGAACCTGCCCAAGGATGCTTTCCTCCTGAAACACATCCCGAAGAACAAGATGGGCTTCGTCAGCATCAAACTGCTGCCGTCCTTCAAGAAGGTAGGCAGCCCGTTGCGTTGGCCAGCCGGGGTGGGAAGTGGCCTTCACGTGGAGGATGCCTGGGTGTTGTGAGAGACTGAAAGAGTTACTGTCTCAAACGTTGTGGTGGGGCAAGTTCTGCTTGAAGACAAAGCCTGCAGAGCAAGGAACCAAGGGGAAAAGCCCATCAGCTCAGACATCAGCAACAGGAGGGGGAGGGCGTGCTGGAGGCTGCCCAGCTCCCTGTTCTGATACAAAGACCAAACAACGGCCATGTCTGCAGGCAAGGAGAAGTTACTCCCCAAACGACCCCCAAGGCCAAAGGCTCACAAGCTGCTCGTTAACCTGAGGAGTTCGGGTGGCCACCCGAAGGAGGGGCAAGGATGATAAAAGGACGCAAGCTGAAGCCCCGGGTGTGCGAGCCCACCAGGACTGGACCCCTGGGCTGACTGGACACCTTGGCTGACTGAACCAACGCTGGACCAGGACCGGTGAAATCTTTCTCTCTTCCTTTCTCTCCCTCTGTCTTCTTCTCTCTTTCCTTTTCCACAATCCCTGCACCTCATCCGTTTCAAGATATCAACCGTTGACCAAGTCTGAGCCTAAGAGTGGATCCAGCCGCCCCTGGGCCCTTCTCTGAGGAGGAGTCTAGAAAGCCAGGGGGTCTGCTCGGAGCCTCGTGACTCAACGGGAGGGATCTCCTTATGATACCGAAAAGCCGGTCGAGGGAACTCTCTAAGAGTCGTTTTGGAGTTTTAGAAAGCAGGCATTCTTTATTGCAGCGCTGGATGCACGGGGGATAGTTCCACCTCGCGTGCATGCCGCAGCTTCGGCACTAACAGGTTAGTTAGAATAACTAATTGCATATGAATCAGATTAGTATACACGTACATAAAAATGCTTGCAACTGATTATCTTAGTACTGCCTACACCCGATCGTGCGCAATGAAGGATCCATTTGAGTCGAAGGGCTGCTTTTGCGACCACCGACCCATTTGAAGTTCTTGTTGGCTGTCCTTGAAGTCTTGATTCTTGTCCTTTGCTCTTGAAGCTTAAAGCAGCTTCAGTCACATGTGGCCAGTGTCAACATTGTTCTCATCGAGCGTACAGGAACATCTAGTCCTAAGAGCAAAGAACTGCAAAACTTCTGAGTAACGACCTCTACTAGTTAATGGCTCGGCTATACTTTTTTCTGTTGTTTCAGTCGTAGCCTTAGGATACGTTTTCTAACAATTCTTTACCAAATCTCACTTTTACAGTCACCTAGCAGCCAACCAGTTTCCACGGCTGGTCCAAAACACTAAAACCATCAAAGTATTTAGACATACCGTACAGAATGTATGGGAATATGCTATCACTGATTCCCTGAATTGATGTCTGTGGTTACAGGGTTTACAGAAGCAGTCTTATGCCAGTTCCTGTGGTGAGAAACCCTGCCGCCTACTTCCACGCCTCCCCAGTTCAGTTGGCTTCTGTCATAACTACAATCTTTAACCGGTCGTTTGGTGTCGTTTCACCGGAATTTAGGCCGAGGGAATTTCGCCTTAAACACGACTCCCTGGTCTGTCCAGTCTGGGTCGTGACCGGTGTCTGGGTGTGCTCTGGCTGTCTGCGGTGAGGTGGACGGGGAGGTCCAGGCTCTGCTCAGGCTGTCTGTGTCCCTGCAAAGCAAAGCACTCGCTGGTGGTGCAGAGCTCTCTGCCTTCCATGGGCTGCGGCAGTTCTCCAACCCGGGAGGGTGGCTGGGGAAGCGGTGAACAGTTGGTTGCCTCAAAGCCAGCCCAGGGCTGGCTTCAGCTCTTCTGCCGGTGGCTCCCCCAGGCTGCTTTGGGAGAGGAGAGCTCGTCCTCCGGCACTGAGGCTCCTTGACGTTTGGGTTTGGGGCTTCTCCTTTTCTTTTCTTTCCTTTTTCCTCCTCCTCCTCTCGAGCAGAAGGACTCTCGGTGGCCCCCCGAGAGCTGCGGGCGGTGGCGGTGCAGCGGCTCCAGGGGCCAGTTTTGGGGCAAGGCCAGTGCTTGGGGCGAGTCGGTGTGCGGGGCGAGACGCTGAGCAGCAGCGGCACCGGGAGCTGTGCCGTGCTGATGCCGACGGGACTGCGCCTGCCCGGGGTCCGGAGTGGCTCACGGCACCTCTGGGACTGCCCGAAGGAAGGGGCTCAGCCCCCCCAGCCCCCCGGTGCTGGGGGACCTCACCCTGCACCTTCTGCAAGGCAGACCCGGCAAGGTGAGGCTGCTTCTCGGAGGTGCCGTGGGCTGCCTTGCTCCTGGGTTGTGGAGCTGGGATGGGAAATGGGCAATAAGGAGAGATGAGCTTTCCGGGCACTTGCTGGCCGGTGCTGAGACTTTAGAGATGCATTGTCTTCCCCCCTTCCCCGTCTTGCGGCTGCCCAAGGTGCAGCCAGAGAAGGGGAGGAGGGCCCCTGCCTGGCCCCCAGCTCCCTCCCTCGCCATTCTTGGGGTGATTTGGGGTTATTTTGCTGTGTCGGTGAGGCAAAGCTGGGCTGCGGGGCTGAGCGCGGTGGGACCCGAGGAAGGGTGTGATTGTCTTGAGGCTTTGAAGGGCTTTGCAGCGAGCCCTGTCCCCGCTGGAGGGGACGCTGGTGGGGTTCAAGACGAAGGCCTTGCAGCCCTTGTTGTCGTGTGTGTCCGTGTCCCCCCCGGCCCCCAAGGTCTCTCCTTGTCCCAGGGGCTGCGTGCTGCTTTCTGCGTGGGGCCGTGTCCGTGAGTCCTGCAGGGACCTGTCTGTCCTGGCTTCCCCACCGAAGGGCTGCTTCCCCTGGGGCAGGGGACAGGGGAGTCGTTCCTGTTCCTGTTCCCCCTCCCACCATTGCTGCCCCGCTGGTGGTGACTCGGGCCTGGGGGTGGCTGGGTTCCCCTCGGGGCTCGCCGGCTCGGATCTGGGGCTCGGCGGGGCTTTTGCACCTCTTGGGGGCTGTTTCCCGGTGCCCCCTGCGCTCCCTCCCCATCCCACATAGGCACGGAGTGGTTCTGCAGAAAGAGCTTTTAATGGAAAAGACAACAGAAAAGGTCCCAACAAAGCTGCTCTAAACCCTCCCTACCCCCCACCCGCCTCCCACCCACCCCCTCAACCCCCCCCAACCAATCCACCCCCCTCCCCTCCCACCCCCCAGTCCCCCCATCTCCATCTCACCCCTGTCTGATCCCCCCCTCCCCCCTCCCACTCCCCCCATCTCCATCTCGCCCCCGTCTGATCCCCCCTCACACCCCCATGTCGTCTGCCAGAGCCCTGCGCTTGCTGGGTGGCATTGGCAAGGAGCTCTGCGCCTGCCTCTTCCTCGGCTGCTCTGCCGCGGCAGACGGGGATGGTGGCAGGTCCATCCCCGCATCCCCCCGTGGCTCCTGGGGCTCCATCCCGACGCTGTGGAATATGTCGAGGCTCAGCGCGGTGTCGCTGAGCTCGGGGATGCGGGAGTCGAGGGTGAGCAGCTCATCCGGCAGCGACCAGGGGCTGAAGTCCCAGTCGGGGGTGGCTGCGCCGGTGCCCTCGGTGTCCCCAGGCACGGGGCTGCTGCTGGGACCGTCCCGGCTGGCCCCCACCGTGTCCAGGGAGCACCCAAGGAGCCCGAGGGCCTCTTCAAGAAGCTCCCCGTCAGGCACCGCGAGGTGTTCTGCGATGTCCCCCAGGGCTTGGGCGTGAGGGGCAGCGCAGGGGCTGGGGGGGACGTCGCTGACCGGGGGGACGTCGCTGCCCAGGGGTGCCCCCGCAGGGGTGGCCGTGCCGGTGGCGTCGATCTTCTCCGACTGCCCCTCGATGTGCTGGTTGCCGGGGCTGCATGTCGGCAGCACTGGGCAGGCTGGGGCCACCCCTGTCCCCTCTCCGCTGGTGCCCCTGGGGTGCCCAGGCACGGGGCTGCTGCTGGGACCACCCTGGCTGGCCCCACCCTGGCTGGCCCCCACTGCGTCCGTGGAGCACCCGAAGAGTCTGAGGGCCTCCTGCAGAAGCATCTCCTCAGACACTTCGAGATCTCCTGCAGTGTCCCCAAGGTCTTGGTTGGGGGGGGCAGCGGAGGGTCTGGGGGGGACGTCGCTGCCCAGGGGGACGTCACTGCCCGGGGGTGCCCCTGCAGGGGTGGCCATGCTGGAGGTGTCCATCATCAGCAACTGCCCCTGGATGTGCCGGTAGGTGGGCATGGGCATCGGCAGCGCCGTAGGGGCCGGGGCCACCGCTCTTGCCTGATGTTGGTAGGGGGCAAGGTACTGTGGCTGGCCCTGGGGGGTCCCCGGGGCTGCTCCGCAGCCCCAGGGCCCCCCCAGGGCAGCCCCTGGCAGGGAAGCGGTGCCTTGGCCGAGCATGGCACCGGCCGGTGGAGGCAGGTCGGTGACTGTCCACTGGATGTGGAACACCCGGGGGTCGAAGAGGCAGCCACACGGAGCCATCTGCAGACCTGTGTGGGTGAGAGGGAGCCGTGCTGGGCTGGGGGAACTCTCCGGGGGCACCCACCGAGCCATCCCCCACGGCCGACATCCCCCAGCTCTGCGCCAGGCGCGTGGGGAGCTGCTGTGCCGGTGGGACGGGGTTGCACTTTGGGGAGGAGACTCCCTTCTAGGAGGTGAAACGGGAGAGAAATTCCCAGAGATATTTGGGAAGTTCTCTGCAGATTGGCCTGAGTGGGCACGCGTCACCCAGGCGAGGGCAAGGGTGCTCCCGCGGGCTTGCTGAACGCCCGTGCGAAAACGGCGGGGGGGACGGGTGTGACGGGGATGGCGAAGGTGCCAGAGCAGACTGGGGTGCCATACCTGCTGGTGGTGCCTGGGGGGCCTGGGGTGCCACCGCTGGCAGGGGTGCCCAGGCTGCAGGGAAGGGCTGCTCCTGCCCGGGCAGATGGTACAGGTTGGCTGAGCCTACGAGAGAGAGAGAGGAGCCATGGCCGGCGGTGAGCTGCGCTCTTGCCCCCAAGAGCGTCCCCGGGCTCAGGGCCGGTCCCTACCTCGAGGGTAGAAGGTTTCGGGGAGTACAAAAGTCTGAAAACGCTGGGGCGCCGGGGGGCCCCAGGGCCCACGCGGTGGGAGCTGCCGTGGTGGCTGCGCCATGGTCCCTTCCGGCTGTTGGCTACTAAGGACTCTTTGGCGTCTCCCGGGAAGGAACGCGGGGGCTCCCTGTGTTCCGCGCCCCCCCCCTCCCCCCCAAGAGCCTCCCCAGCTCCTCCTGGGGAGGGAAAGGGTTAAGGGAGGCTGGGGTGCCCCCGGGGCCTACAGGTGGCTCTCAGGGGCTGCGGGTGCCAATACTCTTGGCTTTCAACAGTGTTTTCCTGGTGGGGGAAAAAGAACAAGTTGATTCGGCCTAGCCGAGAGGGGACCAAGCCGAGGCCTCCTTTTGGCAGATGGCAAACGCATTTGTGAGTATTGGCCGTGCTTCTGTTGGCTGCATTGGCTGGAGTGACGCAGAAATAGGAGAAAGGACCTCGAGGGCGCGAAGGAAGGTCAGGCGGTGTCACTCGGTGGCGTGCTTTCCCCCAGCCCTGGCTCCAGGAGTGCTGTCAGGGCTTTTAGTCGCCCGGTCGGAGAAGCAGCAGCTCTGGATCCCCCTCGGAGGGGGCCGCGCTTGCCCTGGGTGCGTGACACCCAGGAGGAGACGGTACCCGCCACCGCGGGTACGGAGACATTTTCTCATTGTTTTTTGTACCCATCCACTGCAGATTACTGTCTCGCTAAACATTAAAATGTAAGCAGTCTCTCTGAAAACCACCCTTCTCAACATCTTTTTCAATCCAGACTTGTTATAAGGCACTTTACTTGCATTAAAGTTAAATTCATCGGTGTTGTATTCAAACCTTTTGCTTCTGTCTGTTATTTACTGGTAGTCATTATGACGAATAAGAAGGGAAAAGTGTTCTGTTCCTTAAGGAAATGGCTCCCATATCATTTGTCTCTCTTGTCTCTTCTTTTAATTGTGCCTCCCTTCTAGGTGCATGTCATTGTTTGTGAGAGCTGTGCACTATTTTCTTGGTGGATTGAGATTTATGAGTGAGAGGGAGAATGATCAGAGGAGAAAGATTTATGCCAGTTACTGTTCAAAGGCTGCATTCTCTCTCTCTTTGCGTATACGCACAGGGGTCCAGGAGGAAAGTGTTTTTTCAGGCAGTTGAAAGAGAAATGGACTTCTCTGTCTTTTGGGTTGGGGTTTTTTTTGGTGTCCCAGTCTTCTTGTTCTTCATAGGATAGATGTATTATTGATGACAAGCAAAGCCAGAGATTCTGTCCCTGTAAATATCAGACACATGAAAAGACCCAAGTTGAGAAATTCAGATGGACTGTGAGTGTCCTAACAGAGCTGTGCCTCGGAAAGGTAGGGAAGAAATCCCCTTCCAAAATGGGAATGAGAGTTTGAGCTGAAGCTCCATGGCTAAACAAAGTCCTGGTAGTAAAGAAGTCCTGCTTTGAGGACTGCCCAATGCCTGTCCTTGACCACCCTTCTCTGCCCGACGTACGTCACGTGAATCTGGTACCATAATAAACTCTGAGCATTTGTTTTGCAGCTGTGCAAGGCTTCCAGGTCTGTCTTTGTAAGCATGCAGATCACCCCCAGTCCTTGACATGGACTACGGTACCCCCACCACACACAGAGGACAAACGTATTTTTAAATCCAGATGGTGGTATACCTCTCCAACCACGTGAGTCTCAAATGTCCGTGCAGCACTCCTGTGGGTATACAAGGCTGTTCCCGGGTCTGTGCTTAGTTGCTTGGCTTACCGAAGTTGCTAGCCCAGTCTTCCTTGCAGGTTTTCAGAAGAAACTGTACATGGGCAGGGAGTTGTGTATAGGAAAAGACACTAAAAACATTGCACAGGCTCGTAGAAGTACACGGGTGAGTATCGTTACATCTGCCTCCATATTAGAGGGATCAGCACTGTAAAAATACCTGCAGTCAGCAAATATTCACGTTGCATTTATGAGCATTTTCATTCCAGTACACACATTATGAAACAATATTATCGTGGTAGGAAGGCTAGGTAGGTATTCCAGTTAAGAAGACTGCTTTGCTGCTATATTAATACCTTATATTATAGTGCAATAATCCTGTGCTCTACAGAGTCTCAGACTGGTTCATTGGAGCGGGGCGGGGGGGAAGTGTATGGCTTTAAACAGCTTGCAGTATTGGGTCAAAAAAGGCACAGATGTTGCAGCAAATCCTTGAAACAACATAAACTCACTGTGCTCATCTGAGCCTATCCAAAAAAGTATTCACCGTGGCCAGACCAAGGGTTCTGTGCTGTGCCTGGCTAATTCAACAGCAGGGCACCCTGTTTGGGAGAACCACTAATCCTCAAACGTAGCATTAAAGAAGATGAGACCAAGGCTACAGAGACTTTTGTGAAACTGAGCATAAGAAAAGAATCATACCTTCCTGAGCCTCAAAAGAATTTCTGCGAAATCTTAGATATTTCTGCGATGACTTCAGGAGATAATCTTACAGCAAGTGACTCCTAACAGAGTTTTCAGATGCCTTTAGGAATAAGGAAGGACTTTAGTAATCTCTCACCCTCATATGCAGTCTCGAGAAAGCATATGCCTGAGAAACAGAGGAAAACCAGAGTGAGGAGATGGGGAAGTCGAGAACGTTATTCGCAGTGGCTGCTCTCATTTGACCAGATCAAGACTGGCACAGTGTTAGCAGAGGTATGGAATAGATGTGAAAGCCTCAGACGTTTCTGCCCAGCGGGTAACACTGTGGGATGTAAACGGTAAGGCTGCGTGCATTTTTTTCGCAACACGGTAAAAAGTGGAAGTTAAAAATACCAAATCCATCAGACCGAAAAGATTTCCATCCTACTCAAGTGGTGAGAGGAAAAAATCCTCTCAGGAGATTGAAAGAGAGGTACTCCATAAACACGCACATCTGTGGTTCCCAAGCCCATCATTCAAAACTTCTGTCATCAGTTTGTTTTCTCCCATGGGTCTTCTCCAATTCAGTAGCTGTCACTCCAGTGAAAACCGCAACGCAAAGCTGACATTTATTGAAGGTGGGCAGGGCCCTGTGAAGTCTACTGTGGCACTGCAGACAAATCTAAACATCATCTTTACTCACAAATTTCCATTCAGTTCAGTGAAAGCAGAATTGCCTCTGAGGTGTGGGAATAATAAAGAGAAAATTCTTCTTTCGGTTGCACTTAAGAACAGGCTTGCAGAGGCACTGGTGGGAAGCCTGCTGGAAACCAAGGGGCCGTGTGGAAGTCAAGGAAAGCAGAATATGCTTTCCACCACCTAGAAAAGGAGCATCTGGATGGGGGAGGAGGAGCAAGCAAGAGAGGAGGAGCTGAGACTTTGCCAGAAGAAATAGGAGACCCCTGTGGTGCTGACCGCCCAGGAGTGCTCCGGGATGTCACGGGGAGGCTGGCACGCTGGTTCGAAGCACAGACCGCTTTCCCCTGCTCCTTTTCCACGCGGGCACCAGGACACGGTAAAGCAAAACCCGGGCAAGGTCAAGCAGGACTTGAGTGGCACGAGTGAAAGGGACAGGTGCCCCAGTGATCTTCTCTTCTGTCCTGCCAGTCAGAGGTAGGGGTGTGTAACCGAAAAAGCTGGTCGAAGAAACTCTCTGAGGCTCAATTTTGGAGTTTTAGAAAGCAGGCATTCTTTATTGCAGCGCTGGATGCACAGGGGATTGTTCTGCCTATCGTGCATACCGTTACCTACAGCAAGGCAAGCTTATATTGTTCTAATCGTATACTTATTTATGTTATCCTTGACATAGTGTCCGCCCTTTGGGCCTGCGCAGTGTGGCTCATCTCTTTTTCCTAGTTAGCTGGCCTCGGCAGGTTTTAATGGCTGGATGCACCAATGTCTGTCCCAACGGCAGGTGGGGGACAGGGCCCTGCCCTTTGTGAGACCCCCAGCCCCTGGAGTGGCGGCTGGAAGATGGGTAGGTCAAAGGACCCTGATGGGAGCCCTGCAGGGCCTCATCCATTGGACCGACGGGCACCTTCCCTTGTCACACAGAGCATCTCATGGGCTGGAAAAGGGATGCTCTGGAGAGCTTCTGGCAAATCTCTGGAGAAGAGCTTCTCCCTGCCCCTCTCCCAGGGGCTTTCTCGGCTCTGGTGCCCTTCCCAAGGACAGCCCCACAGGCGGGTGCAGCCAGCATGGCAGGAAAGAACAGGCAGCAGCCACAGCGGTCAGCACGGCGGGAAAGCCAAGGATAAAGCCTTATCACCCAAGTGTGATAAAGCCTTAATAACCAAGCGTGCTGCTTCTTGGACAGGAGTATTCCTGCCTAAGCTCACCACACATTGCATTTCCCTGTGGCTTTCAGCAGGATATGAATGGCTCTTCAGTGCCGGTGGTCGCTCCCCTCTTTCAGTGAAAATAGCAGATTTTCTTCCTGTTGGACCCGCCTCAGTTCCAGTCTCTTGGGGGTTGAAAGCTGGCACAGCATGGGTGCCAGAGACGTTGCCACAGCTTGGCTAGAGTCCACAAGGAGGAGTCTGTCTTTAGCCACGATGGTCATTTCCAGGGAAAACAGCTTGTGGTATTGACCAGGACCCTACGTGGACAACAGAAGAGCAGGGATGCGGATGTTTGCCACAAGTCCAGTGGAGCAGGCTGCTCAAACACAGCCCACGGTGACTTTCTGTGCTGCTGGGCCTGTGGGGACAAAGGATTAAGCCTGAATTACCTGCATGAAATAGAGCTATCGCTAGCCTCATGCAACGGCACCCAGGAGCTGGTCCTGAAAACCACCAATCCAGGACACAGAAAGCTTTTAACCGCTGTGGCTATTCTGGAATAGACTGTGCCGTGTGCATCCATTTCTATTAACAACCCTTCTCCTGCAGCCGCAAAGGAGTTTGAGATCTTGCTGATGGCTAAAGGGGGTTGGTGGCCTGGGATGGTGGCTGAGGCTTGGGGCTTGCATTGCCTGTGACCAGCTATGAGCACAGAGTGACAGAGGAAAGACTTTCCCTGGGGAAGAGGCACCAGGGAGCGGTTGAGGTGGAGGAAAGCTTCGCTCTGGTTTTGGCTGTAGGTGGAAAGCTCTGGATCAGCACGAAATTCTACGTCTCCTGTAGCATGGCACAGGTACCGAGTCTTCTGTTGGTACCAAGTAGAGGCAAAATGTCAGGCAAAGTGGCTCATTGAATGGGAATGATCTAGGGAAATTTACTTGGCTGTTACAAGCCCCATTGCTCTACAAGTTGAATCTTTTTTCTCTAGTCCTTTCTTTTTCGGAAAGGGGTGGCGGGAGGGGCATGGATAGATGGAAGGTAATTTATCTTCATACCTGCAAAAACACGCATTGTAGCAGTCAAGGCAGAATAGGCCTTTCTCACGTACCTTTTCTTTTCTGAACATGGTGAGTTCAATCTGCTGATCAATAGCCCACTGAGATCAATAGACACCTTGGATTTTGACCCTTTGGCTCAAGAGCTAGATGCAACCTCCTGTCATTGGTGTTTGCACGACTAATGCGGTAATCTGCGATCTTCTCCCTAATAATCTAGGCTACATACTACCTAACGCTCTGTGCGAGAGTACAACCCAATCCAATGTTACATGCAACATCAGCACTGTGAAGAGCTGTGACATTCAAATGAAAAAGGAGACATTTTGAACACCTTGTAATAGCTTGCAGGAATACAAAGGGGAAGCACTGTGTAAATAATACCCAAACCAATATGGATTTTTCCCCTAAATTTCTGAATCTCCTGTGACAAGTGATGGCCTATCAAAGTGCATGTCTGCCCCCCCTGCGCCGCACCACGCGGGACCTGTTCACATTCCCTGGTCTGGGAGATGGGGCAGAGCAGACCCTCCGGCAGCTTGCAGGTGGCACAGAACTGGGAGGAGAGGCTCCTGCGCCGGAGGGTCCTGCTGTCAAGCCGGGGGATCTTGACCGGCTGGAGAAAGGGGCTGACGGGAACCTCCTGTAGTTCCCCAAGGGGAAGAGCAAAGTCCTGGAGACCTGGGGACGAAGAATCCCTTGCGCCAGTAAATGCTGGGGGACACCCAGCTGGAAAGCAGCTGTGCAGACACCTGGGGTGATGGTGGACGCCAAGTGGAGCGATTTCGAGCCAGAAAAGTGCCCCTGGGGCAAAGGCGGCTCCCTGCCTCCTGGGCTGCAGGAGGCAAAGCGTTGGCAAGAGGTGGAGGGAGACGGTCCTTCCCCTCTGCTGGGTCCGTCCAGCCCGCCCGGGGCTCCCCAGTGCCAGGCAGAGACGGCCATACTGGAGAGAACTCTCACCCACTGGGTGGGTGCCCCTCCCACTTTCCGTTGGGCTCAGAATGTTGGTCGTTGGGCTTAGAATGTTGGTCGTTGGGCTCAGAATGTTGGTCGTTGGGCTCGGAATGTTGGTCAGTTGGAGCCCAGAACCACCAGAGACAGCAGCACGGAGCTGTGCTGGCACGCAGGAGCGCTGGGAGGAGGCAGGATCTGGCCAAGCAGCACCTCGCCGGCACCGGCACCTCGCCTCCCATCCCCGCTGTCGCCGACTGGCCCGCGTCCTTGGTCCACGGCAAGGGTCCTCCTCTCCCGGGCAGGATGGGCCAGGCCAACTGCTGCTGCGGCTCCAGGTGAGCTCTCCCTGTGCCTCGGGGGCACGGCCGGGACCCGCGGTGGCAGCGGCCTTTCTCATGCCCGCCGCTCTCTGCTCTGCAGGGAGGCTCTCACCGATGCCGAGGCGGTGCTGAGCGCGGACGTGCGGCTGACCCGGGGCCGCAAGAGGAGCGAGAGACGCCTTCTCCTCCTCCAGGAGGAACTGGTGATCGCCAAGTTGCAGTAAGACCCTCAGAGCCCAGCTGCCTTTCCCCCAGCCCTGGCCCTGGCCCCGGGGCAGGGACACCCCGGCACCAGCCCCAGGCCCCGGCACCTTGGTGGGTGCTGGAGGCGCCCATCGCTGTCCGTCCGTCCGTCCCAAGGGCAGGTGGGGGACTGGGCTCTGCCCGGGGGGACCCCGAGGAGGACACCCCCAGCTCACCGCCTGCCTCTCCTCTCTGCTCTCTGCAGACGCGGCACCAGCCTGCGCCCACAGCTCCGCCTGGCCCTGGACCAGCTGTGGGTGCTGAGCGGCGGAAAGGAGGCGGCGGGGGACGAGGAAGAGGAGGAAGGCGGCGATGAGGACAGGACCTCCATCCTCCTCGTCTGGCCCAGCGGCTCCTGCGTCGCCACTTTCGGGTGAGTGCCACGGCCGGGCGGGAGACGTTCCCAAGCACACCCGCACCATCGTGAGAACGGCCTCTGCCCTGCGTGCAGAGCCTGGGCAAGGAGCGAGCAGCACGCCGGCAGGGAGGGATGGGGGCATGGGCAGGTCCCGCATCCCCTTTGGGTCCCCAGAAGGGGAGGGCGAAAGCAGCTGCTCTGGCAGGACATGAGGAGCCAGGGCTCGGGCAGCGCCTCTGTCCTGCCCCACGGGGCTTCGTCCCGCTCCGGCGTCCTTCCTTCCTTCCCCACGGGGCTTCATCCCGCTCCAGCGTCCTTCCTTCCCCACGGGGCTTCGTCCCTCTCCGGTGTCCTTCCCCACGGGGCAGGGCTGCGCAGGCACCCGCCTCTGCCCACGGGCTGGGAGCAGCAGGGCCTGCAGGGCCTGACGCTGGTTCTCCTCTCTTTCTGCAGCTCCCGGGCGCTGAAGGAGCTGTGGGTGGGCACGCTGCTGGGGTAAGCCGCGGGGATGCTGCAGGTGCAGCTGGACGGGGGAACGCAGCTCCTCAGCTGGGGAGAGGTGCCCCCGTGGCTGCCGGCAGCTCTCGCTCGGGCAGAGCTGCCGCAGGAGGGAGAAGAGGCGGCTTGGGGCTCAGCCAGCTCTCTCCCTGTCCCTTCCCGGTGCACAGGACACCAGAAGGAGCCAAGAGAGCCCGGGTGACGCCTGTCCCATCCATCAGGCTCCTGGAGAAGGAGCTGGGCCGCCGCCACGCCGTGAGTGCCTGCCCGGTCTGGGCTCTGCCCCCGAGCCCTGGTCCTCCCGCCGAGCGAGCGGCAGAGGCATCGCTGCTCACCTGCCTCCGCTCCTTCTCTCTTGCCCAGTGGAGGACATTAAGCGCCGGGAGCCTGGAGAGGCTGATGGAGGGCCAGGCCGAGGTGAGAAGGGCTGCCTTTCGCCCGCCTCTGGCTGTGCCGGCACGTGCGGCCAGTGGGGTGAGGGATGGAGGGAAGGGTGGTGCCGCTCGGGGAGCGGAGAGGGTTGGGGAGCCGCCGGGAATGCCGGCACATCCTGGCCGGCGGTGCTGGGGGGAAACCTGCCCCGCGGGGCAGAGAGCCCGGGAGGGCAGAGGGTCCCGGCTCTGCCACGCTCAGGCTGCCGGTGCCGGCTGGCAGCTCGCCGGCGGCCCTTTGCGCCGCGGGGCTGCTCTCTGAGCGCAGCCTGGTTCTTGCAGGCTGGTCCCAAGCAAGGGCCTCCGACGGTCCCGCCGAGCAGCGGAGGGGGACTTTGCCACGCACCGGGTGAGTTTCGGGAAGAACGGTAAGCTCCTGCAAGCGCTGGAGCTGTGCTCACTTGTCCCTCGAGTGTCGCCATGCAGGTTGGGCAGCCCGAGGCAGGATGTCACCTCCAGGAGGAAGGAAGGAAGGACGGACACCCGCTGGGCAGCGGCCGCTGGACGTGGTTCTGCGGGGACACGGAGCCTCTGCTGCTGCCCACAGCTTGGAGGAGGACAGGGCGAGGGCTGGGCCAGGCTCTCCTCTCCTGGTGGCGTGCCGGCTCTCAGGAGCCTCCCAACTGGAGCTGCTGAGCTGGAGCTCGGAGGTCCAGCTGCTGGCTCCCTGCCCGTCCTGCTGCACCGCTCAGCACCACGCTGCGGGCAGGGCAGGCCCCGGGAGCGCTGGCCTGGCGGTCTCCGTTGACGGGCTCTTGCTCGGCTTTCCTTTGCAGCAGGAGGGAGCAGCAGCAGGAGGAGGAAGAGGAGGGGGCTGCCCTGGCCCTTTGCTCATCGGAGGACCCCGGCCGCTGCCCAGGCGCCAGGGCAGGTGGGCTCTGGCTGCAGCAGGGCGCTCTTTGGCCAGCCCCTGGCAGCCCTCTGTGGGGAGGACGGCTCCCTGCCCCGGCCCATCCAGGTAAGCCAGCCTGGCCGGGGGGGTCCCCAGCCCTCCAGATGCTCCCTAGAGGCGGTAGGAGCCCTCCCTCCGGCTGCTCCACAGGGGACACGGGCGTCCCCAGGAGCTCCGGGGATGGCGGCTTGGGCTCTTCACCCCCAGCAAGGAGCCCGCTCTGGGGCAGTGCTCTGGCCACCGCTGTCGGAAGGCAGCTCCTCAGCCAAGCAACTGTCCTCCTGCCTCTCCTGCAGGAGCTGCTGGCTGTCCTGCGCCGGGAAGGACCGTCGACGGAGGGGATATTCCGCAAAGCTGCCAGCGGGACGGAACTTCGGGAGCTGCGGGAGGCCCTGGACCGCGACGCCGATGTCGACCTGGGCAACCAGCCTGCACTCCTGCTGGCCGCCGTCTTGAAGGTGAGCGCTTCTGACCTGCGGCTGGAGGAGCTCCTGGCCGGCCTGGAAACTTCAAAGGCTCACCCAGAGCCCTTGGCATTGCAGGACTTCCTCCGAAGCATCCCCGACAAGCTGCTGGTGACCCACCTCTACGAGGACTGGATGGCAGCCATGGAGAGGACCAGCAAGGAGGAGAAGGTCTCCGAGCTGAAAGCGTAAGTGCGGGCAGCAGCCTGCCTGTTGAGCAGGAGCCCTGGCCGCTGGCTGAGAGCACCTGGAAAGCTGGGCAACTCAGCCGCTGGCTCCCCCCTGCCTTGGACAACAGGCCTGGGCAAAATCTGCTTTGTCAACCTAGTGTCCCTGTTCCCTCAGGGTGGCCGAGAAGTTGCCTGCAGCCAACCTCTTCCTCCTCAAGCGGCTGCTGTCCCTCCTCCAGCACATCGGCCGCAACGCAGCCACCAGCAGGATGAGCTGCAGCAACCTGGCCATCTGCCTTGGGCCAAACCTGCTGAGCCCACCCGACGAGGACCTGCTCCCGCTCCAGGCCATGCTGGAGGTGACCGAGAAGGTGCGCTGTGTTGGCAAGCCGGCTGCAGCCTTGCCGGCCCATCCGAGCTTGGCTGCTCAGAGGTCCCTGGCTGCCCCCTCCCTTGAGCAAATGCCGGTGGGGTGGCTGCCTGCAAAGGCAGCCCCGCAGCCACAGCCATCTGTGCAGAGGCAAGGGTCGGGAGTGGGAAAGGCTGCTTGGGACAACTTCAGGCAGCTGGGTTGAGAGCAAGGGTTTGATGTGTGCAGGTGAACACGCTGGCGCTGTTTATGATTGAAAATTGCGGCGACATTGTTGGGGAGGAGGTGGCTGGCCGCTCCTGTCCATCAGCTGGGGAGTCGCCAGCCCCCATGGACGGAGCCACAGGTATGAGGAGGAACTGAGGGCTGTCCCAGGCTGGGGCTCGGGATACCAGAAACCTCAACGTCAAGAAGAAAACCGGTGTAGGGCTTGGGGTGGGTTTTGCTTTAGGTGTGCTACTTCCAAGGCGTCACTGCTGCACATGGTTTTGCTTTCTAGACCTGCCTTTGGAAGAGCAAAGTGGCCCTGCAGGCAGAGGAGACCAGGGCCACCAGGCAGAAGCCATTCTGCATGCATCCCCCTCTCTGGGTGTCCTCAAAGGAGCTGGGGGAGACATGGTGGCGGAGTCCAAAACGACAGAGGTATGTCAGCTCTGCTCCACAAGCACCGTGACAGTGTCTCTCGGGTAGGAGGGTAGTTTCTGAGGAGGCCAAGTAGCTGCTGGGCCTCCTCCGGCCAGCCGATGGCTTGTGTGTTTGGGGTTCCTCCTCCTCCCCCACGGAGTCATACGTTGTATGGAAAACTGGAAAGGTCCTTTCTCAAATGCATTAAGCATGTGCTTAATCCAACCAAATACCTACAAAAAGACAGCGGGGAGTAGCTGTCAACTTGAGAGGGCTTTTGCTCGGATCCTACTTCATCACAGTTTCATCAAGTCTGTTTTGGGGCAGGTGGACTGTGCAAAATGTGGATGGATGATGCAAAGCAGCATCTTCCCCAGAGAGCTAAGGTGGTAATTTGGCAAGCAGTCCCTTACTACTCCAGGCCGTCCCTTGCCACCCCTGAACTCCAACAATTCTGGTTTAGGCACCTCCAGCTTTGCCTCCAGCCACCCTCGAGAGCACGGCAGAGCCCCTGCTACGCCCGCAACAACTGGGCAGCCTTTCAGAGGAAAGAAGGTAAAACGAGTCACTTTGGGTTAAAATCAGAACTGTCTCCGCTGGATCGTGGCCTTACCTATCTAAGCACACTGTGGGATGGAAAGGTTTGCAGGCTCTCCTCGGGACAAGGAAAAGAGAAGGAACCGAAGGAGGAAACAGGCCTGGGGAGATGAAAGCTGTGCAGAAAAAAAGAAGAGGAAGAGAGAAAACGTATTGGGGGATCGCAAACGGAAAAGATGCAGGAAGGTCCGGCAGGTCGAGAAGCCCAGGTGTGTACCAGGCTCTGCTGCTGCGCAGGGTCTGGCAAGAACCCCGTGGCCGCTCCCCAGGGGCTCCCCATCGAGCCCTGCTGCGTGGCACAGGGGCCCTGTGCATCTCTGCGCGCGCACAGCTCTCTAAGGGCATTCCCCGTGGGGATAAGGCGCCAGAGCCCTCCCCTCGGCAATGCCAGCCGTAGCTCGCTCTCTTCTGGGCTATGAGCAATTCCTCGTCAACGGTGTTCCCCAGAGAGAGGGCAACCAAACCCTGCCTCTTCCTGCCGCTGTGCATTCAGCAGCGCTCTCTGACTCTGTCCTTGTAGGTGCCGTTTTCCTGTTACTGGCTGAACCCCTGTGAGCCCTGGGCCCGCCCCCCACCGCAGTTAATGTTCTCAATAAAACGGTTTTTCTCTCTTCTGACTGTGTCCGCCATCGGCTGTTCTGGAGCGGGCAGCTGCTGTTTGGGGATGACCCCTCGGGGAGGAGTTTGGGATCGTGCCTTGTCCCAGCATCCTTGCCGGCGGGCACGAGGGCTGAGTTCAGGTGCTTTAGGAGTGAAAGCAAGGCACAGAGTTGCACAGGAGGGTGGAGGTCGGAAGGGACCCGTGGAGCTGCAACTGGTTACCCAGCTCCTGCTCAGATTTTGGCTAATGCTCATCTTGTGCTAAGGCCTGCCGTATGCTTGGAGCCGTGCCATTATCTCCGGTAGAGGGCAACATGTAGGTACAGCAGGTTGGCCAAGAAGGGCTGAAGCTCCTTATGCAACCATGGTCACCTGCAGCTTGTTGTCCCCTGTGGCTGTCATCCTTGCATACTGATTGTCTGGTAGTTTCTTCAGAACCCCCTCGCTCACGCCGATGGTATAAACCAAACTTCCACACTGGGCACTGTAAATACTCCTCTCAAATGATGCACCTCTTATTGATCACAGAGAGCAACGACAGGAAGATTTGATTCAGTTTGCACAGAATAACTCAACTAAATATTCTGTTGTCTATGGAAATGTAATTTTAAAAAGGGGCTTAAAAAACCCAAGCTCTTGGGAACTGCACTAGGTTCTTTCCCCTTGAGAGGAACAGCAATGCTCCACACTTGAAGTGAACCACTGACAGGGTGCATTTTCATGTTAATTGTTGCAGACACTGGCAATAGGAGACAAAGCACTGTAAATTTCACTCCTTTCCTGCCTTTAAGAACTTAACAGTGATAGTCAGACATGGCAAGGGGGAAAAAGTATGTAGCAGAAACAGAGCTAAGAGGGTGCTGAGGGCTGGGGACCTCCAAAGTCTAGGCTTGTGCTTTTGCACATCCACTCAAGCTAGTGCTGGCTGAATACAAAACACAGGTGCTGTGATTCTCTGGCATTCCATACCCGTTGTGCATTTTGTATGAGGGGCTTTGAAAACAAGAATTAAGGGAGAGAGTCTCTGGCATGAAGGTGGAGAATTGATGTATGAATACAGCTTTCCCTTGAGAAAGAAAAAATGACTGTTGCCCATGACAAGCAAGCAGAAGGATGCACCTGGTACACTATTAGGAGACGGGTACATGGGATAAAATGAGACTAGATATATGTGAGACTTTGAATAAGATGGCGAATCCAGTGATGGGTGGAGCAGTTGCAGAGGGAGACCTTCATAGCAGCATTTTGCACAATATTACATGTGAAGACAAGGAGAAAGGGGGGGACAGGGTTGATTTTCTTCCATGGTTTTGGGGTTCTTTTTGGTCTTTGCATCTGGGGGTCTGTTGAAACCTCTGTGTCTGAACATGGAGAGATTGTCATTGAAATGCTGTATACCTTTGAGGGCAACCCAAAGCATAGCCTTATACTTACATATCTGGCACAAAGCATAGAAATAACAGACTTTGAGAATGGCCATAGTAACCAGACAAGATGCAAAGAGTTTCTAAATCCCAGTAGCCCAATGGATAATAAAGCTGGAGGCAGGTTCATGCTGTCATTTGTATTCACAGCCTGAATACTACAGAGAGACCATTTCTTGCACCTGGACTTCAGAACAGACCCACTATAAAGACACAGCTGGAAGTTAACAAATAGATGTGATCTCTTATCACCTTAATAGCTGAGATGAGTCAGTTTGAGTTTTCATTTTCTCCAAATAATACGCAGCAATCTACGGGAGGAAGTGAAAACTGCAAAAATGAGTAAGGAAAGATTGTTTGCTCTTTCTTACACACGGGAATTAGCAGGCAACACATGAAATTATGGATCACAATAAATGAAAAGAAGAACATCTGCACACAATACATAATTAAATTGTGCACCTCCTTGCCACAGGATGTTTTGGATAGCACAAGTATGAATGGGTTGAAGAAGCAATTAGACAGAATCAGGGAAGGAAGGTCTCTCATGGGCCATTAAGCTCTAGGAAGCAGGAACAGCCTCCAGAAATCCCTGAACCAGTGACTGTCAGTATAGAGGGTACAGCAGGGGAAGGAGCATGCTATGCTTATTGCATTTCTTATGCTTTTTTCCTACACATCTTTCACTGTTCAGATGCAGAGACAGGACGCTGAGCTGAACGAACCTTTGGTATGACCCCGTGTGGCTATTCTCATGAATTATACAAGACACAGTCCCATACGTGCTATGGATGCAATTCACATTCACGCAGAGCACTGCCTTATGGCCTTGCAAATTCTGCTGAATATTTACGGTGAGAATTTAAGCAGAACCCGTGTGGCTGAGTTCATGCATACACGTGATCCCATTTCACCCTATCTGAAATTCCATACTGCCTCCTCTGCGACGGGTTTTTGGCTTGGGTGCAATTTTGATATGCAATTGGTCAAACATCTTCTCCTGCGATATCTGTCCTGTTGTGAACAATTAGCGCTGCATAAGGGAATACATTCTGAGGCTTGAATCCCAGGGATTCCTGTCAATTTGCACTGACAGCATGCTTCCAAGGAAGGAGCTGACAGGTCCAGCTGGAATTGAGTGTTAGCAGCCACAGAGGCGGCCACACACCAGCCCACAGACGGTCCACTTCTTGCTCACATTCTTAGCTTTGCCTGCCTTGAGCGTCCTTTTGTTTGTATATAGACGTTATGCAAGCTAAGGAATGTGTTTGAATTTCCAGAAACGAACTTCCTAATGTTTCAGCTATGGGCTAAGACCACAATCAGAGTTCTTTGATATTTTAATGTGCAACCCATGGGAAGGAAATCATCGGGTTCTTAGTTATACACAGGATGGCTTCTTCTTGTCAGAGAAGAGGGGACCAGCAGGTAGGAGGCTGACCTGGTGTTGTTCCCAGGATGGCCAGGTTGCCTGAGAGCAAACTCCACCTGAAGAAGGGACAACCTGACTTTGCAAGGAAGATCAGTTTGCTTCTAACAGTGGTTCTTCAAAAAATCCTGCTTCATGGTGATGAGCACAATAAGAGCTTTAATTTAACACATTCTATGTTGCTATTGAGCAGTATGCTCAGATAGGAACAGGCCATGAGATCTGCTGAGTGAAAACACAGCCTCTCTTTTTGATTATCTAAAAAATGAGACCTGATATTTCACTTAGCATGGGAAACTGCTTTGACTTTTGACTTCTTTTTTTTTAAATAGAATTGTAATGTACAGAGATATTTTGAAATAAAGATGGAGTCTGTTGCACTCAGAAATGCATCCCTCTGTTCCCATTAGTTACTTCTTTCGTGTTTATTTTTTTCCCAGGCTTTCCAAGCATATGTAAAGTAATTCAGCAGTTCAGTTCTGCTGTTTGTTAGGAATCCATCTGGCAAGTAGTCTGGATGCAAGAAGTTAAAGCTAATGCATTTCATCTCATGGGCAAAGAGCGTGCACAGTCTGTTGCTGCAGCTCAGCTGCCACGCACTACCTAGGTAAACCACAATAGCTTGATTGTACAGACACCAGCTTAAACAAGGCTTCAGGCAGCCTCTGCCAGCTTAAGAGCCAGGACTGACGTCTCCCCCAGTTGCCAAAGCAAGGACTGGTTTTAAGTAGTGCCGTTCCATCTGTGCACAGAGAGCTTATGCTGTCCAGCTCATCCATTTTCTGTAGATCATGAACAAATATGTGGAAGGTCTCAGGGTGAAAGCTGCGCCCCCTGCTCTTCACACTCTGCCTCTCCCTTTCCAGTCTCTGGTACTGAAAGCTGCCCACAAATGTAGCAGTCATAATTCACAGCAAAATCCCTTTAAATGGCCCACTGGGTTATATATTTGGCAAATTTCCACTGGTTGGTGGAAGTTTGAAGAAGCCTAGTATCTACAGCAGAAATACAACCAAAATGGAGAGATGATTGTGGATTATTACTGGATTTATATACAGTGCTAATTCTTGTGAGGATTTTGCAGTTTTGCTGAAATCTGTAGCGGTAGATGAGGCAGATTAAAATACTTCAGAAGCTTACTCCCCAAACAGAAAATGTGTTGCACAATGTCATTACCAAAAAGAAAATAACTCTTTGTTACTGTTATAAATCACACTAAAACAATTTCCTCCCTCGTTTGGGTATGCTGTATTTCAAAAGTAAGTGTGACAAGATGTGGTTTTTGGTGTCAGATTAAGTTTACCTGATTACTGATTAAATAAAATTTAAAAAATGCTGAATTCATCCGTATTTGGAGTATCTGTTCTTGTACTTCCTCCATACCACGTAGAACACCTGATAAAGTTGAGACAGCATCCCTTGCCACCTAAGAGAAAGCTGAGGTGTTTCAAGCCACAAATGCATACAAAGGCTTTGAGAAGTATCGGTTTCCTCAATTTTTCCATGGGATCCAGTCATTTTACCTCAATCTTCACTCCATTTCCAATTAGGCTTATGTGGTGTACTGTATGCATAATTGTATCTGTGACACAGGAAACATGCTGAGTTTTAAGATGTACAAGGACATATGTATATATAGTTATTTTCATTAAGGTAGCTGAGTTATAAGGCATTATGTCTAGTAAGGCATCAATTAAGCTGTAGAGTGGATCGTTTTAGGAAGTGCTGGACGTGCGAGAGGAACTCAGCTTTTTTATTTCCTGTAGAGAATAAGGCACAATTGATAACATATTGCCTAGTTGGCATTTTTTCTGAGAAAGTCCCTTTTCAACTGAGTATAAGAAATCAAGCTTAAACTTGCAATATAAATGAATGAGCTAGGCAGGAAGAAGAGTGAAGTCCCTAGAAGAATCCTTCAACCCTCTGTTTCGATTTAATCTAAAGCCCAGGGTACGTTTATGTATGTGAATGTGTTCATGTGGTGTGTAGGCTCTGTCCTTCATCACAGCTCCTTTCTGAGTGGCACATGGAGTACGTGGAGTTGTGCTTACTCAGGCAAGCCTAATCCTAGCATAGCAAAACATTCGGGTTGCTCCTCCAGGAGACTGCTTCGACAAGGGATAATAAGTGACATTGGTCCTTCTCTTAATGGCGGAGTAATATCTGGGCTAAGGGGGAAGTTGCCTGTCCCTTCTTAAGACAGCTACTAAACATGAGGTTGGCATTTATCCTTTTAAACTATTGTATCTAAGTCCTTTAGCCTTTTATTTAATCTTAACTTTAACAAAACAGTATAAAGTTATCATTTCTATAACCGTGCCTAGTTTCAACATGATGCTGATAGGGCACAAGATGCTGCATTTTATGAGAGCAGTAGGTCTAAATGCGTGGAGGACCGGCGTGCTTTGTGAGTGGCAGAGATCTTCAGGTCAAGCCATACGCTTCACACCACGTAGCGGTATCTCAGTGTGGGAATTCGTAACTACCTGCGGAGGTCACTCCTGCCTGATGTGTGATGATTGATGCGTCTTTGGTGAGCAGCATGTGGGCTACGAAATGTCTTGAGTCAGAAATCAGGAGCAGAGATACTTCTTTTCATACTGGGAACAAGTATTTCTTAACAGTAAGACAGATCAGATCAATGCCAGCCTCTCTGTTTTTAGGTACAGTGACACACTCACAGAAAACTAATTGCAGGTGAAGAAATTCCAGAAGGTAGCAGTGGGTTTTTTTCCAGGAACATAAAAAATTAATTAAAAGCTGGAAATTTTCAGGCCATGGTTAGGGCGGACTATGTAAGAGATGACCAAGTGTGGCAAGATGCTTTCTTGTCTTTGGATTTTATAGCCTAAACTCAAAAGGCCTCATGGAGAACAACCCTCAGAATGAAAAGCAGCTGGGCCTGGCAAAGGATAAATTAAATAAGCGGGGCTTTGAGAAGGGGTTTAAAAGACAACTGGACACGAATGGGGAAAAATGGGAGGATAAGGTGCCATAAAAAGATAATTCAAACCTGAAAAAAAAACCAAAGCAGCTGCAAGTATATCCTGGGGAGAATACAGAAGAAAGGTAGGGTGCAGGAAAAACCGAGAATAGGGACGTGTGGTGAGGAAAAACAAGATGAGGGGTTTGAACTTCACAAAGAACAGAGAGGAAGCCAGTGAGGGGAACCGGGGCTGTGCCCTCACCCATCAGGGCACAGTCCCACAGGGTCTCAGCAGGGCCGGGTGCTGGTAGTGGGGTCCATCGACAGCCCCAGACACAGCCAGGGGATGAACCAGGTCCAGGGCCCACCCAGTCGGAGCAGCAGGAGGCAGGGCTACAACATGGGTCCAAGGTCCACCCAGAAGACGGGGCCAGAGACAGGGCTGGAGACAGGCCCAACTACAGCATAGCCCAGGCGAGGTCTGGGAGCCCAGGACCGAGCTACCTCAAAAACCTGAGCTACCTGAGCTACCTAAAAAAGTGCCGAAGCCGAACGGAGCTTTGCTGAGCGGAGCCGAGCTTTGCTGAGCCGTACCGAGCCGAAGCCCAGCGGAGCTTTGCCGAGCCGTACCGAGCCGAGCCGAGCTGAGCTTTGCCGAGCGGAGCCGAGCTTCGCCGAGCCGTACCGAGCCGAAGCCCAGCGGAGCTTTGCCGAGCCGTACCGAGCCGAGCCGAGCTGAGCTTTGCCGAGTGGAGCCGAGCTTTGCCGAGCCGTACCGAGCCGAGCCGAGCTGAGCTTTGCCGAGCGGAGCCGAGCTTCGCCGAGCCGTACCGAGCCGAAGCCCAGCGGAGCTTTGCCGAGTGGAGCCGAGCTTTGCCGAGCCGTACCGAGCCGAGCCGAGCTGAGCTTTGCCGAGCGGAGCCGAGCTTCGCCGAGCCGTACCGAGCTGAAGCCCAGCGGAGCTTTGCCGAGCCGTACCGAGCCGAGCCGAGCTGAGCTTTGCCGAGCGGAGCCGAGCTTTGCCGAGCCGTACCGAGCCGAAGCCCAGCGGAGCTTTGCCGAGTGGAGCCGAGCTTTGCCGAGCCGTACCGAGCCGAGCCGAGCTGAGCTTTGCCGAGCGGAGCCGAGCTTCGCCGAGCCGTACCGAGCCGAAGCCCAGCGGAGCTTTGCCGAGCCGTACCGAGCCGAGCCGAGCTGAGCTTTGCCGAGTGGAGCCGAGCTTTGCCGAGCCGTACCGAGCCGAGCCGAGCTGAGCTTTGCCGAGCGGAGCCGAGCTTCGCCGAGCCGTACCGAGCCGAAGCCCAGCGGAGCTTTGCCGAGTGGAGCCGAGCTTTGCCGAGCCGTACCGAGCCGAGCCGAGCTGAGCTTTGCCGAGCGGAGCCGAGCTTCGCCGAGCCGTACCGAGCTGAAGCCCAGCGGAGCTTTGCCGAGCCGTACCGAGCCGAGCCGAGCTGAGCTTTGCCGAGCGGAGCCGAGCTTTGCCGAGCCGTACCGAGCCGAAGCCCAGCGGAGCTTTGCCGAGTGGAGCTGAGCTTTGCCGAGCCGTACCGAGCCGAGCCGAGCTGAGCTTTGCCGAGCGGAGCCGAGCTTCGCCGAGCCGTACCGAGCCGAAGCCCAGCGGAGCTTTGCCGAGCCGTACCGAGCCGAGCCGAGCTGAGCTTTGCCGAGCGGAGCCGAGCTTTGCCGAGCCGTACCGAGCCGAAGCCCAGCGGAGCTTTGCCGAGTGGAGCTGAGCTTTGCCGAGCCGTACCGAGCCGAGCCGAGCTGAGCTTTGCCGAGCGGAGCCGAGCTTTGCCGAGCCGTACCGAGCCGAAGCCCAGCGGAGCTTTGCCGAGCCGTACCGAGCCGAGCCGAGCTGAGCTTTGCCGAGCGGAGCCGAGCTTTGCCGAGCCGTACCGAGCCGAAGCCCAGCGGAACTTTGCCGAGTGGAGCTGAGCTTTGCCGAGCCGTACCGAGCCGAGCCGAGCTGAGCTTTGCCGAGCGGAGCCGAGCTTCGCCGAGCGGAGCCGAGCTTCGCCGAGCCGTACCGAGCCGAAGCCCAGCGGAGCTTTGCCGAGCCGTACCGAGCCGAAGCCCAGCGGAGCTTTGCCGAGCCGTACCGAGCCGAGCCGAGCTGAGCTTTGCCGAGCGGAGCCGAGCTTCGCCGAGCCGTACCGAGCCGAGCCGAGCCGAGTGGAGGCGGTCGGGCGCAGCGGCATGGGCGGGCAGGGCGGGCAGCGCTGCCTGCGGGCACGGTGCGGCTCCTCCAGCCGCAGGTGATGGTGGGCAGGAGCCGGCCCCTCGGCACCGCGCGCCGGGCGCTGCAGGTCCTCGTCCGGGGGGAGCGCGGGCGCGGAGACCTCCTGCCCATGGCAGGGGCGGGCGGGCATATGGAGAGGGACACTGTCAGGGGCCGGGGAGCGGCCCAGGGGGCCCCGCGTCTCTGGCAGCGATTGCCCCGGTGGCAAGGACACCGACGCGAAGGGACCGAGCCGGTGGCAAGGACACCGACGCGAAGGGACCGAGTCAGTTCCATGGACACCGACGCAAAGGGACCGAGCCGGTTCTCGTGGCTCCGGCGCTCTGCAGAGGCGCCGAGGGCCAGCCAGGACTCCGGCCGCGCCAGCCCTCGGCTGCACCCACGGCAGACTTTGCCTCGGGCTCGGCGCTGCTGGCCAGCCTGTCCCCGCCGCCCCTGGGCTAGCCCCGCTCTCGGGGCGGCACGTCCCACGCGCGAAGCGGTGCCTGGGCTTGCCCTGGGAGCGGCACGATACAATTATGCATGCAGTACACCAGCGTTCTCCGGCTGCTGCGGCTCCCGTCTGCGCGATGGACGGAGGCGGCGGTTTCCCTGGCGGCTCTCCGCTGGTCTCGGCCCATGGGCCGTGACCCCTCGGGCTCCGTTTGGGAGAAGGGGTGGGTGCCGCAGAGGGGAGGACGGCGGGGCTGGGTGGGCTCTGGGCAGCACCGCCCGGGGCTGTCCCTGGCGGGGGTCTTCCCGGCCGGGCCCCCGGGATGGCTGAGGAGGCCGGTGCCCGCTTTTCCAGGGAGGAGCTGGCCGGGAGCGTGAGGAAGGGCAGCTGCCCGGCTTTGCGCTCCCCAGGGGCCCTCGGGGTTCCCAAGGGGCCGGGCCGGGCTTTCCCCCCTGCCCCCCCGGTTTTGTCCAGCTTTGCGCTCTGGCTTCACGCGGCGCTCCGGCGTCGATCGGATAAGCCTTGTTTCCCGCCGCGCAAGGGTGACGCTGGCTTCCCTCTTACGGATGAACAGGAATCTTTCCTGGAGCTGAGAGCAGAAACTCCGTGGGCTTTGGCACTCGGATTTTCCTAGCTTGCTGCCGCCAGCGTCCGAGGGGACTCCAGATTTCGTGGAGCACCGTCGGGACGTTAGTCTCGGGGAGAGGCTTCGTTCCTGTTTCTGGACAAAGATGGTGGCGGCGGGGGAGTGAGCGAGCAGCCTTGTGGTGCTTGGTCGCCGGCTGGGCTGAAACCACAACAGTCCTTTTTGGTGCCCAACGTGGGGCACGAAGGGTTGAGATAACGACAGATCTGGCCGGAGCGTGTTAAAACGAATTTGTTGTACGCATTTCTTAGATTAGTTGAATAGTCGCTGGTCCCAGTGTTGGCTCATTTGTTCCCGTGGCGGTGTTGTGCAAGTTCTTACATGCACTCTGTTTATCACCTCTGGGCGCGGGCTCAGGACTATCATTTTGCTGTCCTGGGTGACGTCGACTCGCAAAATGATTACGTCACGGGTCCTGAGGTTAAGCTGGTAGTTGCGTGCGGCGTCGACGTCACTCCCGTGCCTCGGGCGCCCTCTCTCGGAACTTGTTGGTAATCGCACCCAATCTGTGGGGAAGTTGGGGGGGGTACTTTCTCCCCGCTCGTTCACCTCCCCTTCCTCCTTCAGGCTAATTACAGCAGCTTTTGAGAAGTTTGAAGATCCCTGGGGTGTTCAAGCCAGCATGCTCGTCTTGCTATGTCTCCCGAATGTGTTTCAGGTCTTGTTTAGGGCTCCAAAAAAGTTTTTTAAGAATACCACGCAGAGATCTGCCCCAAGGCTGAATAGTCATGGGTGGCGTGGCATGTGGGAGAAAACGGGCAGGTATCTAGAGGACTTCTCACCTCCAATGGTTTGGAACTTCACTCCCAAACAGCTACAGGACCCTGGTGAAGCGATAGACCGTTGGAAAGGAAAATGCGGTGCCTGTTCCAAAGCGGCACAACTTACCGCACTGTGCTGGGCCCTGGCCAGTATCTACCAACCACTGCTCGATATTATGCAGCACCCTCAGGAGGAAGGGAGGGAAAACAGACCGACAGGCACTGCAGCTATTCCAGCCCTCGTGACAAGCACTGCAGCTACCCCAACCAACCCCGGCGACAGGCGCTGCAGCTGAACCAGAGAACCGACCTCTGCCGGTGTCAGTCGCCCCTATGCAGAAAAAGAAATACACGGAGAAATCGGTTCAACTTAGCGAGGGATGGAGGTGAGCCAGGGCCATCACGAGAACAGGAGAAAGAGGCAGAACCCGAGATAATCACCCGATCCCTATCCCTGAGTGAGCTGCAAGATACGCGAAAGCATTTCGGCCGCCATCCGGGTGAGCACATTTTTACCCGGCTGCTCCGCTGCTGGGGTAACGGGCCGGTAGCTTGGAATTAGAGGGTAGGGAAGGCAAGCAGGTGAGATCCCTGTCTAGGGAAGGGGCCACTGACAAGGCGTTTGGGAAAAAGACACGAGCCCTCAGCCTCTGGAGGGGACTTCCGTCAGGCGTGAAGGAAAAATACCCCTTCAAGGAAGACGTTACGTGTCAGCCAGGCAAGTGGACCACCATGCAGAGAGGTATCCAGTACCTGAGGGAATTAGCCGTGCTGGAGGTGATTTATAATGATCCGGATAACGAGCAGTCACCCACAGATCCAGATGAAGTCCAATGCACACAACCCCTGGGGCGGAAGTTTCTACAACACGTACCAGCGTTGTATGCCAACTCATTGGCAGTGATGTCCTGGAAAAAAGGCGAGGGACAAACGGTGGATGAAGTGGCTGGCCGACTCCGGCAATACAAAGGAAGTCTCTCTTCCTCCCGACGGGCCCGTGTCTCGGCTGAACTCCCGTGTCGCGGGAGTTTTTCCTACAAACGTCGCTGTTAGGCTTTTGTGGGGTAAAAAGGGGCATTTTTGATCATCGCTCGGCTAGGTCACTGACCATCGGAGCTTTTCGGTTGTGTCTGTTTGAGAGGTAAAAGGTGGCTGCCAGAAAGGCTCCAGACAGCTATCTATGAGGGTGTTTCCTCCCCCAAACCCCAGAAGAGCCTAACGCTGCTGCTGTTGCATTTCTGTGGCCCTCCAGGAATCCCACTGTGTGTGTAGGGGAGGGATGAAAAAATCTCTGGGAATCTTTGCGTGAAGGGTGCCTGGACCAAGAAAAGGCAAACCTGCTGACATCATTGCAACTGGGGAGAGAAAGGGCTGAGCTACCAGGGCCACTGCCAGCATACCGTCATTAGGCACCAGAGTCAACGTTGACTCGAGAGGCCTGGGCAGAGCCCAGACCCCCCTGAAAGCAGCTGCAAGACCTGCCACGAGGTACAGGCCAACTCCTCTGATGCTTGGGGCTCACGCGGGAACCCAAAGCGCTCCAAGCCCCAAAATGCAGCTGCCTCTGCAGCGCAGCAGCAGCAGCAGCAGCCAGTGCAGAGCAGCGTGGGGAGCTGGAGCAGAGGGAGGGGGCGCCCGGGCCGGGCTCGGCTCATCTCGGCTGGGCTCGGCTCCCTTCGGCTGGGCTGGGCTCGGCTCCCTTCGGCTGGGCTGGGCTCCCTTCGGCTGGGCTGGGCTCGGCTCCCTTCGGCTGGGCTCGGCTCCCTTCGGCTGGGCTGGGCTCGGCTCCCTTCGGCTGGGCTCGGCTCGGCTCCCTTCGGCTGGGCTGGGCTCGGCTCATCTCGGCTGGGCTGGGCTCGGCTCCCCTCGGCTGGGCTGGGCTCGGCTCCCCTCGGCTGGGCTGGGCTCGGCTCCCCTCGGCTGGGCTCGGCTCCCTTCGGCTGGGCTGGGCTCGGCTCCCTTCGGCTGGGTGGGCTCGGCTCCCTTCGGCTGGGCTCGGCTCCCTTCGGCTGGGCTGGGCTCGGCTCATCTCGGCTGGGCTCGGCTTCCCTCGGCTCGGTTCGGCTCATGTCGTTGCGGCGGCGCTCGCCTCCCCTCGGCTCCGCTCGGCTCGGTTCGGCTCATCTCGTTTGGGCTCGGCTGCCCTCGGCTCCGCTCCGGCCGCAGCCCCGGCCCGGCCCCGCCTGAGGCAAGGGCGGGCGGCGGGCGCGGCGGGGCCGGTGGCCGTGGCGGGGGCTCCTCCCCGTCCGTGGAGCGGTGGGCTGCCCGGCGGTCGCCAGCGCCGGGGCTGCCCGGGGGCCTCGCAGGCCGGCAGCGGGGCTGAGGCGGCGGCGGCGGTGGCGGCATCTCCCCTCGCGGCAGGCCGGGGCGCCGGGACCCGGCCTTCCCCCCGCAGGCCCGGCCAGCCCCGGCCCCTCCCTGCCGCCCCCGGGGCTGCGGGGGCAGCAGGGGACTGCCTGCCGCTGGTGGCTGTCCGGCGGAGGCCGGCGGGCACCGCGGAGACGTGCGGCTGTGGAGAGAAAGGGGTTTCTGCCGGCTGTCCCCGCGGGGACCCGCAGCCGGCGGGGGTGTCCGTCCCTCCCTCACAGCCTGGCGTCGGTGGCGGGCTGCGACGCAGTCCTGCCCGGGCGTTCTTGGCAGCCCCCGGGGCAAGAGGCCTGTCAAGCTTCAGGGAGGTCGGCAGCGGCGTCTCCAGAGCAGTCGCGTCCCGTTGGCTCTCCTGCTTCCTTCCCTAGGCCGGGAGAAAGGAGGACGTCCTCGAAAGCAGGTACCTGTCGGTCGCCTGAAACCAGGTTTCTTCATGCAGGCAGGCGTGTGTACGGACTTAAAATCGGCAGGTGAGCGTGTTGAAGCTACAGCCTGCGGTTTGGGGCCTGCCGGTAGCAGTGAGTTCCTAGGAGACCCTAAATTCGGACGGGGGGGGCTGCTCTTTTCCTGCCTTCTTTCACTGACCGTGAAAGCGGTCACTTCCGAGGGGCTACTGCGCTTGCACGGGCTGAGCATCGAGTAATGGGAGCTGTAAAAAGCGCTCCTGTTTCACTGCCGCGCGTGGATTTCGTGCTTCAGTGGGAAAAGAGGCTGGTTTTACTGACGGTAGTTTGAAATTTTGCTTCAAGCGTTCAGCTGAGAAGCTCTAGAGCCTTTGTGTGTGAAGCCAGGACTGTTTTTCCCCACGTGCGCCACTTTGTACCTCTCTGCCATTTTATTGCTCCACGACCGAGTCTTGTAAGACCTTTCTATGGTTCTTTGCTACCTGCCCTTCTCCCTGTGTCAGTAATCTTGTAGGATTTGCAAGCTTTCTCACCTTGCTGCTCATGCCCCTTTCCCTGTCACGTCACGCTGTTTTTCTCTTTAACTGCTTGTTGGGCTTCCTAGAAAAGCAGAAAGCCTAATACTGGAGTGAGTGCCTATTGTCATTTTTTAGATGAGACTTTGAAACGTGAGTACAAATACAGATTAAGGGTACCTGTCTTGTTGGCTTAGAGGGAGGTACTAAAACCCTGCTTTCTAATGAAATACTTGAGCAGCCATTTACAAGATTGCTTCCTTTTTGTGACTTTTGGTAAACTCAGTTCTTACCCGTTTGACTTATTTTCAGAACTGGAGCTGAGCGCGTTTGCCATACGAGTAAAGCAAAGCATGGATTTGAAACGATAAGCTACAGAATATTCAGAGACAACAGCATCTGTTTAGTCCTAGGTTCTTAAAGTGGCAAGCATAAAAATGCCTTCAGGTAACTTTTTTTCCCTTTTCACCTGCATCACCTGCATGGAGACATTTGTGATTCCTGCTCATCAAACTTAGCCACGGGATGAGTTTTACCGGGAACCAACACAGGCTTTTCTGACTGTGAAGCTACAAGCTCTAGGGGTGAACTTAGCCTCTCGCAGCTGAACCTGAAGGTTGCCCTGCCTTGTCCTCAAGAGACTCCAGTCCTCTTTTACCTCACATGCTCCTTTGTGCAGAACTCCATGAAGGGCCAACAGTGGGTGCTGACACCTTGACGCTGGCTTCGGTGCGAGTACTTGCCACTCCTCAGCAGTGTCCTTTCTCTGTGCAGATGGCCTTGCAGGCATCTCCCTCTTCTTGAAACAGTGTCATGTTTTTTTCTCGCTGTGTCCTCAGAAGGCAGATTTACGACAGGATTGTCCCAGAGGGATTGGCAGTTGCTTTCTAAACCCACTGTTCTCCAGAGAGCTTGTCAGGAGGGCAAGATTCTTCCTCTTGTAGCCCACAAGCTAAAAGGCTGCTCTGACAGAGCTGCTGTTAGGCACACCCTTTAGGTAAGAGGGTCTTCCCTCACCCCCCTGTTCTCCTCCTCTTGGCTGTTGCCCATCCTCCCAGTGCATTTCATCCATTTTCTGGATCCTGATAGCCATTCTGCATTTAATTCAAACCCCTGCCACACTATTGCCTTCCTGGCCACCTTACCTCTCCAGCTCTTTGGAGAGAGTCTTCTCAAAGGAGGCAAACTCATTCCTCTTGGGGTTGTCCACAAAGGAAGTTGCCTGGTGGTATAAAAGGAACAGCTTCTTCTCCCACTGTTCCTTGGGAGGGGAAGAGTTGCATCAGATGCCCAGGTTTCTGCGTGTTTCTGCATGATGACGTGCTGCCCCCATTTCAGAAACCTTTTGGACCTCTCCACAACTGGCTGAGCCTTTACGCAAATATCGTCTGTGGGCTTGGCGCCTGCTGGCCAGGGCATGCTGCCTGCTTGCTGCTGTAGGACTAGTTTCAAAGGGCCAATCTCAGCATAATTGCTCTGCAGGGATCCCCTGCATGTACAGTGGCCTGCAATTTCAGGTGCTGCTAGCTGCATGGTTACCTTCAGCCTGCCCAGGTAAACTCCTGTATTGAAAGAGCCCTCACCTTGTTGTAAGCCCAAAACTTTCTTTCAGAAGAGGGGTTTTTGACAGGTTTGTTGGATTTTCAAGATAGGAAGGAGACTGTCTGGTAACTCCTCAGGAGCCTTCAGTACAGAACTTCTCTAAAACAAGTAGGCTGATTTGTCTCCAAAACCTGTATCCCTTTTTTTCCCTTCAGCTTACCTTTGCAGGATTAGCGACAGGTCTCTCTACGCGTGCCCTTTCTGGCTTCTTTCCTCAGGTGCTCCAAACACTCTGTTGGTGGGATAAGGGTCATCCTCTGAAAGATGCTTTTTTTTATTCCCCGCTTTGCCATAACTGCTGTCCCCAGAATGCCTCCGCTCCTTGTACAGTGGCTGAATTTCCCAAACATTAGGGTCCTTGGAAGCTGGAGCTCCGGGTTAGAATGTTGGACCCTGAGAAATGATGTGGTAGGTGGCAGACATCACCGTAACCTCCTATTGTGTTAACTGATGTGGGAGGACATGTCCTGAGCTCTTTCCAGGTAATCTGGAACTATGATGAGTGAATCATCAAGTCGGCAAATACCAGTTCAGGTGAGAAGAACCTTCTCCAGAAGAGATGCTTGTGCCACCATGACTCGTACCTGCAATTTGCAGTAGTCAGGGCACTGTTACACTGAGAGGGAGCTCCAGACACAAACTGGTGTCTTTATGAATACCAGACCAGATGTCAGGAGCACCGCATGGAATCCTGAGCAGATGACCTCTCCCTCGTGTGCTTTCTTAGGAGATCAGGGCCAGGTGCTTCTGTGACACGCCTTCCGTTTGGTTTGCTTTCCATTTGTTTTCTTTTGGTATTCAGGATGAGAAGAAAGATCAGGTTTAGGAAAGACCATCTCAGTAGCGCCTGTGCTTTCTCAGGATTCTTCTGGTCATTCCTCCAGGGCTCTTGTTCAGTTTATGAGCAGTGTATGACTTTGGATCCAAATCCAGCTGGTGTTTTAGAGTGCATCTCGAAAAGGGAAGGCTCTCGTTAAAACATGAAGGAAATCTGTCTGCTTAGTACGCGTAGGACTGACTTTACAGCATCGGCAGTCGATTCAGAAGGAGGAGCGTGGGAGTGCTGCAGTTGCATGGCTTTTAAACAGATTGCATTTTCAGCTCTCATCCCAATGCCTTCCAGGCCTGTGATTTTGACAGGAGGCTGTCTGGTCAGGGTGACTGGAGTTGAGCCTGTGCATCTTTCTGCTTACCAAGAGCACCAGTAGAAGTCCAAGGAAGAAAGAACTGGGAGACGCTCAGCCTGTCACTGCAGATAATTTTCCTACCTTAGTTAATGCTCTGAGACTAAACTGCAAAGATCTCTGGCCATCTAAAGTCTGGAATTTCACGTGAACCTGAGCTTAGTGCAAGAGAAGCACCATCAGGGAGGGATCTATTCTTTGCTTATCTTATCTCTGTGACAAAGTTGTTTCACTTTCTCCTAAAGAAGCTTACGGGGTGGTTTTGTTGTTTGTGGTCCTTTGTATTGCTGATAGCCTTGTGAATGGGTATTCCTGGCTCACCTCTTGCTTCTGGCACTTTTCACTTTTGTCCCTGCCCTGTTACTCTGCTTCCTATGAGTGTGTCTTAGCAGGGCTGATGTCTAGGGGCCTGTATTGTCCAGCGGCTGTTATTTCCCACAGCACCTCTGTCGATGTTTTTTAAAATGTCTGTCTGTGCCGTAGCTGGTGTCCCGCTTTCACTATCTGCTATATTAAAGTCTAGTCAATGAATTCCAGCTTTATGTTAGGCCTGGGAACGTCCTGAGGAGGGAGGGGCAGAAAGATATTAGTGAAGAAGGTCCTCATAGTAGCAGGAAAGAAAATAAAGTCACAGAACAAGAGAGCAGACCCTGCCTTTTAGTTCTTCAAGCAAGCAAGCAAAGAAACAAAGATCTCCTGTAGAATAGAATTTTACATGGTGTGAAAGTTCTTGGGTTCCTTTTCCTTTCAGAATTCCTCCAAAGAAGATGAGCGTGAGTTTAGTCCAGCATCCCTTACTGTGGGCTGTAACCGGGTGAGTTTGTGTAAGTAAGGAATTCCTGGCTTGTTTCATTCGAATTGGTCATATGAAGTCAAAAGCCGCAAGGATGACATTGGTAATAGTTTTCCTTTAAAAGTGGTGTTTGGTATTTTTCAGCACGTGAGACTAGGAATTAGAACCACCAAAGAGCAGTAGGTCAGCAATGATTTTGGCTGTAAGCAATTCCCACCCACAGAGCCAGGCTACGTAGCTCTTTCAGAGCCGGGCTGTGAGATGGGAGCCTACCTCCAACCAGTCTGCACTGTGATTGCTTTGAAAGCTCCCAGGCGTGATGTCAGTCAGAGTCTGGACCGACCTCTCGGTTTCAGGGTCTGCCGTTGGGTGTGCAGGGAGTGTGGAGAGAGCGAGCTTGTGTTTTTGTTCTTGCTGCTGTTTCTGACAGGGGCGCCTGTGGGATCGAACCTTGAACAAAGAACAGGAACCGGTCAGGCTGAGGGTGCGGTGCAGCTACTGCAGCAACTGGACCAAACGGTAAACAAAGGAAACGTGGAGTCAGAAGGAAGGGGTCTGTCCAGGTTCTGGAGAAGGTACGAATACTGCAGCTACGAGCAGATGCAGTCCTGGCTCTGTCCGAGGCTGTGCCTGATTCTGGCAGTTCAGGTGATTCTACGTTCTCTTGAAGAATGGGTCCCTCTTTTCTGTGGTTAAACAAAAAAGTCTGCCAAGGCAAAGGAGCATTCAGGGGTGTCCTTTTGTCTTGTGGTAAGGTGCAGCATTCCCAGGAAACGTTCCTCTTCTGGGCTGTCTTTGGGGAAAAAACTCCTCATGGGGGGTTGGGGTTGGGGAGATGGGGGGGTGTTACTGACCTCAGTCACAGCCCTCATAGGATGTGGCTTTTATCAGCTGCGGAGTGCCGTCTCCAGCCCGGTTTCTAAAGGACTTTTACACACTGCCCCTTCTCGAGGGGCCTTCCTGGGAGGGACCTTCAGTCCCCTTAAGGCAAGTATGGCCTTTATTTGCCCGCTTAGCAACTGTGGCCTTTGTAACTGACTCCCAAAGACACCATTTTAAACTGAAATGAAAGTAGCCCCGCCAGCAGTTGCTGGGCATTGCTGACTAAAGGAGTGCTCTAAAGCTGTCGAAACAAGAGTGGTCTGTTCACTGCACAGCCCGTGTTGAACGTTGGCAGTAACTGTTTGATAGGTGGCTTGGTTTTGGAAGGAATAAAACTCCTTGTTAATCATAATGTATGCCAGTCCCCTTAACTATTGAGACTAGACCGTTATGGCACAGGTTGTTCTCTATGTTTCCTCTACTTTTTTGGTCTTCCTCTGTATTATTTTGTGCTGGGGATGTGTCTTTCTGGTGGACAGAAATTACCTTGTTGTTACAATTCTCAGAGAAGTATTTTAGGTACAGCGTGGGGGGGTTTTGTTGTTGTTGTTTCCCCAGCATAATCTTCTCGCCACTACAGCATCTCTTTGTTGGAAAGAACTGACCTGGAAGTACTACTGGTTGTGGAAAGGTAAACTTGTAGCATGAATGTCGGGTTGTATTGTTTCTTTTGTAATTCAGCTTTACACATGGCTTGTCTCCGCTATTAAATGCTTTAAAATGAAATTCTACTTTGTTTACGTTTTCAAATTAACATACTGAAGATGTTGGGTTAGAATGTCTTTTTCTTCACAACCTAGAGGTTTTGGAAAAAAGAGCGACAAGCTTTACGATGTTGATCCTTGAGTGTCATAAATGGGGAATTTTACATTTGAAAATCATTGTATGAGACTCTAATAAAACAAGCATCGGCTTGGCACTGTGTGTTACTTTAATCAGTCTTACCCTGGCAGAAAGCACTCCTTCCCTCCAAGAAGAAGAAGTAGAGGTTTCTCGTCTTGGATGGACTGCTGCCCTATGCTTCACAGCATTAAAAAGGTCAAAATTGGTGAAAATGTTTTGGATTAGCTTTTACCACTCTGCTACAAGTTGTGTAATTATTTATGCCTTTGATAGGTAGTGGGATGAGGCTGGGAGTTAAGATTTCAGACGCGCCTAGGGCATGCTGAGGCAGCTTTTTGCCATCATGCTAGCGCATTTGCAATAAACCGTCATTCTTCAGCCCTCTCCCGAGCTGAGGCACCGTCAGCACCTACACGCACAATGCTGGTCTAACACATAACACCGTGTTACTGGTGGTTACTTTAGCAGTAGCGACGTGTGGCCGTCTGATGGGGTAACGTGTCTGGCAGAATGAGGCGATGTTCTAAAAGAGTCAGATGATAACGCAACACGGGGTCTGTTTGGCTTGTTCCCACCATGATGCACGGATTATCCACCCTATATGCCTCTGTATTCATTCCCGGGCTCCCATCAGCAGTGAAAGAATGCTTTCCCTCCAAGAAGAAATGGGGTTGAGAAACTGGTTCCATTTACGGCGTTCTCCTCAGTCCTGTCCCACAAACCGTGGTACAGGCGGAGTGCACCAGGTTTCGGTCCCTTCTGCTGGGGGGCTGTACAATGAGATGGACAGCGGTGAGGACCAGGGAATGGCTAGAGAGTTGACCAGATGGAGAACAAGCCATAAATAAGGGAAGATATCCATGAGTTGATCTTCTTTAGCACTGGTTCTGTCAGGAGCAGGAGGATGTCCCACTTCCCTGATCTTAGATGCAGCTGCATAAGAAAGGGCCTTTACCCTGCAAGAGCTGGGCTGGCTGAGGCTACAACCTACACACAAAGACATTTTGATGTCTCAGTCCGGAAAATGCCATTACAGAATTACGGGCAAGATGCGCATCCATTTTGGAAAATCATTTTAGACGATAAAGAACATGGGTTAATGAAATCTAAACAAAAATGGTTTTTATTTTAACTGGGATAGGCATTCTTTTAACTTTGAGAAAGCACCTTGTTCTTTAAAGCAGTGGCCGCCTTCTAAAAGGAAAGGGAAAGGTACTTAAAGAAGAACAAGCAGAAACAAGCAAGCTCTTCCCTCTCTTCCCCTTGGCATCCCATAAACCCTGGAAAAAGCCACACGCTTGCTTCTGTTGTCCTAAAAGCGGATTTGGTACACGGTGTGCAAGAGAGCAATCTCACACAGGCGGAAGAGATACTGTTTTATTCTGCGCAGGGTGCTCTGTGGACTTTGCACAAATCAAGCAGGGCGGATTCATCAGTTGTGTCCCTTTTATACGGTAACAATTGCATCTAATTTATTAAACTACTCCTACCTAATACATATTCAAACTATCTGGTGCATGTGCCTAGCATTGTGTAACCCTGACGCATCAGACGCCCTCTCCGCACGCGCGGGGGTCTCGGCTGGCCTTTGGTGGTCTTTTGAGGAGGTGTCCCCTCCTCGCTTTGACCGCTCAGTCGCTCTGTATCGGGTCAGCGGTCCGTTTTCCTGCCAAGAGGGACGCGCCATCCATGAGGAAGAGCAGAAGGGATCGGCACTGGTGCTCCAGGTGAGGCACCGTTAAACAGGAAGACTAGAACCGATCGGACTGGTCTTGGCTAACTGACTAAATTTAAACCAGGACTTTCTCACCTACCACAGGGTTTTCTGTATCTGACAGCACTTCCAGCGGTACCTGGGCTGGTGGCACCGGTCCCGTATTGCTGGCACTGGTGACTGTGGACCTTGATGCTCCTAGCTGCTGAAGTCAGCGTGATCAGGCCGGAGAGCTCGTGGGTGAGGGAAGTCGGAACTGGGAAAGGCTTCTCCGTTTTTCCTCCTCCCGCAGGACATTTTTGTGCTACTTACCCGCTCCCTGCCCAAAAGGGGGATCTCCTCTGCCCCGGTGCTGCTTGTCCTGCTGCTGGCTTTGCTTTATTAGCGATTTACTTTCTTGGGGAGGATAAGTTTGTATGAAAATACTGTATAGATAGCCGGTGCTCCTCCGATTGATGGTTGCTGTTATGGCTTGTTGGCAATTACAGTTGCACTAGAGAGAGAGAGAGCCACCTCGCTAGATGCACAGTGTCCGTGTCCCTCCCGGACCCCCCCCCCCCCAACCCCCCCCTCCCCAGGCAATCCGTGGCAGAGCGGAGCGGTGCAGGGGAGGAAGCCCCCATGGCCGTGTGTCGCAGGGGAGGCGAGGGACCCCCCTTTGTCTGCCGCCTCGCCCCCCCCCCCCGCCGGGGCAGCTCCCCAGGGCTTTGTGCAGCGTGACGCCGCTGTCAGTCAGTCCCCCCCCGCTGTGAGGGCAGCGCTGTCAGTCAGTCCCGGGGCGGACCAAAGGGGGTCCTCCCGTGCCCCCGCCACAGGGGGGTCGCCGCCAGGACAGAGCCGGCCCCGGCCCCGGCCCCGGCCCCGGCCCCGGCCCCGGCCCAGCCCTGGGGCTCTCCCGCTGCCCTTCCCGGGCACCAGCGCAGCCTGCCGGGACAAGGGGACCCGAGGACGGACGGACGGACGGACGGACGGACGGAGCGGCGGGTGGCTCCCGGCGGAGAGAGCTTCCTCCAGAGGAGAGCCCTCGTCTCCGGGAGCTTCCTTGGAGCAGCCTGGGGCCGCTGCCCGGCTGTCACTGCGGCTGGCAGTCGGTCGCCGAGGCGAGCTGCCCCGGAGCCGGCCCGGCCCGCAGCGGAGCGGAGCGGAGCGGAGCGGAGCGGCAGGTCTCGGCCCGGGGGCCGCGCTGTTGCCGAAATCCGGAATAAAACCCCTTGACGGCAATGAGAAGTTAAGAAGCAGGCACTCCTTTATTGCAGCGCTGGGCACACAGGGGATCACTGCACCTCGTGTGTGCACCTGTCTGGTTTGACCATGCAGGTTAAATACACACCTGTTATACATATTCGCTAGATGCCTGGGAAATGTCATACATAATCATCAACTGTCCGACAAATCATTAGCATATGTAAACGTCCCTTTACACAGGCGTGGTGAAGTCTCTGGTGGTCTTCAGGAGCCCTCTGGTGGTCTTCCGTAGTCGTCTTCACTTTGTCCGAGAGTTGACCTCTCTTATGGGATTCTGCGCAGTACGATTTTCGCCATCATGTGTTAGATTGACATAAAAAGGACATTCAATGTTAATTCTTGACTTTAACGTTTCTAGTGATTGGCCCTCAGTCACACCACCTTATCAATATTCTTATACTAAAACATTCATTGGTTAATCTTACTTAATGCCACTAACTGGAACCTTGATCAAAGTGGGGCTTCTAAGCAACAGAACTAAGGTCCACAACGATCTCTCTTAGTTTCTTAGGACAAAACACTACAAACTAACCAATCGGTCGAAGTTTCTATGGTTAACCAATCTTAGACACTACTTATTTCTTATGACTGTATACAGCACATTTTGTACGTTCCTAAGTTTCGACGACTACATTGCGAGCTTCAAACCCCTGTATTCTACAGTCTTCACCTTTTGATCGAACCCACTTTATATAAAATTTTAACTTACCAGATTATTTGTAACAGCGCCACCCCCACCCCTTTCCGAAGCGGCCTGGGGAGCGCCGCGGCCAGAGCGGGCAAAGAGAGCCGGGGGCGGCAGTTGGCGGGGAAGGGCGGCGTGCCCCTGCCCGCTCCAGAGGGGAGTTCGGCCGGGGGAAGGAGCCAGGCGACGGTAGCAGAAAGCCACGTCCTCTGCGCTCGCCAGCAGGGATGTGGCGACCCAGAGAGAGCTCCCACGCAGCCTCAGGGCGTGCCAGAGCCTGGCCCTGGGAAGGGCTGGCAGGAGCGGGACCAGCCCTGAGAGGTGGGACCGAGGGGACGACCTGCTCAGCTCAGCTCAGCTCAGCTCAGCTCAGCCCAGCTCAGCTCAGCTCAGCCCAGCTCAGCCCAGCTCAGCTCAGCTCAGCTCAGCCCAGCTCAGCCCAGCTCAGCTCAGCCCAGCTCAGCTCAGCTCAGCCCAGCTCAGCCCAGCTCAGCCCAGCTCAGCTCAGCTCAGCCCAGCCCGCCGGCAGAGCTCCGGGAGGCAGCAGGAAGGGGAAGGCGCACCCGGGACTCTGAGAGCCTCTGGCTGCTGGAACCGTGCTCTGCCCTCCCCGAGGCAGAAACGGGCGCCAGAAAGCACCCGAGAGCCGGGGGACCGGGAAAGGGAAAGGGAAAAAAGGGAAAAGGAAAGGGAAAAAAGGGAAAAGGAAGGGGGAAAGGAAAAAAGGGAAAAGGAAAGGGAAAGGGAAAGGGAAAAGGAAAGGGAAAGTGAAAGGGAATGGGAATGGGAAAGGGAAAAGGAAAGAAAAAAAGAAAGGGGAAAGGAAAAAGGAAAAAGGAAAGGAAAAAGGAAAGGGAAAAGTAAAGGAAAGGAAAAAAGGGAAAAGGAAAGGGAAAGGGAAAGGGAAAGGAAAGGGAAGAGGAAAAAGGAAAAAAGAAAAAGGAGGCCAGGCTGGGGGCAGCAGGCAAACCCCCTCCTCACCTTCCCAGGTGCCTCTCAACAAGAGCTGTGAGGCTCCGGAGGTGGAAGGCCAGTCCAGGGAGGATGTGGAGCTCGGGCCAGCTGCGCCAGAGGTGTTGCCACGGTCAGAAAGGCCTACCCCCGTATCACGACCGCCTCCCCGAGGAAGCCAAGACAGCTTAGGGGTGTGGGTGACTCCCTTCTGAGGGGAACAGAGGGGCCGAGATGCCGGACAGAGCCTCCTCTTAGGGAAGCCTGCTGCCTCCCAGGGGCCCAGGTTCAGGGCAGCACTGGGAAACTTCCCAGCCTGGGACAGCCCACGGGCTATTGCCCACTACTGCTCTTCCGTCTGGGTGGCGACGAAGCTGCAATGCGTGGTCCAAGGGCGATCGAAAGAGACTTCGGGGCCTTGGGATGGTTGGGAGGGGAATCTGGAACACGGCTTATTTTTCCCTCTCTCCTTCCAGCTGCGGGCAGCAACACTGGAAGAAAGAGACGGACCCGGTCTGTTAATACGTGGGTCGCGGCTGGTGTCACTGCCAGAGTTTTGGGTTTTTCAATAATGGGGTGGCCGGCACGGCCCCAGGCCTGCTGGTGTCAGATGGGATTCGCCTTTCTCAAAGGGGGAAGGGGGTCTTGGCTCACGAGCTAACGGGGCTCATTGGCAGAGCTTTAACCTACACTCGAAGGGATGTTATGGAGGCACACACAGTCAAATCCAACAGGTGTTAAAGCTCAGCTTTATTCTTTCGTAAAAAGTTAGTTAGAACTCCAGTAACATTTTGTAAACCACAGGCTCAGTGATGTAAGGGGAATTAATACTACACAGCCGACTTAAGAATTTAAAATGATGACTCAAAATGCACGTATCACTCACCTAAAAGTTGAGGGCTCTCTACCTTGAGGAGTTACCTCGGGCGGCGTCCCGACCCAAGGGGGAGTCCCTGACTGCAGATCCGCTGCTCTTGGGAGGACTGATTCCAAAATGTCCTCCGGCGGGACCCTCTTTACACCCTTGTTGAATCTGATCTGTGATCTCCGGTACTGAAAGCAGAGGTCAAAAGACTGGGAGATGCCTGGGAGTCACAGGTGGATCCCGGAGGGGAGAGCTTCCTCCAAAAAAGAAAAAATCCTCAAGGGTAGCTTACTTGGAGGATTCTGGGGCTGATACCTGAGATCTTAGGTAGGTAAAGCAGAGGACAAAAGCCTCTGGGAGATGACTGGGAGGAGGCTCAGGCAGCTGCCGGAGCTGAGCTGTATCTAAAGGAGAAAAAAAATACCTGGAGTAACGTACTTGGAGGAGTCTGGGGCTGCTACCTGGGATCTCTGGTCCTGAAAGCAGAGGTCAAAAGACTCTGGGAGATACCTGGGAGAAGTCTCAGGTGGCTGGCAGAGTTGAGAGATTTATCTAAAGGAGAAAAAAATATTTCGAGTAACTTACTTGGAGGAGTCTGAGGCAGGTAGCTGCAATCTCCGGTACTGAAAGCAGAGGTCGGAAGACTCTGAGAGAGAACTGGGAGGAGTCTTGGGTTGATCCCAGAGGAGACAGTTTCCTGCAAAAGAGAAAAATCATCTTGTGTACCTGCCTTGGAGAATCCAGGGCTGCTACCTGGGATCTGAGGTCCCTATAAGAAAAGGCCAAAAGACTCTGGGAGATGCCTCCGGGGAGCCTCAGGTGGACCCTGGAGGAAAGAGCTTCCTCCAAAGGAGAAAAATCATCTTGGGTGGGTGCCTTGGGGAAGTCTGGGGCTGCTACCCGGGATCTCAGGTGCCTAAAAGGGAGGTTAAAAGCCTCTCGTGGTTGCTGGGAGGAGTCACAGGTGGATCCTGGAGGGGAGAGCTTCCTCCGAAAAAGAAAAAAAAATCTCAAGGATATCTTCCTTGGAGGAGGCTGCGGCTGCTACCTAGGATCTGATGTCCCTGTAAGAAAAGGAGAAGGGTGAATGTTAAATTTCCCTGAGCAGAACTAGCACAACAGTTTAGGGGGAAAAAAAAAAAATCAAAACTGGGACTATAATGGTGTAGGAGACTGAGCTGTTTGTCAGACAGGGCTCTGAAATTTAATAGAAGCCATTAGGGCATGTGGAGAACTAGGGGTAAATTGGTAAACTGAACTAAAAGTACAAGAATGCAGGCAGAGACCTGATGAGTGTCCCAGTGATTTTGGGGGACTCAGACAAGCTCTGCTAACAAAATTTTAATGATGCACTTGCAATTAGTGTCCTTGTGGGTCAAATGGCCCCTGATAGCAGAAACAAAACAAACAAAAAAACAAACAAAAAAACAAAAAAAAAAGAAAAAGAAAGAGAGAAAAAAGAAGAGGAGCAAAGCAACAAGAGGCTGATTTATTGGCAGTCGCTTTTGCAAAGAGTTTACAAGTGAGATAAGGATTAGGAAGAAAGATGATCAGGTGCAGGGTCTGAACTAAGACCTAGAAAAAGAGAAGGAGAATGTGAAGGAACACTAGAAGAAAATGTTACTCTTGTGGAAATCTGGGATATGTGCACCAATAAAAATATTTTTCTAAACATGTCCCTGAATGACCAGGGAAGTTAATGGATGAGGTAGTGTGTTTGGCTACAGTGGTCAAGAAGAGGAAAGGGTTAAGGAAGAGGGATGTTAAAGGAAAGAGGAATCAAGTGTATTTGTGGCTGTGCTGAGAGAAGCCTTTGGAGTAAGCAGGGGGAGAGGACTGATGGGGACCAGAGCAACCTCTCCCAGCAGAACCTCTGGTTAAAGCAAAGCTGGGAGATGAGGAAACAGAATTTTTAGTCAACACTGGGGCTACGTATTCAGTCTTAAATACACTAGAAGGAAATTTAAGTAACAAAAGCATAAATGTCATTGGTGCGACAGGGACTCGTGAGACCTGGCCATTTTTCAAATCCCTGAAATTTAAACTTGGAAAACAATGGGTTACTCACCGGTTTTATATTTGCCAAATTCTCTGAAAACTTTACTGGGTAGAGATT
This sequence comes from Buteo buteo, assembly GCF_964188355.1. Taxonomy (NCBI): domain Eukaryota; kingdom Metazoa; phylum Chordata; class Aves; order Accipitriformes; family Accipitridae; genus Buteo; species Buteo buteo. The sequence continues at coordinate 198,465 of NW_027439240.1, read as the reverse complement.
TACTTGAAAAGGTAGAAGCTGAAATCAGATTCAAGGATGGGGAAGTTGAAATTTTAATCCCAGAATCTAAATATGTCGAAGCCATAGCCTTGTTGTTACAGGATACAAACCCCAAAAGGGACAAGATACCTTGAGAAATAGAAGATGCAGCGATCCCCATCGTTTGGGCAGGAGAAGGTCCAAGAAGGTCTAAGAGAGCGGAACCAGTAAGAATTGATCTAAATCTAGGATCGTCACCGGTAAGAATTAAACAATACCCTTTAAAATTAGAAGCGAGAACTGGCTTGGTACCAATAGTTCAAAAATTCTGAAAATATAAGTTGCTAACAGAATGTGAGTCAAAATATAATACACCTATCTCACCAGTAAAGAAAGCTAACGGAAAAGATTACCGTTTAGTCCAGGATCTTAGAGCAATAAATCAGAGAGTACAAGATATACATCCAGTTGTTGCAAACCTGTGTACGTTACTAACTACCCTCACCAGTGAACAAAACTTTTTGCTTTTGAGTGGGAAAATCCTGAACCAGGGCAAAAGACACAATATACTTGGACAGTTCTACCACAAGGCTTCAAGAATAGCCCAACTATTTTTGGAAATCAGCTGGTGAATGAATTAGAGATTTGGAGAAAAGAAAATGGACAGGGAACTGTATTACAATATGTAGATGACATCTTAATTGCAGCGGGATCTCGGGAAATTACTGTGTGTGTACCACATACGGTAGTCACAGTTTCGGAACAAAAAGGGGGGCATTGGTTGTCCCTCAGCCGTACACTGAAATACCAAGTAGTACTACTAGAACAAGATGACATCGATCTCAAGACCACTTCAGTTACAAATCCTGCAGTGTTCCTCTCCACTGATTGAGCGGAGAGTTCACCAGAACACAATTGCTTACAAACTGTAGAGGAAATATATGCTAGCCGTCCGGATCTTAAAGAGGTTCTGTTAGAAAATCCAGACTGGGAGTTATATACTGACGGCGGTGGTTTTGTTCACGATGGGAAGAGACTGTCAGGATACGCTGTGATGACCTTAGATGGCATAGTAGAGGCACGAGCCTTACCTCCCAAAACATCAGCCCGAAAGGCAGAACTAATAGCCTTAACTCAAGCATTGAACTGAGTGAAGGGAGAAAGGTTAATATCTGGACAGAGTCTAAGTATGCTTTTGGAGTTGTACATGCCCATGGAGCCATCTGGAAAGAGAGAGGACTACTATCAGCACAAGGAACTGAAATCAAGCATGCTGCACAAATTCAAGAACTATTACAGAGCATTCAAAAGCCGACGGCAGTAGCAATAATGCATTGCAAAGCCCACCAAACAGGAAAAAACCCACCAGAAATAGGTAACCAATTGGCACACGAAGCTGCCAAAGAGGCTGCAGAAACAGGCATCATGGCATTATTACCAGAAAAAGAAATAACTTTACCAGAAACACCACCTACATATGATAGTAAAGATGCTAGCTTAATAAAGGCCTTACAGGCACAAGAACAAACAGATGGGTGGGCTGTCACGCCCACAGGGCAAATAATAATCCCACCCTCATTAATAAGAGAAATTGCTAAACCAGAACATTGCTAAATAAAGAACATTGGGGAACTGAAAATTTAGTAAAACATCTTCAAAAGATAGTTATAAGCCGAGCGATGACAGAAATTATCCGATCTATCATGGGAAAATGTGAAATTTGTTGTAAAAATAACCCAAATACCAGTAATAAATTAATATTGGGGGTTACAAAAGGAGGAAATTCCCCAGGAGACTATTGGCAAATGGATTTTACAGAACTGCCTAGAAAAGGGGGATATGGATACATTCTTCTTCTAGTTGATACTTTTACTGGATGGCCAGAAGCTTTTCCCTGTCACACCAATTAAGCTAGAGAAGTAACTAAAATCTTGTTGAAAGAAATTATCCCAAGGTTCATGTGGTCCTCTGCCTGAGGACATTCCTAAAGGGATACATTTTGTTGCTGAAGTTATAAAACAGTTGAGTAAAAACTTAGCCATAACATGAGATCTCCATACCCCTTATAGGCCACAATGAAGTGGAAAAGTAGAAAGAATGAACCATACACTTACATTGCAGATCGGGAAAATATGTCAGGAAGCATCAATGACTTGGATACAAGCGCTACCTTGAGCGCTGTTAAGAATTGGAATATAACCTCGTGGTAAAACCAGCTTGAGCCCTTGCAACTTACTTTCTGGAAGGCCTTACCAGGCCCCACATATACCAGGAACAATTCACATTAAAGGGGAAATGGACTTTAATTACTTAATGTCCTTGGGAAAGACTGTACAGGAATTGCACAAGTACGTGACGACAAGCAGGCCCTTGGAACTGGATACACCAGCCCATCCATTTCAACCTGGAAACTTGGTCTACATCAAGTCGTGGAATTTGGAGCAGCTAACTGAGAAGTGGAAGGGGCCATTCCAGGTGTTCCTGACTACTCATACAGCTGTCAAGGTCCAAGGGAAAGGCCCGTGGATTCATTATTCCAAGATTAAAAGGGCTCCAACCTCATGGACAGTTGAACAAGAGTCTCCCCTTAAACTGAAATTGATAAAGTTACGACTGATTTTTATGATTTGTTTGTATCAATTACGGTAGCAATGAGTCAAGTGTGCCAGATACCATCTTGGGATCGGAACCTCCATTTAATCTTAACACAGAATATAGCTCGAATATTCCGCAAAAGTGATTGTTGGATTTCTACCCAAATGCCAGCCTCTGGACAAAGCTAAGTCCTACCCTTGATAGGGGTGCCACTGCCAATAAATGTATCATTATTTAACAATCCACAATATGGTAAAGGACATCCAGACAATGCATGGTGGCCAGGTCTCTCTGGGAAAAGACAAGAAGGAAGGTTACAAGTTACCATCACAAAAGATAACCTATAAAAGATAAGCCCTTCCCTGCAGCCCAGGCACCCCAGGCCCCACCAGCAGGTATGGCACCCCAGTCTGCTCTGGCACCTTCGCCATCCCCATCACACCCGTTCCCCCGGCACTTTTCGCATGGGGGTTCAGCAAGCCCGCGGGAGCATCCCCCCAGGGCCGAGTCACCACCAGCGGGGCAGGCAACGGTGGGGCGGGACGCGGACGACTCCCCTCTCCCCTTCCCCAGGGGGAGCAGCCCTTTGGTGGGGAAGCCAGGACAGACAGGTCCCTGCAGGACTCACGGACACGGCCCCACGCAGAAAGCAGCACAGAGCCCCTGCGACAACGACAGACCTTGGGGGCCGGGGGGGACGCGGGCACACACGACAGCAAGGGCTGCAAGGCCTTCGTCTTGAACACCACCAGCGTCCCCTCCAGCGGGGACGGGGCTCGGTGCAAAGCCCTTCAAAGCCTCAAGACCGTCACGGCCTTCCTCGGGTCCCACTGACCTCAGCCCCGGAGAGCCCAGCTTTGCCTCACTGACACAGCAAAATAACCCCAAATCACCCCAAGAATGGCGAGGGAGGGAGCTGCAGGCCAGGCAGGGACCCTCCTCCCCTTCTCTGGCTGCACCTTGGGCAGCCACAAGACCGGGAAGTGGCGGGGGGAGCGGAAATCAGAAGGAAAAAAACCCCAACCAACCCCCCAAAAAACCCCAAATCACTGCACCGGCCAGAAAGTGCCTGGAAACTTCATCCCTCTTTATTGCCCATTTCCCAAGCGAGCTCCACGACCTGGGAGCAACGCAGCCAACGGCATCTTTGAGAACCAGACTCACAACCTGCTGCAGCTGACCCTGCTTGAGCAGCCGAGGTGGGCTGGATGATCTCTAGAGGTCCCTTTCAGCATCCATTCTGTGCTGCTGTGACTCTGTCTCCGTCGTGGTTTAACCCCAGCCAGCAACTAAGCACCACGCAGCCGCTCACTCACTCCCCCCCCTCCAGTGGGATGGGGGAGAAAATCGGGAAAAAGAAGTAAAACTCCTGGGTTGAGATAAGAACGGTTTAATAGAACAGAAAAGGAGAAACTAATAATGATAATGATAACACTACTAAAATGACAACAGCAATAATAAAAGGATTGGAATGTACAAATGATGCGCAGTGCAATTGCTCACCACCCGCCCATCGACACCCAGCTAGTCCCCGAGCAGCGATTTCCCGCCCCCCACTCCCCAGTTCCTATAGTAGATGGGACGTCGCATGGTATGGAATACCCTGTTGGCCAGTTTGGGTCAGCTGCCCTGGCTGTGTCCTGTGCCAACTTCTTGTGCCCTGGCTGGGCAGGAGAAGCTGAAAAATCCTTGACTTTAGTCTAAACGCTACTTAGCAACAACTGCAAACATCAGTGTTATCAAGGTTCTTTGCAAACTGAACTCAAAACATAGCACTGTACCAGCTACTAGGAAGACAGTGAACTCTATCCCAGCTGAAACCAGGACACTTTTAACCACTTAACATTCCCTGAGAAATTCCCCAAGAGCTCAAGAAGAAAGAGCAGAAAGACAGGAGACAGGTGAAAGCCTAGAGCGCCAGCTAGACGGAATGAAAGACCCTCTTCCTTCTCTGAAGCTTCAGCAAGGCTTCCTTCACCTGCTTGTTCCTCCGACTGTAAATGACGGGCTTCAAACTGGGGCTGACGAGAGTGTAGAAAAGGGAAAGAACTGTCTCCCTCCCAGAGGACTTACCGCTCCCGGGCCCCGCGTACATGAAGATGGCGTTTCCATAAAAGACACCCACCACGGTCGGGTGAGAGCCACATGTGGACAAGGTTTCGTGCCATCCTGGCACAGAGCGGATGCGCAGATCGGTGGCCGGGATGTCCAGGGAGGAAATCAGGATTAAGGCTAAAGGGAAGAGGAAGAAGCACACACAAACAGCAAAGATCAGGACTTTATTGGCAGGAGCGGCAGTGCAGGCCAGCTTTAAGACAGCAAGAATTTCACAGGAGAAGTGGACAGCCTCGCAGGGGCCACAGAAAGGCAGGTGTAAAGCCAGAGAGGCTTGCAGTGTACCAAATACGAACGCCAAAGCCCACAAAACTGTGGCAAGGGTGAGGCGCAGCCTCCAGATCATGATGAGGGCACAGCAGAGGGGACGGCAGATTGCCACGTAGCGAACATGAGACATCACGGCCAGCAGCACGCACGCTGTAAGTGCAAAGATTAAATAAAGATGGATCTGTGCCCCACACCCAGCAACGGAGAGGGTTCTGCCTTGTCCAAGGAGGCTCCTTAGCATACGGGGACATTGCTGGAGGCGTAGCAGATGTCCGCGATGGAGAGGTGGCAGAGGAAGAAGTACCTGGGGCTGTGGAGGCAGTAGTCCAGGCAGATACGCAGAAAGACAAGTGTGTTTCCCATCCGAGTGGCAGAGCAGAGGGCAGAGAAAAGGCCAAAGAGGCAGCGCTGCAGGGCTGGGGTGCTGCAGAACCCCAGGAAGACGAATTCTGTGACAGTCTTTTCATTCTGCACGCTGTGCTGGAGGTGAGGCAGCACAAACTGCGACCACGGAGATCTGGAAGCGAAGGAGCAAGGAAAAGGAAAGAAAAAGGAGAGTTTTCCTAAGAATGTTGTGTCCTTTACTCTTTACGCTGCAGCTCCCTTCTCCCTGTTTTTCCCTCTGACTCCAGTGAAAGGTGCGTACTACCCTCCCCACGCTGAGCGACGTACATCTGAATTGCAAGCTCCAATCTCCCTGCAAACTTTGAGCAGTTTGACCAATCTCGCACAACTTTGCTGCCTAGCTTGCCCTTGAAGTCTTTCTTTTCCTGGGTTGGTTTTGGGGTTTTTTTGCAGGGGGTGGGGAGGGGCAGGGTGTGGTGTCGCTGTTGGAGAAGATAAGATGATGAAGATTGCAGGTGTCGATTAAGGTGAAGCCAGAACAACTTCAAAGCAGCCGTTTTAAATTAAGTCCATATTAAAAGGAATGCACAGTTGACAGAATAATTCCAGTTTTACCATTAAACCAACCAGCATTTCCAAGCCACTGCTGTGTCCTCTTTACCTTGGTGAAATGCATTCCTATTGAATCCTGCAGTTGCTTGAGCCAACTCCCCTATCCCAGCAGGGAGGCTACTGCAGGTCCAGGAAGGTCAGGCAGAACATCACCTTGGTTCCTGCTGTGCAGCTGCTCGCCGTTACCAGTTTCGCAGGGTGCTGGTCAAGGTCCCTGGGCATCCCCTGGCACTTGTCTCCACGCAGCTCTCTGGTCTCCAAGATCTTCCGCCACTTCCAGGATACTTCCTCCAGCCAGGATCTTCACCTTTTCCTTCCTGGGTCCCCTCCTTCTCTTCAAGATCCCTTCTTCTTTCTGGGAACCCTTCTTTTTGCCACCACCTCTTCTTTCTGGAACCCCACGCCCCCAGTGTTCCCAATCTAAGTTGTCTATGGGAGCAGTACAATGCCTGATCAGCCTCCGAATTAAGGCTTCTCTCTCCTAGCTCGTTATTAACTGTAGGATTCGGGACATGCCACTTTTGCTTATTCCAGGTGTTACCCAAATTTACAACCAGCCCACGCTGGCTGCGTGTAGCGAGAAGCAGGCTTCTGCTTGACAGCTCAGAATCCAGTTTCAGACATTCACATGCACAGACCTTGCCACACACGTGCACCCAGTCACGTCTCGCCTGGTAACCTTCACAGTTTGAGCCAGTTTTTTGTCTACGGCCGGGCTTCAGAGGCAGGGCATGGCCACAGAAGCGCATTCCCCCCGTCAGTCTGTGAGGTGAGCAAGGGAGAGTCAATACTTGTCTGGTGAGCCTCATACCCAGACAAGCTGGGCGATCCCTCTCCTGCGACAGCCCTGGGAAAAGCCACAGCAGGGTGCTCCCTTGCCTCTGCCTAGGTCCCTGGGGTTCCCCTGCCTGCCATTGCTCCTTTGTCCTCCTCTGTGTTTGTGGAGATGAACCTTTAACCACACAACCTAACACCTACAACATCGGGAAAAAGAGAGGCTGCAGAGGGTCCAGCGGGGAAGGTCGCCGATGTCAAATGCTCTTTGTGAGAGGCAGCACACCCAGCTCACCTCCTTGCTCCTGAGCTGCTCTATCGGAAGCACTGCGTGCAGGACGCTCTGTTCAACAGGCTGTGTCTGTATCTGACTGCCTTGTCCTCGCTACAGCACCGTGTGCTGGGGGAATGCCACGGAGAGCAAGGAGGACGCTCTTTCCCCAGGAGCAACGGAGGGTGCTCAGCTGAGTGCTGCTGCAGGGGCCACAGTGGGGCAGGCAGGCAGGGAGGGGAAGGCAGGAACGAGGGAGCTGGGAGTCACCGGCCAGTCTGGGAGATGCCCCCCGAGAGGCTCGAGAACCCTGGAAGCACAGGACGAGCTTAGAGGAGGTTCAACGTGAGGCCCTGTGGTTAACCATCCCCTCCAGATCTGGATCTTCTCTGGTTCCCAAGTTACCGTGCAGTTTAACAGCCTGCTGCAGAGATCCTGACTGGGAGATCACTGTACCTCCAGGAGTTGGGGATCCACCTAACAGTTCACCGGAGCGGGTGCAGGTCTGTGCTGCACCGTACGTACGGCGTGGCCTTCAGGCTGTGTCCCTACACATGGCCCTTGGCCGCAGGATAAACGGAGCTGGTTGACTGTGACAGAGGAGCCTCCAGGCAGCTCCTGCTTGGTACCAGCGATTACGCCACCTGCGCGGCCCTGCCGTTATCTAAAGTGCAGCAAGAAGTCCGCGCGTGAACATCCTTTACGCATAGAGTTGTTTTCTTCTAAGAAAAGTTGTATAACACCGTGAATGACCAAAAGGAGGAACTTCTCCACAGGCAGGATCTGTACAGTGTGCCAAGGGAAAATCCATCTGGGGTCTGCCCAATGCTGCATGAACGCAGGGTCCCCAGCATCTGAAGGGACCTAAGATTTACTTGCTACCGAGATGCCTCTTCTTGCTGCCTGTATGCCTTCTTCCTGGCTACGTTGCCTCCCAAGATCTTGCCCACCCCCAGCCTACTGGGGAGGGGGGGGAATGTTAGAGAGACAGCCTTGATGCTGTGCCAGCACTGCTCAGCCATGGCCAAAACACTGCTGTGTTATCAACAGCTTTCTAGCTACCAGTACAGAGCACAGCACTACGAGGGCTGCTATGGGGTAAAAGAACTCCAACTCAGCCAGACCCAATACAGAAGGAAAGTGGAGGAACAACAGAGGGGGCAGCCCAGGGACACAGAGCCCCCCCCAGGTCTCATCTGGCCGCTCCTGTGACCATACGGTGTACTCAAAATCAAATACCTGAAGTGCTCCCTTAGATGCAGTGTACAGCCAGGGGACAAGAAGGTGGCAGTTCTGCATTTTGCAGCTCCCAGGCTGATGGCAGAGCCAAAGCAAAAAAACCAAAACCAAAACCAAACCAAGCAAGAGAGGTAAAACTGAAGCGCAGGGAGCAAATGCTTCTCTTTCACCTTAGGCCAACTGCTCGGACGCTCTCTATGCTGCCCTGCCACAGAGGGCATCCCTCTCGTACCAGTAAGAGACAGAAGAGTGAATTAAAGCCAGGACCCCAAACCAGACCAAAAACCCGGTCGTGATGAAGAAGAAAGTGGAGAATGCATCAAATATAACAGAAAATTATTTTGGACATTCCCAGTTTACATTTGGAAAAAAGAGGAAAAAAAAAAAAGCGGAGGAATTAGGTATTAAAAGAAGAGCACTGAATGATAAAGCAGTAGCAGTCCCTCTACCACTACAAACCCACACCCCCACACGCACACGTACGCACACAGACTTAACACCACCAAACTCCCATTGACTGTGACGTTCACCTCAGCTTGCTGGTCTAGAGATACTGAATGCCTGAAGCACACCAAGGATAACTGAAAACATCTGCATGGCTTTAATGGGAATCCTCCAACTGAAACAAAGCGCTTTCTCCCTCTGTCTGCGTTGGCACATCCCCGAGTCACGCTCTCGCTCCTCTCCTTCCAAGTCAAGATTCCTAAACGTGAAAAGCGGGAGTGGGGAAAGGCAAAGGGAAGAGAAAAAGAGGGAGAGCATCATCAGTGGAAGACCTGCCAGCTGCTGCTGATTCAGCCCTGTTTGGGGGACCACCCCAGCAGAGAGGAGCTGGTTTGCATGCCACGGTCCTCACTGCCTGTTCCCAGGGACAGGCTGTTTGCTCAGCCTTGCCGGCCAAAGCGTGGGAAAAGCGTAGGCGTGCACCGTCGCCTGCAGAGGAGCACGGACACGTTCGTGTGCAATCCTTTACCTTTTTCCTCCCTGGATTCAAAGGGTTTCTGTCTTCAAAGTGAGAGCCTTCCATACGGTCGTTTGTGACATTTCATCCAGGATAATAATCTCAGAAGGATCAGTCCTGCAATAAATATTTTACACAGCAATCCGTGATTATGGGAACTGATGCCACCAAGGGCATTAGCATCAGCAAGAGGAACAGCGGAGCCCCGAGAATCAAAGCTGCGCATAAGCATGGGAGGTTTTGCTGGATGAGGAGTTTTGGGAGGCAAGCTGGGGAGCTGCAGAGCAACAGCTCTGTGCAAAGGCTCTTGCTGGGGTTTAGCCCTGGTCCGGGTTCCTAAGCCACTGCTGGTACAGATCACGCCTGCAACTCCTCATGTGTAAGTATGAGGAACTCCAGCTACCGTAAAGGCGCTGATGATGCAAGGTTTGGGGGTCAAACGCGAGTGCTGCAGCCACTCTGCTTGGGGTCAGAGCCCTGCGATCACCTCCTGCAGCCCTGCCCCCGAATTTGATTTTCCCACCAAGCTGCCTGCTGGTTTCTGTGGGATGCCCCACAAAGAGGCAAGTGGAGAAAACTCTGCCAAACCCCTTCAAGCTAATCTTGCCAGGGGTCCTAGCGCTTGGTGGGGCTTTACCTGTCACTGCCTTGCTTTGGGATATCCATGTCACTGGTCTTCCCCACGTTCAGCTGAACTGAACTTGCAGCAGCAGCAGCTTCCATCGCCCTCCTGGACTCCTGAGGTAAAAAAGGGACAAATCACGTTCTCTGTCTTTGGTCAAAGTGGAGATAAGCTGAATGCCCAGCACAAACTTAGCAGTCTGCCCTCCCCTTCTGCCCCTTGGCAGCTATAGGTATTAGTGCAGCAGGGTAGAAACCGTTCACTCCAAAGGTTTTGGGGCAGGGGGATTGGGTGTTCAAAACACGATTATGAGCAAATCTTGCCAGCAGCAGCAGCAGCACCTTCTAATAATAATCATCGTAATGATAATGACCTTTGTGAAAAACGACTCGTTTTAAAAATTACACCTGTATTCAAGCGTTCAGCTCACTGCTACTTGAGGAAACAAAGGTTACAACGTGGGATCCAGGCTATTGGGATCTATTTCGATTGAGTGCTGATCTTCCCCCAACGTTTCCAGACAAGCTGTAAGAGAAACAGGCAACCTCACAGCCCGACGGAGGTGTCCAGCCCCGAGGACCCAGCAAGCCTTACCTCTTCTTCTTCTCTGGCTTCATTTCTGGCATTGTCCAACTTCTTCTTCCTTTCTGGCATAAGGTCATCCAGAAAGCTGAGCTCGCGCTTTGAGAAGCAGAAATCCATCGCTTTCCGGACAAAGACGAGAGCCAAAACCTTCACGAATAAGAGGGAAGATGCGGTGAGCTCAGAGACGATGCCACCTCTCACTCCAACGCTGCAAACACCCCGCTGCTGAGCGGCGGCAGCTCTTACCATCATGGGAAAGATGATGGCGGCACGGGACACCTTGATGGTCCAGAGCAGGACGAGGCAGGTCAGCTGGATCACCGTGAACAAATGCACCTTTTGCAAGGGCACGTGCCGCAGGTAGATGAAATCCGGCTGGTGTTTTGCTGGCATCCAAAACAGCTTCAAGCGATCAAAGAACTGCAAAATAAAAGGGAAAGGTTGCCGCCTTGGGACTGCGGCAAGTTTCTGGCCCTCTCGAGACGTGGAGGCGGTTTGCAGCATCTCGCTTGCCGTCAGAAATCCTGGATCCCACCGCGTTCCTCCTGGGAGCAGCACCCATTTTCCCTTCGCTCCATCTATCAACCGGCTTGCCCCTGAGAGCTGCCCACCAAACGGCAACTATTCCGTGCCATTCCATTATTAGCATTTCTCGGCCCACTGAATCCCCCAGCGAGGATTTCCACCAGTGGCAGAAACTGCCTTCCCTTTGCACTGAATTCCCCCGCTTTCACGTAACCAAACACTGACCTGCCCTAAACCCTGAAACAGAGAGCGCTGAACTTGCCTGGTCCTCCCAGCCCTATATACCTCCTGTGCCTCCACCAATCTTTTTCTTACACAAAAGAGTTTCATTGCTTGCTCTGCAAGAAGTTTTTCCCATGCCACTGCTTTTTTCCCTGCTGCTACGGAGACAAAATACCAGGGAAACGACATGCCGCACGCTGTAAAAGAGTCCGTACCTGAATTCCTCTGAGCGACGACACACCCATGTAGAGAAAGACGCCATAAAGCACAGGCATTGGTATAAACTGGGGGGGAAAAGAGAAAAAAAAAAAAGAATGCAATCGTTTCTTTCTCCATATTGCATTTTCAGTATTACCACCCTCTTCCACAGGCACTGCCTAAAATTGCTTGAAGCCTTCCAGCTTCCATTCAGGCTTACAGATGGGTCAGGTTTTAACCATTAAAGATTTTGTGCGCACGAGTGAGCTAAGGCTCTGCTTTAGGCTGAACTTTGGAGTTACCTCTCCTCAGAATACTCCTATTTTCCAGAAAGGTTGGAGGAAAATAGGCGATTTCACCCGTGCTACCCTATGCCGCATTCTGTGGCGGTAGAAAAACACTTCTGCCTAATCTTGGGGCAACAGGCAAAGGCCACAGGCCTCCTTTTAGCCTAGAGACGAGATTACTTTGTGGGAGGAACGTGCAAGGAAGCCCACGGGGATGACCTCAGTGTGTTTAGCTCCTGGGAACAGCTGCTCCGGGGCATTTGGGGAGCAAATTGCAGCCAGTAAAGGGCTGCCTGTTTGAAAGAGAGCAGACGTGCTGGTCTGAATATGCTCAGCTGTAACCCATAAACATGGGCGGGCCTGAAAGACACCCGAAAATTCAAGCAGTTGCGTTGCTCGCTTGCCTCGAGCACACCAAACGGGGGCCCGAAGGGCTGCAAAGCCTAACCGAGGCTGGTTCCCACCGTGGGTCAAGCCCCAAGGGTTGGGATCACCCCCTCCTCCTCCGCTCCACAACTAACTACTCAGGCCTGCAGAGAGGGGACTGTTTTTCTGTAACCTCCAACAAGCTCGCGGTTGTCGGGTGGTTTGCATTTTCCTCTCACCTTTAACACGGAAGTGAAGAAGACGGAGCAGCCCATGAGCCCAAAGATCAGCAAGCCAGTGACTCTCTGCTCTCGTATCCCCAGAAACTTGGGTTGTTCTCCTGGAGCTGAGCAGTCAGACTCTACTTTGAGGCTATTCACGTGGGTGATGGACAGGACGGTCGCAGCCACAAACCAGGGCAGCCCCATCACCGAGCACACCCCCAGCATCACGGCCACCACGAAAAGGTCCAGGTGGTACCCGCATCCTTTCTGCAGGCAGGAAAACAAGAAACAGAGCATCCCATAGCACAAGAGCAAGGATAACGTCGCAAGTCAGACTCAAACCCTGCTCGAGCACAGGTCAACTTCTTCAGAATTTAAAACAAGAAATGGAAACAAGTAAGGGTGTACGCAGGCTTTGCACAAGCACCTGGCATGAAAATCTGGCAGGAGTTCAGACACAAGGGATATGGGGAGCTTGTGCGATACATACTTCTCCAAAAAAAACCCACCCACAACCCAAAACCACCAAACCGTTGTTTTCACTCACAAAGAAAATTCTACCACTTGCGAGGAAGGTGTGACTCTGAGTTATCCCTGGCAGCGCATCAAAACAATGCATTCCCCGCACCTGCTGCCGCTGCCGTTTCAAAACAAAAACGTGCTTCCATATTGCTCCAAGATTAATTTGCTCCTCCAAAAGGTTGCTCATCTGAACTGCCCTGTCACTTGCTCCCTGCATCATCGTTAATCCAGGAGAGCATCCTGCCACGCAGCCTGACCTTGTCCCAAACCAATGCCTTCAGAAAGCATCGGCAATAAGAGCTTCTCCCCAGACCTGCAGCCCAGAAGGGGCTGGGGCCGGGGTCATCTCTCGCAGGCCCTTACCTTCAGCTTGTGCTCCTTCCTGTTCACAATAACGGCACTGATCTGCTGGTCCATGAATATCAAGATGGTGCAGAGCAGAGCTGGGACGAGCGCAGCCAACACCGTCCACCAAGGGTTGGGTCCTATGGGGTTGATGAACCACCCGCGGTCGTCTCTGGTAGGCTGCAACAAAGCCCACACATCAGCATCGTCTCCCAGCCCAGGCACTCCACTGGCTTTCCTTTTCCCCTCCCTCCCTGTGTCAGAGCACCTCCCAGCCCTGGCTTCATGTCCCCCTCTCCCGTGGGCTTCAGCAGTGCCAGTCTCCTCTTTGCAAGCACCTCTAGGTACTTCTCCTGTAGGTATCTAGTTTTGGGGCCATCTTCTCGTTGCCAGGAGGAAGCAAGGCACTTGGAGGTGGAAGAGGAGATGGTCACACCACCAGCATCTCCTCCAGACTCAGCCCTGCCCTGCCCCGGCATCACCTTGTGGCACCCCCACGTGCCAAAACACCCCATTACCTTGAACGTGTGGGGGACCTGGAGCTTTGGCGATGGGATCCCAACCACAAAGTCAAGGAGCACCATGATGGCGATGGTGAGGAAAACAGCAAAGTCGCTCACCGTGGACCGTACCTGGGGCGAGAAACCAGAGGTGAAAGGGGCATGGCAAACAGGGCCGTAACGTGAGATGCAAGAGTTGCGGACATCCACAACATTCAGGCTGGTTAACCAAATCCCACCACCCCTCTGAGCACATGCAGCCTGATCCCTTGCTTAGATACTGTTGCTGTGTTTGTCCCCGTGAGATCTGGCGTCAGATAATAAAAAAAGCTTAATTAGGCGGACAAGGGTTGGTTTAAGTCAAAACCTAAAAATAATAATAATAATATTAAAAATAAGAAAAGAGATGTCTGCCACTACAGCTACACTCACAGCTACAACGGCAACAAGGCACTGAGGCATCCTTTAGTCCTCAAAAGGAACCTCCTCATTCGAATCTACTTTCCGCTCGAGCACATAATGCGCAGAAGGTAGGGAAAAAAACCCACAACCCCAACCCCCAAAACTTTGGGAAACCTGACTTCCTACTACCTGAGGAGGGGGAAAAAAAAAAAAATTAAAAAAAATCAAACCCCAAAAATCTTCAATCTGGGGCAGATCGCGAGGCAGGTGGGAAATGCTACGATGATTTTGCACTCACGGAAATGAGTGCGGGACATCCAAGCTCTTGGAGAGCTTGGCCTGCAAGGCCAACGTTTCCCAGCTTGACCATGGCGGGGCTAATACTGCTTAGTGCTCCAGGAAAGCCATTTTGGGAAACGAGTGTGGAGATGGACGCTGGCCACCATCTTCTACTTACTCTGGTTGGAAAGTAGCGGCTGGTTTTAAACTTCTTCAAGAAGCTTGACAGGGCAAAGGTGGCGAAGAAGAGGATGCAGCACCAGAGGAACACATCAGGCGTGTAGGGGCCGTCGCGTCCACAGGCAGGTCCTTGAAACTCCCCACGCAAATGCCGACATTCCTGGAGAAACAGAGCGTCAGGACACAAAGGCAGTGCACGTGCGGCAGGGAAACCTCGCGTAGCTAGGGGGTTTTGAGGATCTTGGTCCAAGATCCACGACCCTCTAACTGCTCCTGCCAATGGAGATTTATATGTAATGAGCAGCAGCAGCTGAACAAGTGACACATCGAACTATAGAGCGGAGAAACGAGATGTGAGGGGACACCATACCACGCACCCTCGGCACATCCTCTGCCTGCCATTCGAGCAATCGTGGCTAAAGAAGACACCAGAGGGGAAGGAAACACTGGAAACTCTTGGGGAGAGAGAGAGAGGGAAGAGGGAAGGAGGGCTAAAGACAACCATGGTAGGAAAGGAGGAGAAGAGACAAATCGTCCCTTCCCAGGGGAGGGCTCGCAGAACCTGGCCAAGAGGGGATGAAGGCCACCATAAGAGCCTGCCGCCCTAGGCCCGGGCTCTGCTTCCAGCAACAACAGCCTGAGAGGCTGCTCAGACATGCAAATTTATGCATGTACCTACAGACAGCACTGAACGAGAAAGCAAGGCCCAGAGTTACTAGGAACCCATTAAGGAGGCCAATTACTACCTTTCAAGCATGAACTTAAGTCCTACCTACAACTTCTACAATAATCAAACCACCCACTACTTAACCTTCCTCCCAGTCAGAAATACTGTCCGGCAACAGGCTTGAGGGGGACACTTGCTACCTACCCACAACGTTGGGGACCAGGTAGACTGGGACAAGGTGGACTCTCCTCCCGAGGACCAAGCGGTTTTAACAAACCACACGCTAGATTTAAGCAAGGACTTTTCCGAGCAGCACTAGCACAGTTTGAAGCCCATCATTCCCTGAAGGGCTCTGACTTTTGCACCATGCAAATGCCCCTGGACCCCGTGGCCGCGGCGCGAGGAAGCAGTGGCTCGGGGCACTTACGGTCACCGTGAGGTTTTCCCAGGCGATGCCAGACACGTTGATCCCGTTGCTCGCCCAGAAACGCAGCGTTTCGTTGCTGGGATGGGTCGGTGCCTCACACTTACAGCTGGGAGGAGAGAAGCCAAGACAGGGGTAAGGGAAAGGCGATGGAGGTGCAGCCCGCAGCTCCTGCCAAGGGGCAGCAGCTTTCTCAGGGGGAAAAAAACCCACTAGTAGCTGGTGAGGAAGTCCAGCTTGCTGTGCATGTGCACAGGGTAGGTGTCTCGCAGGTGACTCAGCTTCTCCAGAGCCTCGTAGATGAAGATGATGCAGATGAGGGAGGCAAAGGCTTCTTCCGTGAAGCGGGTGACGTAGCACACCAAACAGCTGGCATCGGTGGCCACCAGCACTATGCACAAGAAGGCGGTCCACAGCCCAATGCACGCCCGCAGAGACAGATAGGAGAGCGTGTACTCCCTGGGAAAGCAAAATGAAACAAAGGCTGCAAAGGCCAGCAAGAGGCCCTGAGACATGCCTGCCTTCGGGGAAAACAGGGAGCAATTCTGGAGCGTGTCAAGGCTGCGGATGGGAAATGCAGTTTCCATGTACTACTACAGAGAGCCTCGGGGCTGTGGTGCAGGGTGTAGACCCACAGGAGGAGAGGCCAATTATTTAGTTACCACTGTTGAACAAGGATCTTGTGTTAACACCTTGGAGGCTGCTTGAGGTCAGGTCCCTCTTGGGCCAGGTGGTGTTCTCCCACATCACCCTGATGCCCTGACACTGAAACCAGCTGGGTTTGCACCCAGTCACCTGCTGCCAGCAAGCTGGGGCTTAATGATAAACCTTATGGCAATAAGGGTGGTTTATCTCCCATCAAAGCCATAGCAACAAAAGGACTGTCACTAAAATCTAGCAACTACCCCTAAGAAACAGAAAAGCAAAGCAAAGCATCTTTTCTCCATCACTGCCCCCTTCTGAAGGCTCTCGCAGCACCCAGCTGCGGCAGCCAGCCTTACTTGCAGAATTTGTAGAGGATCTTCTCAAACACGAGGACGGGTCCGGTGCTGCCGAGGATGGTGAGAGGTTGGCCGGCAAAGAGGCAATACACCACGCCGGCCATGGACGCGCCCAGCAGCGACTCCATGGCACTCTGTCCGGGGAAGAGAGGCAGCCGTGAGTAAATAAATCGTTAGGGAGAAACAAAAACCAAAGCCGATTCACTGCAGCGAGGACTTTGGCCTGACTTTTATCCTCCCCCATGCTCCCCAACAGAGAGACGTGCTCACTATCTGGCCATTGGTCGCCTCCCCCAGCAGTCCCCCAAAGGTGATGACAGGGGACATGCAGGCACAGTAGAGGAAGAGGAAGGACGCCAGGCACTGCAGGCTCAGACCATCCCGGAAGTCGCTCCAGAACCACGGGGCTTTCCGCTTCACGTCCAGGGTCAAACCTCCAAAGAGCCTGCAGGAAGGAAAAAGAAGAGAGTCTGTTCTCTTGGAGGAACACGGTGACTTTGCTTTGCTGCAGAAGGGCAATCAGAAGCACGGAGTCACTTTCGTGGCTAAAAAGAAGCACTCTCCTTCCTCCCAAATCAAGGAAACCTGCGTGCAATGGTGATGGCTGGGGCTGAGCCCAGCTGCCCAGATCTCCCCCCTGCCCAGCCCAGGGGACCAAGCTGGCAATGCGGAGCCCCTTCGTTGAACCAGCTAACCCCAAAGACCTGCTAGAAGGGAGGGTGCATGCTCAGATTTGAGAAGCAAACAGAAAAAAAACCCAAACTATTAAAGCTCCCACCTTCCCGTCCGCTGCAGTTCAGGGCCACTGTGTTTCTCCAGCGTGCTGTGAGAAGCACTGTCGTCAAGAGCTCCTGGCATCTTCCTTTTTTCCTGTTAAAATGGAAGTAAGATAAAGCTATGGACTTGTAACCGCTGGCTTGTTTTGCTTCTGGTCTGGCTCTGTGACTGTGTCAGAGTGGGACCTTGTGAATTTGGGCCCCTGAACAGCATCCCCAGCCGTCCTGCCCATCCCCCTCGCGCCTCCCACCTGCGAAGGGACGTTTTTCGGGGGCTCGATTCGGATCGATGGATCCCACTCTCCTGGCGGCAAGACCGTGACCTGATCCAGAAACTCGTCGATGCCAGCCACGAGGTCAGCCCCGTTCTTGGCTTTATAGGCAACGTCACGGAAAACCTGCCAAGAGAAGACAACCTGGTGAGAGGACAACCCAGCTCGGAGGTCCTAACCAGTGCAATAAGCTCTTGGCTAAACGCAAGGCTTTTTCCCCAAAATTTCCTGCTGGAAAGGGCAGGAAATACTCCCCCAAAAGGAAAAATCTGTGCGTCAGGGCATTTGTAATCATCTCCCCCACGAGGCCCCCGTCCCCCATGGCACACCATACCCTTCTGCTTAAAGAGCAAGAGAAGTTTGACTGGCCCTGGCAATGCCACCACTGGGGACAGCGTGCTGGGGACCCCGGCAAGAAGGATGAGATGCAGGATGCACCCCGGGTGGGATTTCAGCCTCCAGGATGTGGGGTGATGCAAATCTGCGTGTTCGCTTCGGGGTGAGAAAGAGGGCTGGGCTATTTGGAGAGCTGCGGGCAGCTGGGACAGCAAATCCTCTTCCTCACTACTTCAGAGACAGGGAGAGCTGAAGAAAGGCAAAAATGACCCGGAGCTATCTCATCTTGTCGCACCTCATCTGTCATGATAGTGGCCATGGACCTGCCGATCTCATGGTACTGATGGGCTTTTCCTTCTGGTCCAAGCAAAACAAACAGGAACCTGGGCAAGAAAAACAAAATGAGAGAGAGAAGAAGGTGTCCTTGCTCCAAGAGCACCCAAGGAAAGCCCTGGCAGCTCCCAGCCCGGAGCGTGGCTCAAGACGGGACACGTAGGCTCAGCGACGCCACGATGAATTTGAAATTCTTCAAAACCGACGGCAAATTTCATTTGGGGGCCAACTTTCATTACAATTGGCCGATGGGTTTAAAAGCTACAGCAGGGAATGGAGAAACGAAGGCGAGGAGATGTGGGTGGGGGAAACGTGCTTGCTCCCCCTCCCACTCGCCTTGTTCCCTTGGGACACCAAACTGATGCCTGCAACTCGATCTTTGGTTGGGTGTCTTTTTTACGGAAAAAATTTGCGCTTCTCATTCGCACCTTGTTGGGATGGGAACTTCCGTCATGCCCGAGAGGCGGACAGCCGGGCTCAGGCGGACAAATGCCACGATGGGCTGGTGAAGGAAATCCAGCTCTCCTACGAGCACGTTGGATGCTTCAGCCCCGGTGGGAATTTTCTTCATGAAGTGCAGCTCCGCCTGGGCACGACAAGCGATTTTCAGGCAATTACCCCAAAAGCAAAGCCCACAGCGCTCTGCAGCACACTCTCCAGCCAAGTTTGCAAGAGCAAATCTGGCCCTAAAGGCGTGAGAAAGCTACGAGTGTCTCACCTTGCTTAAATCCGTTGCTCTGCTCTCAGGGTTCACCCCATCTTTAGCTTCTGCAGCGGTGGGAGAAGGACAAGAGGTGATTGTTTGGGCTGGTAGGAAAAAGAAAGACACTCAGAAAGATGGACGAGGAGCAACTGGGACGCTTCTCCTTTGCCCGGACAAGTCTAATGGGGCCACAGCCCTGCAGAAAGCCTCACCTGGCTTGTAGAGGAGGTGCAGGTCTGACTGCCTCTTGCTCACATCAGCAAACGAGCAGACAGCGGGCAGAAGGTTGGTTGTCTTCTCGTTCTGATGGTGGTGCTTCCTCAAAAGGACTTCTCGAACTTGCGCCCGCACGTGCTCGTCAAACTCCGTGGACTGTTCTTGCTGGGCCAGGATCGTATCTGAGGATGGCAAAGGGAAACAAAGCCATCAGAGCAGAAACCCCAACAAGTCCCGACCCCCAAAGCCCCCAGGGAAGGCTGTGCCACACAGGCTGCACCCTAATGCCGGCTCAGCCTTGCATAGCAAGGCCTTTTAATAATGTTCAGCCTTTGCAGCCAAAACGAGAATTTTCTTCTGCTAAGAAACATGGCATCCAAGTGCTTATTCATCATTCCGCTAAGATAAATATTTCCCATTCTAAATGACGCAATTTTCTTGCCCGACCTGGCCTTTCTGACTCTACACGTTCACCCAAATTATAAGCGATCTATAGCACAGACGTTCCCAGAGCTTCCCGTGCTGATGGAGTGCAATTTGCCGAGCCCAGGGAGAAACGTGCTAAGAACGGCTCCGACTTCTCCAGCCCTTGAAAGGGCTGAATGGAGACCTGCCGCCAGTCAAAGATAACTTCTCCAAAGCGGCTTTTGCAATTAACTTCAAGTATCTTCCCCACAGAAATACACTGCTTGGTCATCGCCAGATAAACTCTGCCTTAAAACTCTTACATGCTGGATCTTAAGGCAAAAGCAAAAAAAAGAATGCGAGGAAACAGCTTGTAAGAAATAGTTCCTTTAAGGAGGTTCAGCTCTTACGCAGACTCTGTATTTCTAAGAGCAGCCTGCTAAGCCCTGACACACGCTCCTTTTTGGCTGCAGAATATTCTCTAGTGGCTTCTCCAACCCCACAAACTGCTTTCAAAAGGACCCCGCATTGGAATAAAAAAACGGTGCGACTGTTGCATGCCCAGTCTACATCCAAAAACAGCTCATGAGAAAAACACAGTGGCACTTCTGGAAAAGGACGTGCCATTGGGGCAGGGTTTGATTTGGGAGTGAAGAGCACCGTGGCGAGCTGAGCTCGGCCGTTCCCGGAGGGATGCAGCGCCCATGGTACCTGCAATCTCTTCGATGCTGTTGGCACAAATGTCCAGCAGCACCGACCCGTTGCTGATGCAGCTCCTCAGCTCGGAGAGGCTGTGCAAGGACAGCGTGCCAACGTAGGGCTTGCTCCAGCGCTCGCCGCCATCTTCCACGTCCTCCTCAAACTTCAGCCACCTGCGGACATCGGGTGCGATCAGCCCCATTGCAAGAAAACAGCCCCAGCTCTGCAACCCCTTTGACAGAGCCACGGGGTGGCAAGAGGAGAAGGCTCCTCGTGCCGCCACCTGCAGCTGCAAAAGCTTCGCATCCTGGAGAGGAGAAAGCAGAGCCCACGGGCGCTGCCGGTGCAGGGACTCCTCTCCCACCGCAGCCAAGCAGCAGGGATTTACCTTGCCGTTTCCTTCCACTCGCCATCTCGGCCCTCTTTTACACAGATCTCATCCAGCTCGGAGAACAAGTGGTGAGAGAGGTGCTGCTCGTCCTCCTTGCTCCTGAGAATGAACTGCACCCGCTGGGACGGGGAGCCTGGGGGCAGAAGGCAAAGACCCATCCCGTTACTGCGCCTGAACACAGCTCGTCACGCTCACGTGCAAAGTGGCCATCAGCACCAGTGCAGCCATAAACACTGGGCTGGCCCCTCTCCTCTGCATCTGTCTGGGCTTGCACAGAGCCGTGGAGAAGGAGAAGCATCTAGTCCACCTCTGCATGATGATGGGCTGCTTTCCTTCCCCACATTGCCATTTTTAAAGCCAGGATCCCTCTAAGGAAGACGAGCCTAAACCCATTATGCATTTAACTGCATTAAAAAAAACACAAACAAAAAAAAACAACAAAAAAAAAGAAAACTTGGGAAAAAGAGGGTGTTGCTCAATACGGCCACTTTCCCTCGGAAGAACAGCAACTCACTCAAACTAGCCACGGGGACCTGCTTGCAGAAGGCCCCAGCGCCCACGTTGCCCCCAGGAGTTTAGCAAATGCCGCGGTGGGACTTACAGTGGTAGCCCTGCTCCATCGGGGCAGAGTCCTTCTCCCGTTCCCCTTCCCGATGCTTCTGGCTGTGGCGTCGGTGATGCCGGTGGCTCTGCCTAACCAGTGGCATCCGCGCGCCCACGTACAGGGTCCGGTGGCCTGCGAAAAAGCAGCGGTTTTTGCAGCACTCTCGGCATTGCGGCAATGGTTGAGGTGGCCGGTGCCTTGCTAAGCCACGGTTATATATCCCAGGAGCAACGCCAGCTTCCCTGAATGTTATTTTCACTGGACCTCCTTTTTTCCAAGCCTATTTTACTCGAGCTTTGCAACAACACAGCAACAACAAGTGTTGGCTCTGGGTCATCTAAAAGTGCCCCCAAAGTATTGGACCTCTTCTCAAATTCCAGCTTCGGCTGGACAACACTCAGACTTGCTCATTAAGCAGCAACACAAGCTAATTATTTTCAAAATCTCTGTATGGCACGAGGCGACAAGAGACGATCAAATCAGTCCCATCGTAATGAACTCCAGAACAAAAAAAGAAAATCACAGCCCCGCGTCTGCAGCCCTGAAATGATTCTCCTGACCTCTCCAAGCCAGGAGCAGCCTCTGCGAGAAAAAAAGCCGTGAATTATCGAGCCCTGTGGCTACAACTCACACCGTGGCCTCCCGGGGGGCTTTTTCCCTCCGTTTAAAAAGCCGTAATAGTAAAAAACGTGACAATAACTGTGCTGCTTCATTGAGAAGCGCGGCACGTTTTGCTGCACATGATGTGACACCCGACAAGGCACACAGGAGAGACTTTGTGCAATGGGAAAACGCGCTGGGCTGGTGGCTCCTCTACCAGGATCTCAGCAGAGACTCACCTTCCAACTCCTCCTCCTCATAGCGAACACTGACAGTGTTGCTCCTTCTTCCCCGGTCAATCACTGCCTCCTCGTCATGTCTCTGTTTAGCAACGACAAGAAGGGAAAAGTTGGGGCTGGGGGTGGAGAGCTCCCTTACGTCCTCCCAGCCATCACCCACCCCTGCGTCCACGCGAGTCCACGAGCCATCACGCCTCTACGTGCCGCCTCCTCCTCCTTCAGGCACAGCCCTAAAACCACGGACTTGTAGGAGGTTTTCCTTCCCATACGCAAATAAAACAGCCCATAACATCACCTCTACTGTATACCACGAGAGTCTGGACGTCTTTAATACAGCAGGAGAGGGATGAGTGTTTCAGACCAAAAAAACCCACCTCCTGCTTTGTTCTTGAGGTTCCTGTCTAAAAAAGTGATTTCCAAACTGGAAAAAAAACAACCCCAACCCACAAAACTGCACTTTTGAGCCCCGGCCGTGCTACCTGTAACTCTTCCAGAAGTGTCATTTTGTAACCCCCGTTTGGGTTCATCCTCACGTCAGTCACTGGGTTTCGGGGACAACTGAACCTCCAGGTCAGTCAGGGGGCCCGATTCCCCAGGGACTGATGGAGTAGCCCTCACGGGAGGAGCTAAGTGGCACCCAGTGTGCACCAACTCCAGAGACACAATAGGGACCATTGTGAAATCACAAGCTATGATGCGGATCCAGGCAGCTACTTAAAGCCATGCACCCCTAGAGCCTTCCCGCTTGGAAAACTTAGTGCCTGGGGAGAAGCCAGCTCTGCTTGGAGCAAAAACTCTCCAGAACAGAGAAACTTCCTGCATGAGAGGTGTCAGGCTCAAAAGTGTGCAGAAGGAAAACCCTTCACAGGCTCGTTCACCCTCCTGAGAAGCAAAGCCCACTAGCAGCATCATGTTTTCTCTCTTTTTCTTTCTAACAGTAGAGCTGAAGCTCTAGCATCCTGAGGATAACAGGAGGCACAAATACGGTAGGGAAAAAGAATATCTTATTGGATCAATGGGTAGATTCAGAAAAAAACCCTGCTACACAGTAGTTTATCCTGGCTGCTAGCTAGAACCGAGAAGACTGTTTTTTCCACCTGGGTCAACAGTTCCGGTGAAACATACTACCCGCCTAGGACAGCTGCATCTGAGGAACAAGAATTAGTTATCTGCAATACAAGGAATAACAATGAGTCATTTAGTGCCATGATATTCATCAGGCTGCACAGAGAAACAAGAGACAAATGCATTTGAATAACCATGTCTTGTGTTACGTTTTAACCACTTAACATTCCGTGAGAAATACCCCAAGAGCTCAAGAAGAAAGAGCAGCAAGGCAGGAGACAGGTGAAAGCCTAGAGCGCCAGCTAGACGGAATGAAAGACCCTTCCAGCAACAACAGCCTGAGAGGCTGCTCAGACATGCAAATTTATGCATGTACCTACAGACAGCACTGAATGAGAAAGCAAGGCCTGGGGGGATCATTTCCCCTCTGCTCAGGGCTGCTGGGGCCAGTCTGTGTGCTCTGTCCAGACTGGGCTCCCCAGGACAAGACTGGGACTCACTGGGGCGAGCCCAGCAAAGGGCCACAAAGGTGACGAAGGGACTGGAGCACTTTTCATATGCGGAGAGGCTGGGAGAGCTGGGACCCTTCAGCCTGGAGAAGGCTCAGGGAGCTCTTATCCATGTACATCTGATGGGAGGGAATGAAGAAGAGGGAACCGGGCTCTTCTCAGCAGCGCCTTCTGGCAGGACAAGAGGCAAAGGGCACAAACTGCAAAACATGAAATTAAAGCTGAACACAAGAAAAACTTTCTGACTGCAACTGTGGTCGAGCACTGCAACCGGTTGCCCACAGAAGTTGTGGTGTCTCCACCCTTGGAGTCCACTCAAAACCTGAGGGGACACGTCCTGGGCAACCTGCTCTGGGTGACCCTGCTTGAGCAGGAGGGCTTGGACTCAATGATATCAAAGGTCCCGAAAACCTCAACGGTTCTGTGAAAGCCACAGACAGAGATCTCTGCCTCAAGCCGAGAGGCAGCAGTCATCAGCCGACTCAGAGGAGCAGGCTGGGAGGCAGCTAGGAAACTCTTCCCAGTTCCTCCCTTGTCATCCCTGCCTCAGGTGTGCAAGCCAGTGCACCGCTTTGTTGAGCCGCCCAGTTCTCATCCCGCTGTGATTCTGCAGGTAACGTTAACACAAAGGAGTGAGAGGGGAAGAGCTTTAGTTAACGGCATGGGAACCTGAAAGCACAGGACAACTTTTCCCCAAACGTGGGCAATGCTGCTTAGATTCTGTCACCTAGGGAAGAGAAGGAAGACGACAAATGGGCCAAAGGGTTACACAGGAATGAAATACAAGGAAGGTGCAAGAGACATCAAAAACATCGATATGTGCCCCAGAAGACTATTTTGTAGTCAACTGACCTGCCCACACCCGACTGTGGGCATGAGGCCTCCGCTCCGACTTCCACTCTTCTCCTCTTCACCATTTCTTCCACTGCAGCACTATCTGACACTTCTTTTCTTCTCTTGACCTTCAAAACATTGCAAACTTGGTATTGATAAAATTTGATTTTGACTTTTCTATTTTAGAACAAAAGTCAGACTTAATATACATCTGTGTTTCGCAACATTGTCCAGGCTTATACAACCAAAACCAAAAAATGACTCAGGAATAAAAGATTAGCTGCCTTATTCAAACAGAAGGTAAGCACTGAGAGGCCATCCAGAGAATTATGCTCAACAGTTTTAAAGAAGAACTACTGCTTCCCAGGACATCCTATTGGCTCCATTTTTAGAGGAGGGCCTAGGAACATCATTAGCAGGAACGTAATGCTAGCAGAGAGAGCGGGATTTCCTCGGGGGGAATTTGGACAGGACACCTTCACTAATTCACTCCATCTTCAGACACTTACCTGTATTGAAAACAAACCCACCCTGAGATCTCACTAAACAATTACTTTCCAAAGAAGCTTAACTTGGTTGTTTTCGACACATGCAGCACTTAGGAAACTACTTCATTATTCAGCACTATTGACCTCATACAGACTCTCACAGCGAAGAAACCATTTGACAGCTCAGCTCAGACTTGGCGAAAACACATTTAACTGAAGCCAGCACGGCTCTCACGTCCTCAGGCAGGACTTCATTCAAAGTCCGCTGGAATTGACAGGAAGGTTTCCCTCAACTTGGATGGTTCTAGGTGAGAATTCACTCCCACCTTACACTGCCTGACTGACACCCAGAAACAGGACAACTACAGCATTGCCTAGATATATCTTCTGCTTCTCCAGACTACTTGGAATATCACTTTTTTTTAAAAAAAAAAACAACACACAAAAGAGAACCACACACGCAACTTAAAAGCTCATCACTGCCCTTGTTTACTTCTTTACCTGTAACAGAGGTATTGTAAAATCTGGTGAATATTTGGTGACTGGACTTTCTTTAACCAACTTTATAGTACATTTTTGCATTGCACCACACGTCCTGAGAACAAGATAAATGACTTAGAAACAATGCTGGACTTGCATATGATATCTTGAAACCGAAGAACTGCAAATACAGCTCTTTCAGAATTCCTGGCTGTGAATAACACAAGCCAGTGGGATGGGGACAATTGCTTTGGACTACTTGTCCATTTGATAAGGGAGACCAGAATATCTACTAAGTGCTCACAAGACAGACCAGCAGCAGCCTTTCCCAGGGACCAATCATCAGAACAGGAAACAGTAAGAAAAAAACCTCAGTTTTCACAACAGAGGAGGTTCAATGCAGAGTCCCACAGAGGTCTCAGCTGGGGCCTGAGGCTCTTCAGGGAATTCATAGAAAACCTGGAAAATGAGACACTAGGGAGGTGACAACATTTGCTAATTATACAAAAGACATTATTACCATTATTACTATCATTATTTAGAAAAACAAATGCATTCTTTCTTTAGGAAAACAGAAACAAAGAGCGTGAAATTCAACGTCAACAAATGTAGTCAAGCATAAGGAAGAAAAACACATGTTCCATATATATATGTGCTGGCTCCAGCCTAGTTACCGACATTCAAGAATGAAGGCTGGGAGCCACTGGGCATTGCTTCATAAAAATACTAGCTGAAGAGTCAGCAGTGGGTGAAAAGGCAAAGAGAAATTCCAGACATTTTCAAAAAAAGCAATACAGGACAAAAGAGAACACATTGCTATGCTCTATTTCAAATCCATGGTACAGCCATACCGCACGCAGTTTTGCTCCCTCTCATTCAAAGACACAGTGGAGGAAGGGAAAGGGAAAAGCAAGACATAGATCATAGATGTTTCCAGACATTATCCAAACATAACCATAGTGAATTACCACAAGATACGCCGTGCTGAAATAGAGCCGAGTTCTAGATACATCGTGCAAATGTAGGGATAAGGCACGAGGTGGACATTCTCATGTTTGAATCTCATCTTCGATACTCTCTCCCATTTACTGACATCTGAGAACAACAATAAGACTTAAGAACATAGCACTAACATTTCAAAGGAGCAGGAGTCCTCTTGTAAAGCTTCAAAAGTCATACCACACTGAACGTATATGCAGAAGGGAGCACCTACAATCTGTCCGTATGAACTTGGTGAAAAAGCGCTAGTAACACATTACAAGAAACACACCCAGGTGACACTCTCCCATCAGTTGCTTGCATTAATAGCATTGTCTTTCCTTAACTGTATCTGGCTTCAGTCCTGACATCTTCCCGCAAGAAACAACATGCCAGGCGCTCCCAACCCTGTGAATAAAACCTCATCAGCTTTCCTAACTAAAAAGTAATTTTTTTAAAAACTGAAAAGGACTAGGATTCACAGGAGTAGCGTCATTACATTCACTTCACAGTTCAAAATGGGAGGACAAAAGATAATTGACATGACAAACGCCACAGTTACAGACGTTCCTTCCTGGGGGTGCAGTTCGCACACCTAGGAGCTCATGCGTGCAAGAATGGGTGACGCCAGGCAGCAGTCTCCTTACGTGCCTCTGATCTCAGGAAGAAACAGGTAACATGAATACTTTTACTCCATTTGCTAGCAGAAACTAACATCCTGAGGACCAGAGATGGAGCCCAAGATTTGCCTAGATGAAACGCTGACGCAATCAGTTCCTTTAAGGGATGAAATTGTTCGTTTGAGTTTGGCTTCAAGGACTCCCACAGCTGGTGATTAACTAAGAGGTATGCTACAGCGAGGAGCCCGACACACAGATTGCAGGACAACTCATCACGTCAGGCCTCTGAGCTTGCAGTTCTCCGCAGGGCCCGGTGCTGGCTGAGCAGGTGGATGGACTTCCCAGTTCTAGAAATACAAGCTCGGGAATCAAACCCTCCTCAAGCACGCAGGCAAAACTGGCTGCGCTTTAGCGAAGCAAACCAACAACGAGGCTTCGTTTGTTTGGGTGCCTCCTCTCTGACAATGCTGTGGGCTACTTTCTCTTCCTGGCAGTAAGAGGAATAAGTTGCTCTCATACATACCAGCTTCTGACAGGGAAAGAGGATGATCTCGTTCTTGCCTGCTAGGACCAGGGGTGGCAATAACGCAGTCTGCCGAGACTGGAAGGGAATGCCTTGGAGGCGGAAACACGTGGGTGTTCATTACTCCTGGGCACTCGGAATCACGGGAGGTGATGATGCCAAAGGGCCTGATCCGATTCACAAACTGACACACCTTAGGACTGAAAAGGCTTCTCCTTCAACTAACTTACTTTTCTCTGCAACAACAGCCTCAGGAGAGTAACTTCTTCTTAACCCTTTACACTACAGCAACTACAATGTTTAATCCTAATGTACCTTACAAGAAAACTACTGCGGTCTTCTCTACTAGTGGGCCAACACTGCTGCGCCTGTAAGGAGCGCTTTACGTTTTATTAACCTTTTGAAACAACGCACTAGCTTTCCTTGCAATCGCATTACGTGGGCTTCCTGGGACTTTACATATACACGTTTGTTTTCTCTGGCTAAATCAGATTTGGAACGCAGGGGTGGCCATCTGAAAACACTGCAAAACATTCTTTTTACGTACATCAGTTCTCTGGTGAAGGCAACAACTGAGGAGGATCTTCAGCTAGTGTAAAACTGCAAAGCTCAAAGGACTTGTACTCCAGCTAAAGATCTGCGCACTACTAGGCAGGAATGTCAAATTAAGCAATGCCCAACAGATACAAGTCATTGGATCTTTTCTTTTACAAGTAGGAAAGAAAGGGTACACAGAAAGATAGTGAAGTGGTCTGTAGAAAATGGATGTAAATCATCAAGATTTCCGAGGATTACTCGAATTGCTTCCTGGAGAGGCCAAAATAAGAAAGGAAGGAAGAATATTAACAAGATAGCCACAATTCCACTGTCAAGTACAGTTTTCAGGCTTGGGAAAAAAATAACATTGCAGTTTGCAGGAGTCATGGAAGAGCAGGTTCCAGATATTTTGCTTTTCCTCTTCCCCTTCTTCCCCCTGCTCCCTCCCATCACCTCAGAGCATGCTGCCCTAACAGATTCACAGAAACTGAAGTGAATGAATATCTTAACCCTGAATTAACATGGAAGCATTACTATGGAGAGTGGAGGTGTGCTTTTAAATTTAAGAAGTTCTACATTTAAGAAGCCTCCTCCTTGCCAGCACAACACATGCACTATTGACCTGTTTCAAAAATAAACATATTCCCCTTTTTCAGAATATTGACCCAATTCAGTTACAAAGGAACTGTAATTCAGCTCCAACAAACTCCTGCTTTATAAAGGGGAAACTTTTTCTAGGAATACCTTTCAGTATTTTCAAAAGTGAAAAAGAAAAAAAAAAAAGAACCAATAATTTTCTGTATCAGTTAAGATCAGCACACTTTCTTCAATACTATTTACAATGCTACTACTGTACTCTGAAGATTTGTTTAAACTTAACTAACAGGAGCATTTTTAAGCAGGCAGTATATTGGTCTCATTTCCTCGGGAATGGCAGGGGCTTTCTTCTGTCTCAGGAAGAAGATGACAACAACAGAACTCATCAGCTGTCACCGAGCTTGGCCACAAAGTAATGGCGTCATTAAAAGAACGTCCCCTGGCTCCCACAGCTATGAGGAAAGCACATGCAATTGAGCATTAGATTAGCTGCTATCAAGCTAGCTCACCAGTACTGCCACAGCTCCTGAAAAACTAGGAGGGTCTGACAGCTAGTCAAGCCTGAGAAGTTCAAAGCAGTGGTCAGGTCTGGGGCTGAGAGCGAAACCACGGGAAAGTGCTACTGCAGAACGAATCTGAACAGGAACCAGCAAGGCACGGAGTGCAACGAGCTCCACAAATAGGAGTTTTCATTTGTCCAATTTCAACAGGCAGTAGCTTCTTTGAAGTATTTCTGATAAAAGCATTACTCGCGCTAATGCTGCCTGTTGATGACACTTTTCATTTACGTCATTTTTTTCACCCTCGTACTCTCTAGAGAAGTTCCCCATTACTCGCACTTGAAATGCTGCATTTGACAAAACGTCCTCCGTCCCATAACAAACAAAAGATTTGCTCAGCCTAACATTCAGCTAAGCTCCCGTGGACCTGCTTCATCTCCTACCTCTAACTCCTTGACAGCACTTTCAGTGGTGTCGAGATCCAGACCGCTGTGAAACAAACAGAGAGTTAGTCCCACCCCAGCCAAAAAGCAACAGAGCTACGTTCCTTGTAAGAGTTTAAACAACAACAAAACATCATTCCCATTGCACAGAGAAAATACTTAGCAGGCAGATGAATTCCCAGTTTATTGTTCTTAAAAAACATCCAGTCTTCCACAAGGACTGTTCCTTTTCAATTTTCTGCCCATTTGTATTTTGTGCATCTGAGGATACAAAGGATGAGAGATCAGATCTTTTCAGTCAGTCCTCACTAACCTTTAGGACTGGGGTTTTTGACAAGGTGCCCTCAAACCAGCACCTCTCTCTTCCAGCCTATCGCAATGCCATTCTGCTCAAGGGACTAAAAGAAGGAACCGGCAGGACGTGTCTCTCAATCCCCTCCACAGTGCAAACCTGCAGAGGAACGGGCCTTCACAGCATTGGAGCTAGGCCCTGTGATGCTGGGAGTTGGGTACTGCCTGCATCAAACTGTGTTCGCACCTATTAACGACATCTTTTGTAAGCCAGCTTCTCAAAAGTTGTTCATTGCCAGGTATCGGCCCACAATACAATGCACAGGGAGAGAGAAGGTCTCAAAGAAAAGCTGAACCCATTAAGAAGTAAACAAATGTCGCACAAGTGTCACTTGGAAATAAGGAAATAGGGTGGAGTGTAAGGAATTACGGCATGCAAGTATTCGCTGGTATATGGTCTGGCAGGCAGCCACTCTCATATCCTCCACATTCAGGGGCCCCAGCCAGAACTCGGTCAGAGATGAGAACTTTCCTTCCTCTTCAGAAAGGCCCTCTCCTTGCTTAATATGGAAGAAGTTAATGAAAGGAGTTACACAGCGCGCCACAGCAGAAGGACAGATATCACCCACCCAAGACTTACGCTGTGGTCATGAAGTCTTCAGGAATCAGCAGGGACACAAAAGTACGATTCAGGAAGGGACGCTGAAGCGGCGATGAGGGGAAGAGGGTGGAAAGAATGGAAGAAAGCAAGGCGCGATGACAGGCTGCCAAACTCAAACAAATGCAGTGCTCTCTCTACCATCGGGAGATCAAACACCTGCAGGCTGCTCAGAAACGTACGCACACTACTGGCAGTGCTGTCCAAAGGGATTACGCTGAGGGAAAGAGCTCGGTCACAGACAAGAGCAACGTTTCAAGCATCTTCTGAACACCACACGACACCACAAGACAGACAACACGCCTTCCTCTCCAAAATCAACTCAGAGAACAAAACAAGGAGGAAGGTTAATCCTCCTGGATCTGACACTATTCCAGCAGAATGCTAATAAGCAAAGCTAAAGAAACAACTGCATTTCAATTCATCCCAAAATAAAGTCATGTGGCAGAATTTCAAAGACTCGGCCTACTTCTCCAAAGGAAAAAGGAGACTAGTGTGGCACGAGATTTAATGCAGCTTCAGGTCTGGAGACAGCCTAATTGGCGTGGTGTTCATAGCACAGTCTCTTCAATTCTGCAGCAGCTAACAACAGTCACTTCCAGAGTAAAGCCAGGCCCTGGCAATGCCTGTACACATCTCATTGCAAAAGCAAATTCACTCACACTCATAAAACCACTCTCTAGGTCCCTGGCTGCCGACCCCAAACGCGCTCCCCCGCAGGAGCTCCCCGGACCCTGCTCGGGGCACCAGGGCTGGGCTCAGGAAGGAGTTTTTCCCCCGGGCAGATTGGCACAGGTCCCGGGGGGGTTCGCCTTCCTCTGCAGCACTGAGCACAGCCCCTTGCCGGGGTCCTCGGGGCCATTTCTGGCCAGCGAGTCCCTGCTGTTGCAGGAGCAGGAGTCCAGCTGTGCCCTCCAGCCCTCCGCCTCTCTTCCCTGGGCCAGCTTGGCAGGGGAACCTCACGTCTCCAGGTCACCTGCAAAACAAGGAGCCTCAAGGAAGCCGACTTTTCCCTGCTGCTTTTAAGCTGGCACACTTCCGTGGGGAGAAGAGAAAGCCTGGGGGTGTGTGGGGGGGTGTCTTAGCTATCTATCTATCTCTCTAAATCTGCTGGGAGGGAATGAAGACGAGGGAGCCAGGCTCTTCTCAAGAGTGCCCACTGAGAGCACCAGAGGCAACAGGCACAAATGAAAACACATGATATGCTCCAGCTGCACATGAGAAAACAACTTTTTCCTGTCTGGGTGGTCAAACACTGGCACAGGTTGCCCAGGGAGTTTGCGGAGTCTCCGTCCTTGGCGATGTTCAAAACCCAAGGGCACGTTGTCCAGGGCAAGCTGCTCTAGGTGAGCCTGCTTGAGCAGGCGGGTTGGACCAGAGGAACTCTACAGGTCCCTTCCAACCTCCACCCTCCTGTGTGAGTCTGTGCTTTGGTTTCACTCCTAAAGCACCTGAACTCAACCCTGATGCCTGCGGGAAAGGATGCTGGGACAAGGCAAGATCCCAGACTCCTCCCCGAGGACTCACCACAAAACCCCATCTACCTAGTCCAGAATATCGTATGGCAGACACACTCAGAAGAGAGAAAAGATCCTTTTATTGCAAACATCAACTGCGGCGGGGGGCGGGCCCGGGAGTCACAGGGCTTCAGCCCGTAACAGGGAAACGGCACCTACAACGACAGAGTCAGAGAGCACTGATAAACCCATGAAGGCAGGAATAGGCATGACTTGGTTCCCCTTTCTTTGGGGAACACCGTTGACGAGGAATTGTTCATAGCCCAGAAGAGAGAGCTATGGCTGGCATCAACCAGGGGATGGCTCTGGCACCTTATCCCCACGGGTAATGCACTTGGAGACCTGCATGCGTGCACAGATGCACAGGGCCCCTGTGCCACGCAGCAGGGCTCGATGGGGAGCCCCTGGGGAGTGGCCATGGAGTTATTTCCAAGCCCCGCGCAGCACCGTCCCTTGCCAGCGGGTCGGACTGACTTGGAGCAGCGCTGAGAGTTGGGAAAGATGGGCAGCAGAGCCTGGTACACACCTGGGCTTCCTGACCTGCTGGACCTTCCTGCTTCTTTTAAGTCCCCATCTCCTTCTCTCTTCCTTCTTTTCTTTTCTCGTTGGCATTCCTTCTCCTCTGCCCAGGCCTGTTTTCTCTTTCTTTTCTTTCTGTTTTCCTTCTCCTGGGGGGAGCCTGCAAACCTTTCCATCCCACAGTATGATTAGGTAGGTAAAGCCAGGATCAACTAGAATCAGTTCTTGATTTACCCAAAGCTGACTCATTTCACCTTCTTTCCTCTGAAACGCTCTTTAGTCCTTCTGTGCATCCCAGGGAGTCTACTGTGCTCCCTGGGGTGGCTGGAGCCAAAGCAACGGGTGCCTACAACAGAAATGTCAGAGTCAGCAGGTGGCAAGGGACACCCTGGAGTAGCAGGCGACTGTTTGGCAAAATGCTGCCTTAGCCCTACAGAGAAGATCCCTCTGGCTGGTTTGCATTAGCCCGTTCTTCCAAGGGCCTCACTTTGGAACACAGGGTTCACACGGGTGTGTGACACTCAGTTCGTTTCTGGCAGCTCAGCAAACACGGGGATACCGTGTCTCGGGTAGGAGGGTAGCCCCTGATGGAGCTGCCATACCTCTGACATTTCGGACTCCACCACCGCGTCTCCCCCAGCTTCTTTGAGGACATCCAGCAGAGAAGCGGGTGGTGTGTGCAGCAAGGCTTCTGCCTGGTGGTCCTTGTCTGCTCTGCCTGCAGGGCCACTTTGCTCTTCCAAATGCAGGTCTAGAAAGGAAAAGCACGTGCAGCAAAGTGACTCCTTGGAAGTAAAGCACACCTAAAGCAAAACCCACCCAAAGCCCTACACCAGCTGTCTTCTCGACATTGAGGTTTCTGGTAGCCCAAGCCCCAGCCTGGGACAGCCCTCAGTTCCTCCTCATACCTGTGGCTCTGTCCATGGGGGCTGCCGACTCCCCGGCTGATGGACAGGAGCGGCCAGCCATCTCCTCCACAAAGATGTCACCGCAGTTTTCAATGAGAAACGCCACCAGCACGTTCACCTGCACACATCAAACCCTCAGTCTCAACCCAGGTGCCTGAAAATGTATCACACAGCCTTTCCCACTCCCGACCCTTGCCTCTGCGCAGGAGGCTGTGGTTGTGGGGCTGCTCTTGCAGGCAGCCACCCCACCAGCATTCGCTCAAGAGAAGAGGCAGCCAGGGACCTCTGAGCAGCCAAGCTCGGATGGGCCGGCAAGGCTGCAGCCGGCTGCTCAGTACAGCGCACCTTCTCAGTCACCGCCAGCATGGCCTCAAGGGGGAGCACGTCCTCGTTAGGTGGGCTCAGCAGATTTGGCCCAAGGCAGATGGCCAGGTTGCTGGCGGTCATTCTGCTGCTGGAGGCGTTGTGGCCGATGTGCTGGAGGAGGGCCAGCAGCCGCTTGAGGAGGACGAGATTGGCTCCAGGCAACTTCTTGGCCACCCTGAGGGAACAGGAACTCAACGTTAATAGAGCAGATGTTGCCCACAGCTGTCCCCAAAGCTTGCCCAACACAGGTGGGTTGCGCAGCTTTCCGGGTGCTCTCAGCCAGCGGCCAGTGCTCCTGCGCTTCAGGAAGGAAGCACGGCGTTGCTTCCCAGCTCCTCATTTCACCCAAGCCCAGGCAAGGGAAGGCTCCCTCTCCGTGCCCTTTCCCCCGAAATCTAAGCCCACCGCAGCAAAAGCAAGCTGTCAGAAGACACAGCTTTTTAAGGAGACCGTCCCTTTTCAGGCAAGTCCCAGGCCTCTACCAGTCCCTCCTCAACAGGCAGGCTGCTGCCCACACTTACGCTTTCAGCTCTTCAACCTTCTCCTCCTTGCCGCTCTTCTGCATCGCTGCCATCCAGTCCTCGTAGAGGTCTGTCACGAGGAGCTTGGCGGGGATGCTTCGGAGGAAGTCCTGCAATGCCAGGGGCTCCAGGTGAGCCTCTAAACACTCCAGGCCAGCCAGGAGCTCTTCCAGCTGCAGGTCAGAAGCGCTCACCTTCAAGATGACGGCCAGCAGCAGCGCAGGCTGGCTGCCCAGGTCGACATCCGCACCGTGGTCCAGGGCCTCCCGCAGCTCACGAAACTCTGTCCTGCCGGCAGCTCTTCGGAATATCCCTTCTGTCGACGGTCCTTCCTTGTGCAGGACAGCCAGCATCTCCTGCAGGAGGGGCAGGAGGACAGTTGCTTGGCTGAGAAGCTGCCTTCCAACAGCAGTGACCAAAGCACTGCCCCAGATCCTGCTCCTTGCCCCCCGCAAAGGGGGCTGGCACCAGAAGCGTCTTCTGGGGGTGAAGGGCCCAATCCCCCATCCCCGGAGCTCCTGGGGACACCCACCTCCCCTCTGGAGCAGCGGGAGGGAGGGCTGGGGACCCCCTGCCCAGGCTGGCTTACCTGGATGGGCCGGGGCAGGGAGCCGTCCTCCCCGCAGAGGGCTGCCAGGGGCTGGCCAAAGAGCGCCCTGCTGCAGCCGGAGCCCACCTGCCCTGGCGCCTGGGCAGCGGCCAGGGTCCTCCGATGAGCAAAGGGCCAGGGCAGCCCCATCCTCTTCCTCCTCCTGATGGTGTTCCCTCCTTCCGAAAAGGAAAATGGAGCAAGAGCGTGTCAATGGAGACAGCTGGGCCAGCACTCCCGGAGCCTGCCCTGCCTGCAGCACGGTGCTGAGGGCTGAGGCAGGATGGGCAGGGAGCCAGCAGCTGGAACCACAGCTCCAGCTCAGCGGCTCCAGCTCGGAAGCTCTTGAGAGCCGGCATGCCACCGGGACAACCTGTCCCAGCCCTCGCCCTGCCCTCCTCCAAACTGTGGGCAGCAGGAGAGGCTCTGGGTCCCCGCAGAACCACATCCAGCGGCTGCTGCCCAGCAGGTGTCCTTGCTCGTCCAGGTGACGTCCTCCCTTGGGGTGCCGCACCTGCATGGAGACACTCAAAGGACAAGTGAGCACAGCTCAACCATTTGCAGGACAATGTGCTTCTTTCCAGAACTCACCTGGTGAGCCGCAAAGTCCCCCAGCTTTGATAGATGGGGCTGTCGGTGGCCTTTGCCCTTGCTTGGGACGATCCTGCAAGAAGCAGGCTGCGCTTAGAGAGCAGCCCCGCAGCAGAAAGGGCCACCGGCGAGCTGCCACCCGGCACCAGCAGCCTGAGCGCGGCAGAGCTGGGACCCTCTGCCCTCCTGGGCTCTCTGCCCCACACGGCAGGCTTCCCCCCAGCGCCGCCAGCGAGGATGTGCTGGCATGCCTGGTGGCTCCCCAACCCTCTACGCTCCCCGAGTGGCACCGTGGGACGCTCCCTCCCTCCATCTCTGCCTTACAAGCTCACCCCGCTGGCCGCAGACGCCGGCACAGCCAGAGACGGGTGAAAGGCAGCCATTCTCACCTCTGCCTGGCCCTCCATCAGCCTCTCCAGGCTCCTGGTGCTGAATGTCCTCCACTGGGCAAGAGAGAAGGAGCGGAGGAAGGTGAGCAGCAATGCCTCAGGACCAGGGCTCGGGGACAGAGCCCAGACCGGGGAGACACTCACGGTGTGGCGGCAGCTCAGCTCCTTCTCCAGGGGTCTGAGGGAGGGGAGACGGGTCACGCGGGCTCTCTTGGCTCCTCCTGGTGTCCTGTGCACCGGCAAGGGACAGGGAGAGAGCAGGCTGAGCCCCAAGCTGCCCCTTCTCTCCTGTGAGGCAGCTCTGCCCGAGAGCTGCCCGCAGCCGCGAGGGCACCTCTCCCCAGCTGGGGAGCTGTGTTCCCCCGTCCGGCTGTGCCTGCAGCATCCCCGCGGCTTACCCCAGCAGCGTGCCCACCCACAGCTCCTTCAGCGCCCAGGAGCTGCAGAAAGAGAGGAGAACCAGCGTCAGGACCCGCTGCCCCCCAGCCCGTGGGCAGAGGCGGGCGCCTGTGCAGCCCTGCCCCGTGGGGAAGGACGCCGGAGTGGGACAAAGCCCCGTGGGGCAGGACAGAGACGCTGCCCAAGCCCTGGCTCCCCGTGTCCTGCCAGAGCAGCTGCTTTTGCCCTTCTCTTCTGGGGACCCAAAGGGCACCAAGGGATGCAGGACCTGGCAATGCCCCCATCCCTCCCTGCCAGCGTGCTTCCCGCTCCCTGCCCAGGCTCTGCACGCAGGGCAGAGGCCATTCACAGGATGGCGTGGGCACGGTTGTGAACCTCTCCTGCCCGACCATGGGACGTGGCACCACGACTCACCCAAAAGCGGCAACACAGGAGCCGGTGGACCAGACGAGGATGACGGAGGTCCTGTCCTCATCGCCGCCTTCCTCCTCTTCCTCGTCCCCCGCTGCCTCCTTTCCGCCGCTCAGCACCCACAGCTGGTCCAGGGCCAGGCGGAGCTGTGGGCGCACGCTGGTGCCGCGTCTGCAGAGAGCAGACAGGAGAGGCAGGCGGTGAGCTGGAGGTGACCTCCTGGGGATCCCCCCGGGCAGAGCCCCGTCCCCCACTTGCCCTTGGGACAGACGGACGGACAGCGATGGGCGCCTCCAGCACCCACCAAGGTGCCGGGGCCTGGGGCTGGTGCCGGGGTGTCCCTGCCCCGGGGCCAGGGCCAGGGCTGGGGGAAAGGCGGCTGGGGGAAAGGCAGCTGGGCTCTGAGGGTCTTACTGCAACTTGGCGATCACCAGTTCCTCCTGGAGGAGGAGAAGGCGTCTCTCGCTCCTCTTGCGGCCCCGGGTCAGCCGCACGTCCGCGCTCAGCACCAGCTCGGCGTCGGCGAGAGCCTCCCTGCAGAGCAGAGAGCGGCGGGCATGAGAAAGGCCGCTGCCACCGCGGGTCCCGGCCGTGCCCCCGAGGCACAGGGAGAGCCCACCTGGAGCCGCAGCAGCAGTTGGCCTGGCCCATCCTGCCCGGGAGAGGAGGACCCTCGCCGTGGACCAAGGACGCGGGCCACTCGGCGACAGCGGGGATGGGAGGCGAGGTGCCGGTGCCGGCGAGGTGCTGCTCGGCCGGATCCTGCCTCCTCCCAGCGCTCCTGTGTGCCAGCACAGCTCCGTGCTGCTGTCTCTGGTGGCTGTGGGCTCCAACTGACCAACATTCTGAGCCCAACGACCAACATTCTAAGCCCAACGACCAACATTCTGAGCCCAACGGAAAGTGGGAGGGGCACCCACCCAGTGGGTGAGAGTTCTCTCCAGTATGGCCGTCTCTGCCTGGCACTGGGGAGCCCCGGGCGGGCTGGACGGACCCAGCAGAGGGGAAGGACCGTCTCCCTCCACCTCTTGCCAACGCTTTGCCTCCTGCAGCCCAGGAGGCAGGGAGCCGCCTTTGCCCCAGGGGCACTTTTCTGGCTCGAAATCGCTCCACTTGGCGTCCACCATCACCCCAGGTGTCTGCACAGCTGCTTTCCAGCTGGGTGTCCCCCAGCATTTACTGGCGCAAGGGCTTCTTCGTCCCCAGGTCTCCAGGACTTTGCTCTTCCCCTTGGGGAACTACAGGAGGTTCCTGTCAGCCCCTTTCTCCAGCCTGTCAAGATCCTCCAGGTTGACAGCAGGACCCTCCGGCGCATGAGCCTCTCCTCCCGCTTCTGTGCCACAAGCTGCAAGCTGCCGGAGGGTCCGCTCTGCCCCATCTCCCAGACCAGGGAATGTGAACAGATCCCACGTGGTGCAGCGCAGGGGGGGGCAGACATGCACTTTGATAGGCCATCACTTGTCACAGGAGGTTCAGAAATTTAGGGGAAAAATCCATATTGGTTTGGGTATTATTTACACAGTGCTTCCCCTTTGTATTCCTGCAAGCTATTACAAGGTGTTCAAAATGTCTCCTTTTTCATTTGAATGTCACAGCTCTTCACAGTGCTGATGTTGCGTGTAACACTGGATCAGGTTGTACTCTCGCATAGATTGTTAGGTAGTATGTAGCCTAGATTATTAGGGAGAAGATAGCAGATTATCTGCATTAATTGTGCTAACACCAACGACAGAAGGTTGTGTCTAGCTCTTGAGCCGAAGGATAGAAATCCAAGGCGTCTATTGAACGCAGTGGGCTATTGATCAGCAGATTGAACTCACCGTGTTCAAAAAAGAAAAGGTACGTGAGAAAGGCGTATTCCATCTTGACTGCTACAATGCGTGGTTTTGTAGGTATGAAGATAAATTATCCATGCCCCTCCCGCCACCCCCTTCCAAAAAAAAAAAGGACTAGAGAAAAAAGATTCAACTTCTGGAGCAATGGGGCTTTTAATAGCCAAGTAAATTTCCCTAGATCATTCCCATTCGATGAGCCACTTTGCCTTACATTCTGCCTCTACTTGGTACCAACAGAAGACTCGGTACCTGTGCCATGCTAGAGGAGACGTAGAATTTCGTGCTGATCCAGAGCTTTCCACCTACAGCCAAAACCGGGGCGAAGCTTTCCTCCACCTCAGCCACTCCCTGGTGCCTCTTCCCCAGGGAAAGTCTTTCCTCTGTCACTCTGTGCTCATAGCTGGTCACAGGCAATGCAAGCCCCAAGCCTCAGCCACCGTCCCAGGTCACCAACCCCCTTTAGCCATAAGCAAGCTCTCAAACTCCTTTGCGGCTGCAGGAGAAGGGTTGTTAATAGAAATGGATGCACACGGCACAGTCTATTCCAGAATAGCCACAGCGGTTAAAAGCTTTCCGTGTCCTGGATTGGTGGTTTTCAGGACCAGCTCCTGGGTGCCGTTGCACGAGGCTAGCGATAGCTCTATTTCATGCAGGTAATTCAGGCTTAATCCTTTGTCCCCACAGGCCCAGCGGCACAGAAAGTCACCGTGGGCTGTGTTTGAGCAGCCTGCTCCACTGGACTTGTGGCAAACGGCCGCATCCTTGCTCTTCTGTTGTCCGCGTAGGGTCCTGGTCAATACCACAAGCTGTTTTCCCTGGAAATGACCATCGTGGCTAAAGACAGACTCCTCCTTGTGGACGCCAGCCAAGCTGTGGGAACGTCTCTGGCACCCATGCTGTGCCAGCTTTCAACCCCCAAGAGACTGGAACTGAGGCGGGTCCAACAGGAAGAAAATCTGCAATTTTCACTGAAAGAGGGGAGCGACCACCGGCACTGAAGAGCCATTCATATCCTGCCGAAAGCCACAGGGAAATGCAATGTGTGGTGAGCTTAGGCAGGAATACTCCTGTCCGAGGAGCAGCACGCTTGGTTATTAAGGCTTTATCACACTTGGGTGATAAGGCTTTATCCTTGGCTTTCCCGCCGTGCTGACCGCTGTGGCTGCTGCCTGTTCTTTCCTGCCATGCTGGCTGCACCCACCTGTGGGGCTGTCCTTGGGAAGGGC
This sequence comes from Buteo buteo, assembly GCF_964188355.1. Taxonomy (NCBI): domain Eukaryota; kingdom Metazoa; phylum Chordata; class Aves; order Accipitriformes; family Accipitridae; genus Buteo; species Buteo buteo. Next base: position 158,587 of record NW_027439240.1, on the reverse strand, counting down.
ACCAGAACCAAGAAAGCCCCTGGGAGAGGGGCGGGAAGAAGCTTTTCTCCAGAGATTTGCCAGAAACTCTCCAGAGCATCCCTTTTCCAGCCCATGAGATGCTCTGTGTGACAAGGGAAGGTGCCCGTCGGTCCAATGGATGAGGCCCTGCAGGGCTCCCATCAGGGTCCTTTGACCTACCCATCTTCCAGCCACCACTCCAGGGGCTGGGGGTCTCACGAAGGGCAGAGCCCTGTCCCCCACCTGCCGTTGGGACAGACATTGGTGCATCCAGCCATTAAAACCTGCCGAGGTCAGCTAACTAGGAAAAAGAGATGAGCCACACTGCGCATGCCCAAAGGGCGGACACTATGTCAAGGATAACATAAATAAGTATACGATTAGAACAATATAAGCTTGCCTTGCTGTAGGTAACGATATGCACGATAGGCAGAACGATCTCCCATGCATCCAGCGCTGCAATAAAGAATGCCTGCTTTCTAAAACTCCAAAATTGAGCCTCAGAGAGTTTCTTCGACTGGCTTTTTCGGTTACACACCCCTACCTCTGACTGGCAGGACAGAAGAGAAGATCACTCGGGCACCTGTCCCTTTCACTCGTGCCACTCGAGTCCTGCTTGACCTTGCCCGGGTTTTGCTTTACCGTGTCCTGGTGCCCGCGTGGAAAAGGAGCAGGGGAAAGCGGTCTGTGCTTCGAACCAGCGTGCCAGCCTCCCCGTGACATCCCGGAGCACTCCTGGGCGGTCAGCACCACAGGGGCCTCCTATTTCTTCTGGCAAAGTCTCAGCTCCTCCTCTCTTGCTTGCTCCTCCTCCCCCATCCAGATGCTCCTTCTCTAGGTGGTGGAAAGCATATTCTGCTTTCCTTGACTTCCACATGGCCCCTCGGTTTCCAGCAGGCTTCCCACCAGTGCCTCTGCAAGCCTGTTCTTAAGTGCAACCGAAAGGAGAATTTTCTCTTTATTATTCCCACACCTCAGAGGCAATTCTGCTTTCACTGATCTGAATGGAAATTTGTGAGTAAAGATGATGTTTAGATTTGTCTGCAGTGCCACAGTAGACTTCACAGGGCCCTGCCCACCTTCAATAAATGTCAGCTTTGCGTTGCGGTTTTCACTGGAGTGACAGCTACTGAATTGGAGAAGACCCATGGGAGAAAATAAACTGATGACAGAAGTTTTGAACGATGGGCTTGGGAACCACAGATGCGCGTGTTTATGGAGTACCTCTCTTTCAATCTCCTGAGAGGATTTTTTCCTCTCATCACCTGAGTAGGATGGAAATCTTTTCGGTCTGGTGGATTTGGTATTTTTAACTTCACTTTTTACTGTGTTGCGAAAAAAATGCACGCAGCCTTACCGTTTACATCCCACAGTGTTACCCGCTGGGCAGAAACGTCTGAGGCTTTCACATCTGTTCCATACCTCTGCTAACACTCTGCCAGTCTTGATCCGGTCAAATGAGAGCAGCTACTGCGAATAACGTTCTCGACTTCCCCATCTCCTCACTCTGGTTTTCCTCTGTTTCTCAGGCATATGCTTTCTCGAGACTGCATATGAGGGTGAGAGATTACTAAAGTCCTTCCTTATTCCTAAAGGCATCTGAAAACTCTGTTAGGAGTCACTTGCTGTAAGATTATCTCCTGAAGTCATCGCAGAAATATCTAAGATTTCGCAGAAATTCTTTTGAGGCTCAGGAAGGTATGATTCTTTTCTTATGCTCAGTTTCACAAAAGTCTCTGTAGCCTTGGTCTCATCTTCTTTAATGCTACGTTTGAGGATTAGTGGTTCTCCCAAACAGGGTGCCCTGCTGTTGAATTAGCCAGGCACAGCACAGAACCCTTGGTCTGGCCACGGTGAATACTTTTTTGGATAGGCTCAGATGAGCACAGTGAGTTTATGTTGTTTCAAGGATTTGCTGCAACATCTGTGCCTTTTTTGACCCAATACTGCAAGCTGTTTAAAGCCATACACTTCCCCCCCGCCCCGCTCCAATGAACCAGTCTGAGACTCTGTAGAGCACAGGATTATTGCACTATAATATAAGGTATTAATATAGCAGCAAAGCAGTCTTCCTTGCTGGAATACCTACCTAGCCTTCCTACCACGATAATATTGTTTCATAATGGGTGTACTGGAATGAAGATGCTCATAAATGCAACGTGAATATTTGCTGACTGCAGGTATTTTTACAGTGCTGATCCCTCTAATATGGAGGCAGATGTAACAATAGTCACCCGTGTACTTCTACGAGCCTGTGCAATGTTTAGTTTGTTAATGGGCTGGAGAGTGATTTCTGATGATGATTCATGCCTTATCAGAAAGGGAAGAAGTGGATGTGGAAAGGGCAGGAGAGACTGGGAGCTTAAGCTTATAAATCTTGGTAGCATCTGACAGTTCATCCAGTCTCAGTGGAAACTGTTTGGGAACAGCGCTAAGCACTGGATCTCGGTGAATGGTCAGAGTCGGGTGGGAGAAGGCACCGTGGCTTTATTCAGATCTTCCCTTCAGTTGACTTCAGTAAGAGTGGACGAAAACCCTCTTGCAAAGAAGCACTTTTGCATCTTCCTCCAGACTTTGAGGGGTTTTGCCTTTTGATTTCTACTAATGGACAGTCTTTAAAATATTTTCCCCTGGAAAAGTATATTGATCTATGTGTTCCTTACTTATCGATGGGTGTTGCCATTAACTGTTTAGATAAAGAAGCTCTGTTGTATCAGAACCACTAGAGGAATATTGTTACAGAACTGTATGGAAGTGGTGGTATAATTTAACTATGATTGCTCAGACAATCGTAGCAGGTTATTTTTATCAAAAGAATTGGTGCTGACTTGGAGTTGCTAACACTTATGGAAGGTCATTTTATGAAGCATAAATCATGGGTAAAACAAGTGTGTTAAAGGTGATGGTAGGATGGGATTCAATGTGAGCCTTACAGGCCAGGGGAGATTTCATAAATCAGACAACCAAGTAGATGGCTTCCTTGTGAACTGGTATGCATCTGGGATTAATTTAGGGACTAATGCCATTGCACAGTTGTGGCCTGATAGTACATTTCCCTTAAAGACATTTTTAAATAGGAAGCTGAGGATTCGACTCAATTTGTACAAGTTCCTGTTTCCTCTGAGAAATACTAAGGTTTTGCTCTAAAACTAAAAGATGCCCAAGCTGAAAGAGCCTTAGCTTTCAAACAAAATCAGTGCTTTCCATGGGAAACACCCACAGACTCTTTAAAGATATTTTTCTAGAGCCCTTCACACATCCTCCGCAAAACTACTCCTTTTTCTTCCTAAACAGCTCTATTGGCAGTGTAATTTCTTCAACTACCAAAACACGGGTTTGAAATGCAATTGCTAAACTGCTGTGCAACTTTGGACAAGGCATCTTTAATTTACTTTCTGTCAAATTCCAACAAAGTGGGAAAAACCTGTTTCTTTTTCTCTTTTCACGTTCTGAATGAGAGTAACATAGTTCAGCTGGAAGGGACCTACAAGTCCCTACTAGTCCTCCTGCCTGACCGCTTCATGGCTGACCAAAAGTTCAAGCATGGTATTAAGGGCATTGTCCAAAAGCCTCTTCAACACTGACAGGCATGGGGCACCCACCACCTCTCCAGGAAGCCTGTTTCAGGGTGTGACCACCCTCTTGGGAAAGAAATGTCTCCTCACGTCAAGTCCAAACCTCCCCTGACAGTGTGGTAGCAAATGTCCCTTGGTGCCTTGGTAAGGAACGGTGAGGAAACCGTGCATGCTCTCTACATCTCTGCAGAGTTCCTGCAGAGGGAACCAAACCCCTGTCTTTCACCTCTGGCAGCACCACAACCAAAGGAACGTCTGTGGCCTAGATGCCCTCATTTACAGAGTCTGAAGGTACAGATCCATTTTGGCACCAACGCACAAAATGGCAAGGAGAGTACCTCTCTTAATCTCTCAGTACTCAAAATACTAAATCCTAAAGGAAAAGGAGACTTGCCAGGGTTTCAGATAAGATCTGAACATCTTCCCACAAACCGAGGTAGGCAAAGAACTCTCGGAAAGGTTCAAGTCACAGGTGAGCTGTGGAAGTTTCACCCATGGCTGAAGCGCCTTTGGTATCCCCTATAAACACGGCCAACGGGTGTGTTTAATAGAAAGGCTGCACAGCTGGGTTTCAGTGGGACAAGGGGTTGTGATGGCAATAGCAGCAATGGGCTATTTTGACAGTTTGGAAGAGCTGTCTGTCCTTTGCCTGGCTGGCCTTTGGTCACGGATCCAAATGGTCCACGTCTGAATACCACCAACCTTTCCTTCCACCACACCGGGGTCACCTCCGCGCACTTGTTTCTCAAAGCCTGACTTACTTCCGTGGCGGGCTGTTGGCACCCACCATCCCAACCTATGGCTCTGGTTACGCTTTGGCTTGCCACCAGGCTGCGGCTGCCGAAATCACCCCCCTTACGCCCCACGAAAAGGGGTTGTGTCCAGCCACATCAAGTCCCTGCTCCTCCTGGCTGCGGGGCCACATAGGCTGTAGCTCTGGCGCAGAGAGGGGACAGCGAATAAGGGCGGTCTCTGCGCTGCACGCTTGGTTCCTGCCATGACCCGACAGAAGAGGAACAGCACCAGGCGTCTCCTTGCGAGCCGAGTGGCAGAGGAGGCGCCAGGGACACCCAGCAGCTGGGCCCAGGGCATGGCCGCCAAGGGCAGGGAGAGACCCCCGGGCCTCCTGGGCACAGCGACAGCCCGTGCAATGATTGCTGGAGGTGACTTGTCGGTACGACGCACGCCCCCCGCCGCCCCTCAAGGGAAGGTGAACCTCCGGGGAGGAACGCAGTGCACACGTAAAGGATCGGTTCCATGGTGGCTCCCTAAGCAACGTGACCTGCAACTTTGGACGTCAGCAACACCGGGGAAGCTTGGTACGCTGACTCTGAAAAGTAACACGGAGGGTGGAGCGGAGCCGAGACCCCGCGGCCAGGCTCTGTGATCGCAGGGGTAGGCAACCGGAACGATCGGAATGAGAGCGCTTGGTCCCTGCATTGAATCCACTGAAGCAAGGAGGTAAAATAACGGCGGTTCTGTCGAGCTAACGCCCTACACTTCTGGTTTCTATCACACGTGCCCACTTCTGGGGTACTCACACACAACAGCAGGTCTTTTGGGTGAACTCTGCTCATTATAATACCAAAACACACCTCCACCCCCAAAGGTACCCACCTCCAAGGTGCGACCACCCCCCCACTGAGCACATGCTCTGAATTTTCTCCAGCGTATACCTTTAAAAGCAAACCGAGAGAACTTTATACCAATCAAAGGAAAGGTATGTATGACTAGAGTCACTCAAGCTCCACCGAAAAACTCAGAAAACATAAAAGGGCTTAAGAGAGGAGAAATGTCAGGGAAGACACCATCACAGACAAGTCGGGAGGACATCGCTGACTTCTGGGATCAGTCGATGAGCTGAGCCTCTCTCCCCCCCCGCCACAGGGATGCCTATTGCATGAGATTCAAACACTCGGCTGTACCGAGTGCTTCCCCGGGAAACTTAGAATTCTTTAGAGCTCTTTTCTTTCATCATTTCATGCGCTTGTAGGCAACTGTATTGCCACCTGCACGTGCTTTGCAGACAGTCTATTTATCACGGGCAATCCAAAAGCACCTGTACCGTTGCTTTAATAAACTGCGCTGCTCATTCATCTAGTCGTGATGAAAAACAAAAGAAAAGAGAAAGCCCCAAACCCAAACGTAAAGGAGCCTCACCGCCGGAGGACGAGCTCTCCTCTCTCACAGCAGCCTGGGGGAACCACGGGCAGAAGAGGTGAAGCCAGCCCTGGGCTTGGGGTTTGAGGACTGCTCACCGCTTCCCCAGCCACCCTCCCTGGGTGGCAAACTGCTGCAGCACGTTGAAGGCAGAGAGCAGGGCCCAGCTCTGCACCACCAGCGCTTTGCCGGGACACAGGCAGCCTGAGCAGAGCCTGGACCTCCCCGTCCACCTCACCGCAGACAGCCAGAGCACACCCAGACACCCAGGCATCCTCCACGTGGAGGCCACTTCCCACCCCGGCTGGCCAACGCGACGGGCTGCCTACCTTCTTCAAGGACGTCAGCAGTTTGATGCTGACGAAGCCCATCTTGTTCTTCTGGACATGTTTCAGGAGGAAAGCATCCTTGGCCAGGTTCTCGTCAGAGAGCTGGAATTCCACCTGGGACACAACCCTCCTGACCAGCTGCCCGTCAGGGATGGCGTAGCTGCAGTCCAAGAGATCAGCCCCCAGAACATCGCTCGCATCGCAGAAGCTCCCGGCAAAGCAGCAGGGACGCGGGTGTGACTTGGTGGCCTTTGGGATGTGCAGCACCGCCCGGTCCCAGCCACAGCGGTGCAGATGGCAGAGTGTTGAGGAGCGGGGCGGCTCAGCTGCGCTCTGAAATGAAACGGAGTTTTATGGTTTTAGAAGCGCGCTTGCCTTCACACCCCCAGCATCGGTCCCTGCCACAAGTTACGCAGCAGATGGCCTTGCACAATCTTGCAGCCAGAGGTGCCTCACAAACAGAGTGCAATCTCTTTGATTAACAGGATACAGGCCAGGAGAGATCTTTGGCCTCCGGTTCACGGCAGTTGTCCCGACTCCCCAGGCCACACACTGTTCGCACAGCGGGAGCGAGAGGCCTGTGTCCTTGGTACCAGGGTGTCCTTGCTAGTGCCGAATCCTCCAAGCACGAGGAGGGGATGTACTAGCCCCATCCCTGGGGTCCCGTAGAGCGCAAACAGCCCCAGCACCCCGACACCGGACGTTGGGCAGAATCCAGTGCTTTTCTGGGAGCACGCGGCGGTGGGTACCGTCTCCTCCTGGGTGTCACGCACCCAGGGAAAGCGCCGCCCCCTCCGAGGGGGATCCAGAGCTGCTGCTTTTCCCATCAGGAGACTAAAAGACCTGACAGCACTACTGGAGCAAGGGCTGGGGGAAAGCGTGCCACCGAGCGACACCGCGTGACCTTCCTTTGCGCCCTCGAGGTCCTTTTTCCTATTTCTGCCTCGCTCCGGTCAACGCAGCGAACAGAAGCACGGGCAACAGTCACAAATGCATTTGCCATCTGGCGCAAGGAGGCTGCGGCTGCAGCTTGGTCCCCGCTCAGCTCGGCTGCATCAACTTGCTCTTCTTCCCCCACCGGAAAAATACTGTTGAAAGCAAAGAGGATTTGCACCCGCAGACCCCGGGAGCCGCCTGTAGGCCCCAGGGGCACCCCAGCCTCCCTTAACCCTTTCCCTCCCCAGGACGAGCTGGGGAGGCTCTTGGGGGTGGGGCGGAACACAGGGAGCCCCCGCATTCCTTCCGGGGAGACGCCAAAGAGTCCTTGGCAGCCAACGGCCAGAAGGGACCATGGCGCGGCCACCAGTGCAGCTCCCACCGCGTGGGCCCTGGGGCCCCCCGGCGCCCCAGCTTTTCCAGCCCTTCGTGCTCCCCAAAACCTTCTACCCTCAAGGTAGGGACCGACCACAACCCCTGCAGGCCAGGGATGCTTTTGGGGACCAAGAGCGGAGGTGACCGCCGGCCATCGCTCCTGTCTCTCTCTTTTAGGCTCAGCCAACCTGTGCCGCCTGCCCGCGTGGGAGCAGCCCTTCCCTGCAGCCCAGGCACCCCAGGCCCCCCAGGCACCACCAGCAGGTATGGCACCCCAGTCTGTTCTGGCACCTTCGCCATCCCCATCACACCCGTTCCCCCGGCACTTTTCGCATGGGGGTTCAGCAAGCCCCGGTGAGCATCCTTGCCCTCGCCTGGGCGGTGCGTGCCCAGGAAAGCTCATCTGCAGAGAATTCCCCAAATATTTGGGGCCACCTCTCCCATTTCACCTCCTAGACGCGAGCCTCCTCCCTGATTTGCAACCCCGTCCCACCGGCACAGCAGCTCACCCCATGGGGATCGCCCCAGCCACAAGCTCCCCACGCCCCTGGCCCAGAGCTGGGGGATGTCGGCCATCGGGGGCCGGCTCGGCGGGTGCCCCTGGAGAGTCCCCCCGGCCCAGCACGGCTCCCCCTCACCCACACAGGTCTGCAGAGGGCTCCATGTGGCTGCCTCTTCGATCCCCGGGTCTTTGGCATCCAGTGGACAACCACCCACCTGCCTCCACCGGCCACCGCCACGCTCGGCCAAGGCGCCGCTTCTCTGCTGGGTGCTGCCCTGTGGGGTCCCGGGGGCTGCGGGGCCCCCCTGGCCTGGACAGCCCCAGGGACCCCCCAGGGCCAACCACAATACCTCGCACCCTACAAAAATCAGAGGAGTGGGGTGGCCCCAGCCCCTCTGGAGCTGCCAGTGTCCATCCCCGGCTACCAGCACATCGAGGGGCAGTTGGCACAGATCAACATCCCCAGCACGGCCACCCCTGTGGGGGCACCCCTGGGCAGCGATGTCTCCCCCAGCCCCTGCGCTGCCACCCACAATCAAGCCACTGGGGACACCGCAGGCGACCTTGCAGTGTCCGAGGAGATGCTCCTGGAAGAGGCCCTAAGGCTCTTCGATTGCTCCCTGGATGGAGTGGGGGTCAGCCAGGATGGTCCCAGCAGCGGCCCCATGCCTGGGGACCCTGCTGGCACCAGCGGAGAGGGGAGAGGGATGGCCCCAGCCCCCCCAGCGATGCCAACACCCATCCCCGGCCACAAGGACATCGAGGGGCCGTTGGCCAAGATCAACACCTGTGGCATGGCCACCCATGTGGGGGCACCCCCAGGCAGTGACGTCCCCCCCAGCCCCTGCGCTGACCCCCACAATCAAGCCCTTGGGGAGCCTGTAGGTGAACTTGCAGCGTCTGAGAAAGTGCCTCTCCAAGAGGCCCTAGTGCTCTTTGGTTGCTCCCCGGATGGAGTGGGGGTCAACCAGGATGCTCCCAGCAGGAGCTCTATGCCCGGGGACACTGGTGGCACCGGAGCAGCCACCCCCAACCGCGACTTCAGCTCGCTCTCGCTGCCTGAGGAGCTGCTCACCCCTGACTACTGCATCCCCGAGCTCAGCAACATCATGCTGAGCCTAGAAATATTCAACATCATCAGGATGGAGCCCCAGGAGCTGTGAGAGGATGCCGGGATGGACCTGCCACCATCCCCACCTGCCACGGCAGGCAAGCGGAGGAAGAGGCAGGCGCAGAGCTCCTTGCCAACGCCACCCAGCAAGCGCAGGGCTCTTGCAGCCAACGTGGGGGTGTGTGTGGGGGGTGGGGATTAGACAGGGGTGAGAGGGATGGAGATGGGGGGAGTGGGGGGTGGGAGAGGAGGCGTGGGTATTTGTTGAAGGGGAGGTCGGGGAGGGGGGTAGGGAGGGGTTAGACCAGCTTGGATGGGACCTTTTCTCTTGTCTTTTCAACTAAAAGCTCATTCTCCAGAACCGCTCCCTGCCTGTGTGGGAGGGGGAGGGAGAGCAGGGGGCACCAAAAAACAGCACCCGAGAGGTGCAAAAGCCCTGCTGAGCCCCAGATCCGAGCCGGGGAAAGCCCCGAGGGGAACCGAGCCACCCCCAGGGCCGAGTCACCACCAGCGGGGCAGGCAACGGTGGGGCGGCACACGGACGACTCCCCTCTCCCCTTCCCCAGGGGGAGCAGCCCTTTGGTGGGGAAGCCAGGACAGACAGGTCCCTGCAGGACTCACGGGCACGGCCCCACACAGAAAGCAGCACGCAGCCCCTGCGACAACGACAGACCTTGGGGGCCGGGGGGGACACAGGCACACACGACAGCAAGGGCTCCAACGCCTTCATCTTGAACCCCACCAGCGTCCCCTCCAGTGGGGACGGGGCTCGCTGCAGAGCCCTTCAAAGCCTCAAGACCATCACAGCCTTCCTCAGGTCCCACTGACCTCAGCCCCAGAGAGCCCAGCTTTGCCTCACTGACACAGCAAAATAACCCCAAATCACCCCAAGAATGGCGAGGGAGGGAGCTGCGGGCCAGGCAGGGACCCTCCTCCCCTTGTCTGCCTGCACCCATTTACACCCATTTACCAGCAAAACTCTCCCTGCAGGATGCAATTTGGTGGGAGCAAGATTTGTGGGTATGTCTGCACCCAAAACGCAGCAGTACGTGGCACCCTTTAACTGGTGTTCTTCCCAAGCCCATTCACCTTTGCAGAAAAAGGGATTGTCATCCTGCACATGGCACAAAGCAGGACACACACAGCCCATGGTGGCTGAGAGGGTTATAAGGGAATAAAGGCACTGAGCTGGTAAATTCAGCCACCAGCACTTGAAATCAGACAGTGAGTCCCAACTCAAGAAGCGCTCGCTCTCCTCCCTGCCATCACGCCTCACCATCGAGCTATTCAAGCCGTGCCATTGTACCAGCTGTCCCAAGGGTGGCCCACAGCATCTGCCCAGCTTCAGCAGGCACCAAGGCCAACCCTTACGCTTCCCCTGCCTGACCCTCCGACTCAGCTCCAGCCCTTCTGGGGCAGCCCGTGCAATTTGCCATGAGCTGCTGTTAACACTCACGGGCCCACTGACAGTACTGGATTTACTCCAGTTTATGTCAGGAACAGTGAGCTCACCCAGGACATTCGGATTCTTCCCATCCTCCCACCAACCTTATTCATAAACAGCGGTTGGTTTGGTTTTTTTTAAACAGAGTATTTTAGGTAGATGTAATTACCGTGAAATGCAGCAAGAGGTCAGCAGACTGCATCATCACACAGACGGTCCAGGAGATGAGACGCGGTGAGCCGGGAGGACAGAGTCAGCCCCTTCCACCGTTCAGCCCCTGGAAACACTTTGAGACAACCAGAGGGTCGGGCTGCTCCAATACAGCTCTCTCACTCCTGGCTCTGGAGCCTTCTTCTCACATTCCCCACATCCCTTCGGCCTTTCTAATCACAGGCTTTAGGGTCCCTACATACGTCCGTGAGCAAATATGGATTTGCCTGCACTGCCTACAGATCATAATCTAACTCCACACACCTTAAAGAAGCTCAGCGCACACTCCACGTTCTTACAGCTGCTTTGATTGCAATTCAGTCTCTAGTACATTACCCTTATTTATAATGCCAGGGCTTCAGCATGGTGCCTCAGGCACTCTAAAATTATTACAGGGCCCTTTTGACTTGCAATTCCCTTCCATTCAATTCCATTTTTAGTTGTCAGCAGAGACTCCCATTGACCAGCGGTGGAAGACAACCGTGCGCAGGCAGACAGCACTACTGCATGTTAAGCCAATCCTATAGAAATTACTTGCACGCGGCTCAACGCGACGGGTCATCTCAGTTTGAATGAGAAACACCGGGTCTGGAAGAGCAGGTGGCAGAGTGCTCCTGGGTGCAGCTTCCTTGGAGAGGTGAGACATCCAGGCTTGGAGCAGCACCAGGGGTGCTCAGCTGCAGCCCCTCGACAGTGCCATCCGTCCGGCTGATGCAGCCATCATTTAAAAAAACGGCGAAGGAAAGCGACTTTAACAATCAGAGCTCCGGTGAAATCAAACTTCAATTATTTACCAAATCTCACTTTTACAGTCACCTAGCAGCAAACCAGTTTCCACGGCTGGTACAAAATATTCAAACCATCAAAATATTTAGACATACCATACAGAATGTATGGAAATATGCTATCAGTTCCCCCCTTTCTGTTTGAGGCTACTAATTCTTTTAGTAGTCTCACTTGAACATAGCTTGTGTCACAGTTGCGCACAGCGTTCTTTATCTCCTTCCTTCCGTTCATTTATGCTAACATTAACAGGCTGTATTTAAGAGAAATGCTACTAACTTAGACAAATCTTTAAGTTGACAGCTTACTTAGCTGTATTTAGGAATACATGAACTAATCTACAACCATGCTGTTTTAGAAGAAGGTACCTTTCATATTCCTGGGTAAAAAAAACATTATATACAAAGACATTCTATGTAAATTTTATTTAATGGATATATCCTTTCAGCATTTTTTTTTTCAATATAATGACACCATTTCTTCAGCTAGAGAAAACAGTGAATTGCAGAACTACAAGAAATGGATTCCTGAGGATGACAGGGAGGTAAGTATTTTGTTGGCGAGTTATCGATGGGTTTATTTGCTTTTTTCTTATTTAATCTAGTGATGACTTTCCCCTTTGCCTGTTCTCAGCCAGGATTCACTCTAACAGCTGGTGACCAGGCAATCACACTCACTCAGTAAGTTATCAAACACCAGAGGCCTTCATTTGCATAGCCATGTTAATCTGCTGTTCACAGCACATCCTTCGGTTCACTTTTAATAAATAAATCCCACAAAGAAAATAGCAGAGGGGAAGGAAGGTTGCTGTGCTGCTTTCCAAAGCAAGCAGTAGCTCAGGCAGCCTCAGAAGGGATGGTTCTGCCCACTCTACTGAACAGAACAGCATCCTCCTCTGTGAGCACTACTGCTGCTTTCACGAATAGGCCCTCTGAAATAAGGTGCTCAGCATAAGGGTGAAGAATCAAGCCCCAAATCAGTTAACTGCTGGGCCAGTTCCTGGCTTTGCATTTCCCATGACAGTCAAAAGGAAAACGCATTCCTGCACTCTAGAGACAACATTTTTGATTTTCAGGCAAACTTTTTTCTCCTGTACCACCAGACCCTGGAGCCTGATGCATAGTTAGATGTTGAGGATTTCTTGGCTGGGCAAAGGCATGTGAGCAATCCAGCCGCTATGTGGGAACGAAGCATAAGTTTACAAAATACTGTGTCCTTGTGCGCTGGGAAAAAAGAAGATAAGAAGAGCCTGTCCTGACAAGCAACACCTGGATGCTGAAGAATGAGATAAGTAACTGCATCCACTGTGACCTTGGCAAGGTTTCATAGACAACTTTGAGAAAGTTCCCATGAGAAAATTGCGGAACCTACATAGCTGCAAACCACAAGTAGGTGTGTTTTAGTAACGAATAAACATTAGCAATGTACCAATCATATTAGGACTAGTAGGCATAATTATCGTAAGCTGTATAAATATGACCTATCTGTGCAAATAAAGTGAATCACTTCTATCACTCATATTGAGTCGTCTTCAGTGCATTCCTCTGCCGCTCGCAGTTAGACTTTTTCTAACCTTGACACATCACTGCTATTGCAAAAGCTCCAACAAATTCCTTTTGCTTTCTGTTCAAGGAAAGTTTCACCAATCTCCAGGAGAAAACAGCAGCCCCAGTTTAAATCCAGCCTGTGCCTTCTCTGTGCAGATAGTATGAAAGAAAAAACAAGAGGTGAAGTGTAAGCCAAAGTACCGCTGCTTTCCTAACCGACTAAAAGCACGAAGACCTCATCCTTGAAACAACACAGTAAATGACCCTGTGACAACAAGCACAATCCCACAGAGGTCACCAGATGCAGAAACACATCCTTCTTTCTCCAACACCTTTTCCCTTGGCCCCCCCTCCAAACAGCGCTCGTGCGGGCTCCAGATGTCTCCTACCTCGGAAGCACCTTCTGCCACAGCAGCAATGTTCTTCTGCAGAGTTCGACACCTCTGTCACCCCAACCTTAATCACAGGATGAATAAAGGGCCTGACAAAGTCTACAAGGGGTCCATCTTTCTCAGCCTTGTCCTCTTTTTTTAAGCTGCGGGGCTCTTGTCTGAATGACATTTTTCTAAGTACAGCTGGTAGATGAGTGTTGGAAATCGGTGCCAGGAGCTGAGGCTGGAAGAGAAGACAGGATTTTTGAGCTGGAAGGCGCGGGAGCCTGGGAGGGGGCAGAAGAGGGGCTCTGCAGCAGAGCGAGGGGCTCTGCAGTGAGGGGCTGCCAAACAGGGCGAGGCGCAAAGACGCCTGCGATGACGACTCGCTGGGCAAGTCTGTATTAGCGACTATAGTCTCCGAAATCACTCCCCTTCCACCTTCTGGAAGGAGCGGGGCGGGAAGATTCTCCCTGTGGGAAGCAGTCTGGGACAGGACGTGGGGGACACGTGGGGTTTGCGGAAGGGCTCTGAGCGAGCAGCAGAGGCTGCCGAGGCAGTGGTGCATCAGGAGCTCGGGGCAACAGGGGCAAGGCCTTTCCCTCCGTGCTGTGCCCCCACACTTACATCTGGACACCTGTGGCCAGGGCTACACTTGGGGCTGGAGTACGCAGGCAGGAGCCCTGCTGCCAGCTCACCCCCTGCTTACACACCTACCCCACGCACAGCACTGCTGCCTCCTTCTCCTGACCAAGGAAGCAACAGCCATAAGCTACCTCTCCAGCACGTGCAAGCAGGCCAGTACACTTTCAAACGCGTTTCCTCTAAAAACATCCCAGACAAAACAGATGCCAAGAGCGACAGTGTCATTCTCTGCCTCCAAAGAAGCGGGGTACTGCTGAGACTGTCCACTGCACACAGAGAGAGCGCTTTCCACCAGCCGTACCAACACACCCTCACCAGGTATTGCCTGTTGATTAATTACTTGCACTAGCTGATCTTCCCCACGTCGACTTTCGGAATGTTGGGCCATTATGGGACTTGGATTCCTCCCAGTACGAGGCAACAGCATCTTTTTAAAGAAATAAAAATAGCACTGCTAAATGGGTACAACTACCTCTCATATTACTAGAGTTACCACAGAACGCATCGTTGGTAGAATTCCACTCCGTCTGGGTGACTCACTCTCTCGATGATTTTTTGAGCCCTTACATCTTACCAGTTTACTGAAAAGGCAGGGGTTTTTTGGACAAAAGCCCAAATAAAATACTTCGCAGTCCATGTAATTCTCGGCCTTCCTATGTTCCTATAGGTCTGCTTCTCTAAAGCGGATAAATAAATCATGCATTTGGTTTTCAAGTAATGCTATCAAATGCCAGACAGACATCATCTAACCCAAGAACCCATTAACTGACCCAAGCTTTGCTCCCCACGAGACCAAAGTTTTAACACACTCAAGATTTAAATGCATTTTATCAAAACTGGAACATACATACCTATGTATATATCTCATCCCTTCTGCTCTGAACAGCACCAGGGAAAAACTGAAAAAAATTAATTCCAATAATTTACTCCAGAGCTGTCTTGTGGCTCAACAGGCTGATTCACAGGTCAAAGAAACTCGCAACGAAATAGCAGCAGAGCTACTTTCATTCTCCGTTTCCCAAGAAAGAGTATTGCAGTTATGTTTGCCAATATTCACCGTTTACACCCATTAACCAAACTTCCCTATTATTTATAACTTCTTGGGGTATGATTTCATCGCTTTTACACATATGCCCCTCTGCCTCGCACTACAACCATGGATCCTACTTGAGGTTGCTCACCGAGTACAGTACGATTTCACCTTAGTACACTTAGAAATATCTTTGTGAATGATATTTCACAGCATGCTCTTGCATGTCCCCTTCAGTTAGTAAACCATCATTGATACGCTCTACGTATCTGTATTCCTAAAGTTGTCCTGTTTCTGTAAAACTGATCTTAAGTCAAGCTGTTATGCAGCTGTTCCATAATTAAATTGCATACCATAAAAGCTGACGTAGAAAGCATTACCACGTTGCAGAAGGTAAATATTCATAGATTAAGCTTGTTCTCTTTAGCTTGAAGAACTAGGCAAATTAGAGATCAGAACTTCTAAAATTAATCAAAACCTTGGCAGATGTATTAACAAAAATAAAGCTCAGTGTTTTAAAGAAAATAAAAAGAGTCTGCTTTAGTTCAAGCTCTGCTAAAATTACCTGATGGATAGGTGCCTAACGTGCATCCTGTGCCAGACACTCTGTAGGCACAGAGACCTTTCTTATACACTTTCTTAATTACCTGCATTGCTTATCAATACTCACTCATTCATATAGGCATAGTCATTTAAAGCAACTTATCTTAGTAGGGCTATTTTCATCACAGCTCGCTTTGAATACTGTCTCATTTTGGCAACATCAACTGGTCAATCCTTAGGTATACATCGGATTCCCACAGGTACCCACACATACAGAATCTGGCACTTGTGAGACAAGGCCTGTGCAAAGGCTAACGAGGTGGGTAAAACAGTCTCATTTGGTGCATCCAGGATGGGTGCTGCATCCTCTGTCCACAGCGTGGACAAACACAGGACTAAGATGCACGCGATACAGTGAATTTACTGGGTGAGAAGGGAGAAAGCGGAAGAGGATTTGCCTTCTGAAACTGGACAGTACTCTTCTCAAGAGCAAGAGCTGCCGCTTTTATTAACTGTTTTCAAAAATCTGCAGCTAAGAGGACTCCTTTGAGCTGAGTACTTAACAGTCCTTCTCCACTTGTACATACTTGACAAATACAAGTGTATTGCCCCTTAGGGTGTGTTTTGGCTTGATGGGGGTTTTGTTTGTTTCTCCAGAAGAAATTACTAGGAAGTAGTAAATGTCAGCAGCTCTTCAAGTATGCTTGTGTGTTTCTGCATGGTTTGTAGCCCTGCCTCCAAAGGAAAAACACAGGCACACAGTTTAGCATTGAAAATACTTCACACTGTAGTGATGGCTTCTTTTCTTCTGAATCTCAGTTTGTAATTGTTGGAAGCCAGTTTTCTAGTCATAAACTTAGGTGAGCTATTGGAAAAACCTGCTGTATATTATCTTTATACTGCTATCCACCAGCATGGAACTTACTGTCCTGTAACTACACACCTCAGATTATAAAATACATATGCACGTGTTCATTTCAAATGATCAGTTATTTACGTCATAGCTGAAGAAACATACCTCAACGTGAGAAAACAAGTATACACCTACTCACTCAACTGCAAGTTGTAAGCTTCACTGCAACACACCTTAGACTTTTAGTTTCTTTCCAGAGGTGAAGATGACAACAGAAAGGCTAGACTCCAATGCTGTTTTCACCTACCCTGAATGTTATTTCAAGTTATTGTTCTGTGATTAATACAAAGATTACACAGTGATATGGCTTGAAAGGCTGACCATCTTTCACGCACTCTGCAGAGTGGGAGGTTTTGCACATGAATCATAGAGAAATGGGAATCAGCACAGGTAGATCAGTGATTTGTCTGTCACACGTATAACAAAGTGTTAAGAGGTTAACTTGCAATTTGTTTCATTTTTATCCTTACATCTCCACCACTGGTAAGCCAGTTGGGTGAGATCCTTCATTTCTGTAATTCCAACTGGTTTACACTGTACTCAAAATTTCCACCTCTAAACATGGGCCCACTCAAAACAAACAACAGATTTCAGGTTTTAAAAACACTTTTTTAGTTTTAAAACATCTCTAAGTTTTACAGCAGTCCAGTTGTATGTGCAACTCCTTGCCCGTAAATCCACCAGTCTGATGCTCATTTACATCATAGGTCTTTCACCGAGCGCAATGTTCCTGAGGTGGGTACAATGCGATATGTGCCAGTGTAGACTCTTTTCCATTACCAGGGAAGGTAAAAAGATGCTTTAATATCACTGAAAATTCAGGCTGGATGGAAAAACACACAAGTAGAAAATGCTGATTTCAAAAATGCCAAGGCACATCCTTTCATTGCCCACATGGAAAAAACCCATAGACCAGGTATGGCTATGGAGATCTCTTCCTCCACCCCACTACTGCCTAAAAGGACAACGGGCAGATTTTTCACGCTGCTTGGGACCCACAAAGATCTATAATTTGCTATTATATTTCTGCATGCAGCCTCTGCATCATGTGGGAGCAAAGAAATGCTCCTGCTGCCTTGCAGCCCTGCCACCCCACAACTCTCAGGACACCTCAGAGCTCTGCACATCCACATCGGTTCTCCTTGGGTGGACATTCCCAGAGGAATTATGCTGCTGTGAGCATGCAAAACTGCGTAATCCAAGCCACTTGAAGGAGATACAAAACAATTGTACATTTTCTCCTTAATAAACAGTCGCTCTGGACACAGAAGTCACAGACTGTCTCTGTTCGGCAGCACGTGGGATAGCGGCGCATCAGTCACATCCTACATTTTCTCTGTGTTGTTTCTTTCTTGTGCAACACTTGCAGATATCCACTGGGGAATATGGTAATCCCAAAACACTGCTGCCTCCATGCCTCCACAGTCCATGTGAATTTCTCAACTTGGGTCTTTTCATGTGTCTGATATTTACAGGGACAGAATCTCCGGCTTTGCTTGTCATCAATAATACATCTATCCTATGAAGAACAAGAAGACTGGGACACCAAAAAAACCCCCAAACCCAAATGACAGAGAAGTCCATTTCTCTTTCAACTGCCTGAAAAAACACTTTCCTCATGGACCCCTGTGGATATACGCAAAGAGAGAGAGAATGCAGCCTTTGAACAGTAACTGGCATAAATCTTTCTCCTCTGATCATTCTCCCTCTGACTCATAAATCTCAATCCACCAAGAAAATAGTGCACAGCTCTCACAAAGCATGACATGCACCTAGAAGGGAGCCACAATTAAAAGAAGAGACAAGAGAGACAAATGATATGGGAGCCATTTCCTTAAGGAACAGAACATTTTTCCCTTCTTATTCGTCATAATGACTACCAGTAAATAACAGGAACAAGCAACAGGTTTGAATACAACACCGATGAATTTAACTTTAATGCAAGTAAAGTGCCTTATTACAAGTCTGGATTGAAAAAGATGTTGAGAAGGGTGGTTTTCAGAGAGACTGCTTACATTTTAGTGTTTAGCGAGACCTGAATCTGCAGTAGATGGGTACAAAAAACAATGAGAAAATGTCGTCTTTTTTTTTTTTTTTAACAAGTTAGGGCAAGTGAGAGTCATCTCTCATTTTTGTGTGTTCTTTAAAAAAAGAAGAAGAAAATCCAAATGAAAAAGGCAATAAACAAATACTGAGACCTGGGAGGGAAGGCGGGCTTTATTCTACCCCACGACTAGCCCTCGACTCCTGTTCTTCTGCGGTCATGGTCACAGCTCTCCCGCATAGCATCACCTCCCTCTCTGATTTTCAGACCTCACATACTAGCTTAGGGAGCTACAGCCAAGCTTCGGTGCTGCCCAGAGAGTGTCAAAACGTGAGAGGTGCTAAAGGAGTCCTGTAGGTCCCTCTCCACCAGCTCACTAGAGATGGGCTCTTGCTAGGACTCAGGCAAGGTAGGGGGAAGGCTGGCTCGTACCCCTTATTCCCACTGATGCCACCTTGACCCACATGATTGAGCCTCGTGGGCTGACTCCCAGCACGCGGTGCTGTGACTGAAGTTTTCGCATTTGGAGCGCTGCAGCATCCTCTCTATCCTGTCGATCAAATGGCCAGTCGCTGGCATGAGCAACAGTTTACATCACTCACAACCGAACCCGAAATACAGGAAGATTAGCTGCCAGGCCCATTTAAGACTCCCAAAGCAGAACAGAAGCAGATAAGGGAAGCAAAGCAAACCCTCCTTGGAAAGATAAAGAAACTTTGCAGCTGACACAGGAAAAGCAGCTATTAAGGTAAGCAGGGGTGTTACCAGTCTCAAGCTAGAAGTATTTTGAAAGGTGACAGCAATTAAGAACCCATGCAAGCCTTGAGCTTAAAAACACTCTGACCTTGAAGGAACTCAATCTGCCTTTCTGGTTCCCAGGACATATGGCCTCAGTAACAGATGATATATATCACTTCCTAGTTCAGTATAGCTACATAGGTATCCCGTAAGGCTTGTCTGCTACAGGACAGAGGGTCTTTGCCTCACCTGCTGACTCTTCAGCTGCCTGCTACCCTGGCTGATCACTTTGGAATCACTGCTGCCCCAAGCCCCCATGTGCTAGATGGAGCCAGCCGGACTACTCCATGATTCCAGACCAACTTCAGCTGTCACACAGGCCCTGGACCAGGATGGCAGGTTGCACTGAACATTTTGTCTCAGGCGAGCATCTCCACTCCTCCCTGGATGTCACCGTCACCTTGTACCATGGGATCTCTCCTGCCACAAGATCCAGCACAGCCATTACAACCCATAAGCACCACCGCAGTCATATACCCCAATCCAGTGTCCTGGGTCTTCGGACTCAAAAGAACAGCCCGTCTCTCCCGTACATCAAAACCAATCAAGTCTAGCAGAAATGATGACATCTTGGACACATCGAGTTTTCCGCTGGAACAGTGCCACCCTGGTGACTTGGTTCACTCCAGGCAGCAGTCTGGGGACAAACGCAGCAGTTTCTCTCTTACCCTCCAATATAAAGCACTTCCACAAACTTCTAGGTGGTATTGGGAGAACAGCACCCAAACTGTCTCTCGTTTCTCTGCTCCCTCTGCTGGGTGCCAGCCCAGCATTATCAAAATGCCTGCTTGGGTAGCGCTGCCAGGCAGCGGCACACAGAAGCTAAAGCAGGCTGTAAAGTTACTACACAGTCTCCCAAAGAGCTCAGTAATTACCACTGTTAATTCTTACCAAGAACAATACCACCACTACTCTTTACAGGGACCAAGCAGATCAAAAAGCAGATCCGGGAAGAGAGTTTCCGAGTTACAGGCTTCAGTGTCGGCAACCGCTGACATCTCCAGCCAACAACCAGATCACGCAGCCCGGACAAGGCCGTACGCCCACCACCTAATATTCCACACTGGCATCAGTCCACAGCCACTGCCAACCATTGTACGTACATGGATGCTGATCCACGCACAGCTATTCAAAAAGAAAGGCATCACAGCCCCTGTAATTGTGAACTTGCATCTTGGTGCAAAGAAAGACAGTGGATATATCGGGTTTGTTGCATAAAGTGTGGGCCAAGAAGCTAATCACTTCTATGTGTCTCATGATACTTTTTTCCCTTGTCAAAAGGGGATAATCCACCATTCTCCATAGTCCACTGTATTTTCAAACGTAATTCCAGTTGGGGCCTCCCCTGCCTTTACTAGGCAAACAGACTAAATGCCAGTGAGAATGGATTTTAAATCTACATTTTAAGCACTGGAGAAGTAGAACTAGTCAAGACACAAAATTACTTACAACTGCTCCCTCACTGCAATATTCCAAACAAGATGATACTACAAACTCTTTCAATTCTCTCTTTAGAAAGGTAATCAGCCTTGCATAGACCAATCTGGGGCTGGTTCTTGGTATCTTCAGAAAAGAGATAGTAAAATAATTGTATAAGACAATCAAGACCCTTCGGAACACTTCTTCATTAGGGAGGGATCGTGCACTAGACTTATGCCGGGTATAGAGAGGGGGTCGGTTTCATTTGGGTTTTGCTTTACATCTTAAAGATGGATTATTACCGCAGGAAAAGTACAACCAAAATGATTGAAATAGTCACATTCCTCCTTCCATAAGGTTTAAATGCATTTCAAGCTCATATCTGGAAGCGGAACAAAATCAAACATAGATCTCCTCCTAATTTTCCAAGCTACAGAACAATAAGTACCGCACAGTAGAAAACAAGATCTAATACAAGAGGTGGCAGCTGGGATTTCATGCTGCTTGTATGTATTCACGTAAACAGATATGCAATCACAAGCAAGCATCACTCCTTTGACACTGGAGAGGCATTCTCTTTCTAGCTGCGCATGGAAGGGATAGTTTCGCCATACACTGCTCCAACAGCAGTGAATCAGAACTAGCAAGGGAGTCGCTGCATTTTACAGTTCGTAGCAGTCACGTTCGAAAGCAAGGCCTGGTGTTTCTCTCTGTAAAACCAGTTCATGCAAGCCCAACGTGGCCCCACGCACCCCCTGAGATTCAGCCACCAGATTCCCAATTAAGACATGCTGAACCGGACAACTTGGAAAGTACAGTTCAGTCCCCAAAAGGCAACAGGGTAGCAAGATCTTCCACTAGCCTCTAGTAAACAAGAAACAAGGAAAGCCCATGCTTGCCAGGCAATCACTTACCCTCAGACACACCAGGCAAACTCTGTCTCGGAAGCACTTGAAGATCACCACCCACAGACGACCTTGATGAATCAAACATGCAGCCCATCATACAAAAGATGCTACTGCCTCCTAAGCCCCAGTTTGCACCATAATATCAACAAGATCCCAAACTCAGTCAAAACACCACAGTGTTCTTATTTTCTCGTGTCTTTAGACAGTAATTGCAACGTACCCTCTTCTCTTCCACTCCCCTGCACAGCTCAAGCGCACACAGGGCTTCCTTTCTTTATGAAACTAGACAATTAAAATTTACTTTGTAACAACAATTTGTTTGGATTCCCATCTATAAAAGCCTCCAAAAATGCCACACTGTACAGTAATTGCTCTACTGGTGAAATACAAAGGTTCGGTAATGTTTATAAAGCCATTTAAACTGCATGAGCAAAACTATTTTGCTTAATGACATTTTCCAACCCTTCATGCTATGTACAAGCTCACTTCTTCCAAGAGTCACCCCTACTCACATGATCAAATCATGCCACTTGAAACGCTCTGACATTATTTGGGCATATAAAAAGGTTGAAATTATCGTGACGACGGCAACCTAAGGACTGCAGATACCCAGAATCTGGTATCAGAAGTGAAAGCTGAAAAAGAGTTAGATCTCTTGAAATTACACATTTTAAATACCAGAGACACAAAGTGTTTAAAAGCCATTCAATACCAGGGCTCACCATAAAACCATAAAACCATAGAAGGTTCTGAAACACTTGTCCTGAATCATTTCAATGGAAATATTAAAGGATGAAAACGCTCCATGGAATTACAGGATTCATTTATATAGACTGACAAACTCACTTTGTGGTAACATGTTTTTAAATGTCAAGCAGCATAAACAAGGTATCTGAAATTACCACCTAATACAATGACTTGAACTTCAGCGCCTTCAAAATCACAATTCTACGAAGACTGAAATAAGTTTGACAGACTGAGGTATAATCAAAATCACTGGAGTCAAGAGAAATTTATCCAAAGCAAAAACCATTTCATGCTTGCACACATGTATGTGTACTAGAAACGAAAAGTAGAGCGTAGGTTTTCAACAACGACCAAAAAAAGGCTCGAAAAACACTTGGAAAAAATAAATTCTGCCACTCACTCCGCTTTTGCTGGGCACGCCAATTTTCACATTTTGGTCAAAGATCACTCGGCTTCTCCAGTTTACCTCACTTTGAGAAAATCGTTTTCAGAAAACATGCCTCCAAGAAACATCGGACAACGGTACGTCCACACGATTAAATAAGAGGTAGGAAAACCCAGCAATAGATCTATCACACACTTTACAACAGCAGCGATCGCTTGCTTGCAAGCCCCTGGCCAGAATCCTTCTCCTTGGCAAAATAAATTAATGCTAGACAGTTCTCAAGACATCACATCAACAGGAAAAGGGTTAGCTCTCCCTCGCATCAATAAAGCACATCATCTGACCTAAAGCGCAAGTCTTCACCACTAAACCACTTTCAGAAGAAACAGTGCCAACCTTCAAAGACATCTTCCTAGAGTGAGCTGTCTCTCCTGACCATTTTGACTAGTTACAGACTTTATATCTGTCTAGTTCTTCATCTTTTAGGAAGGCTAACGAGGTCAGAGAAGTAAAGGACAAGTCCAGCCAGTATTACTTATGGACCTCTTTTTTCACTGTTGTTCAGTACAGATACGCAGCATTGCGGAATCCTTTGGGACCGATTTCTCCCACCAAACCCACACTGCAGACTTCATCTTAAAAACATATCCTCTCAAGGATAAACAAAAGTAAGCTCATATCCGCCAGACCTGAAAGATGTTTTCACCAATGCCTCAGGACTGTCCACTGCTGCTAGTTCATCTGCTAAGCTTTCTTCAGGAGGTCTCGGGCCACTGATGATGGTCGGCTTTGGCCTTGCCTTGAGGTTGCCGGTCAGCCCACCGATAATGGGGTTCCACAAGCAGTTCTGTCATTTAAACCCTGCAAAACCAGACAGTCAGCAAAATACATTCATAGGCCTACTGCCCAGCCTCTCAGCAGTCTGCAAAACAAAGACGCTCTCTCATCTTTTTACCTTTGCATCATCACCAGTTTGGGATTAAGCCTGAAAACCCAAAATAAAGCTCCAAGTGGAAATAAGCACTAACTTTCAGCTCATTCCAAGTCCAAGACCACAATGCTTCCCATAAAAAGATTTGGTTACAGAACAGGGAGTTTTCACATCTCAGTAAAAACCACCCTCTCCACATTAACTTCCAGCTTAGCATGTATTGGCGTGCCTGTATTTGAAGCCAAAGAACTAACCAGAAAACAAAGTATCAAATCAATACAATAGTAATCGTTGCGTTTCTTAGTGCTTAAATTACAGATTTGAGATATCACTGAAGGGCGCCTATCAAAAAAACATACTTCTTTTCTGCTGAAATTGCAACTTTTCCCAGCAGACATTCAAATGCCAAAATATTTCTATGGATGGCCTTTTTACACTTACTTCCAAGAGTCACCAGGCGCCTCTTGCATGTCATTCAGAGAACCCATCCTCATCTGTAAGCCTAGCTCCACTGACAAAGTACAATTAGCACCCTTCAGTCAGATCTCCTCCCCACCCCTGAAGAACAGAAGACCTGACTTACAGCTCCTCAAATTCAAGGACAGGGAGGGATCACTCCCCGCTTGCGGTCACGGTCACAAGACAGGCTCAACCTGAGGAAGAAACCAAATCAACGTAACCTGCTACCCATCAAATCACAACAAGGCTACGAGGAAGCAAAACCCAGCCTGAGAACAGCTTCCCCCCGGGGAGCCCTCCCGCCTTCCCGCCTCAACTCCACTCACTCCCCGCTCTCTCCACCTCCTCCCCCCGGCGGCGCAGGGGAACAGGGGACGGGGACGGGGGCTGGGGTCGGTTCCTCACCCCTTGTCTCTGCCGCTCCTTCCTCCTCAGGGGGAGGAGGACTCCGCGCTCGGCCCCTGCTCCGCCGGGGGGTCCGTCCCTCCCGCGGGAGACAGCCCTTCACCAACTTCTCCAGCGTGGGTCCTTCCCGCGGGCTGCAGTTCCTCACAGACTCCTCCAGCGCGGGTCCCTTCCACAGGCAGGGTGCAGTCCTTCCGTCACAGACTGCTCCAGCGCGGGAGTCGCGGCCATTTTGGGGGACATCCGCTCCCCCGCTCCCCTCCACGGGCTGGGGGGGACAGCCTGCCGCCTCCCCGCGGGCTGCGGGGGCATCCCCTCCTCCTTCCCTGACCTCGGCATCCGCAGAGGGGTTCCTCTCACGTCCCACTCCCCCGACTCCCTCACGGGGCCTTCCCCTTCTGAAATCTCTTCTCCCCGAGGCGCTACCGCCGTCGCTGAGGGGCTCGGCCTGGGCCAGAGGCGGGTCCGGCTCCGAGCCGGGGGAGCTTCGAGCAGCTTCTCCCAGGAGACGGCCCTGCGGACCCTCCCCCGCCACACAAAGGAAAAAAAAAAAAAAAAAACCCGGCACACACACAAACAACCCCGAAACAGGGAGGGAGCAGATCCCGAGAAGAGCAGCCAAGGGCTGCAGCGGTGCTTACCTCAGTCAAGAGGCTTCTCTCAGCAGAGGGGCAGCAGGCCTCCATCTTACTGGATTCCAAAGGAGTAACTGTTATAAATGAATTTAGTCCCAAACAGGATTCCAATCAAAGTTAACAATTTATTCAATGAATAAAGGCAAGCAAACAGCGCTGGGCGCGCCGGGACCTTCTGCTCTACCACAACGCGCGCCGCGAAAAACAAGACAGCTTCTTTTGTAGTCCAACGCTCGTTACATATTCATACTAGGAGTGTTCTTCTCCACCTCCTGGTTGTGGGGGTGCAGTAGTTCTCCCAGAAACTGGTCTCACCTTGCACAGCACCGGCTGCGGTCACCAGGACCCAAACAAGTTCACAACAGACACCTCCCCCTCAACAAATGCACACCACAAATGGCCCATCGAGATCCCAAGCACTGCAATCCCTGAGGCCAAACACACATCCAAATGCCTCAGTTCTCCTCCAGGATAGTTAACAACAAAACCGGCTCTGGGCTGGCAAAAAGAGAACGAACTATGCACATATCATCTGTCTCCTCCCGGCCTGCGGTTAGACAAGGATCCACAAAATGGTTAAAGGTTACATAGACAGTGAGGGTCACATTTTATTATGCGGCCCTAGCATTGTTTATAGTGACACGAATCAGATGAACATATTTCACAGTAACAAAAGAGGATGGACTGGAGAGAGAAGCCATGGACTGAAGGAGGGATTTACTTAAGAAGAGGTCTTGTGAAATAAGAGATCCTTTGTCTGTACAAGGCATGCCTTGCTAACGACTGGGCCCCTGAAGGAGAACGAAAAGGCTGAGAAGAAGGGACCATCCTACCCCAGGAGGCGCCGAGAAGCTGAAAAGCTGCTAATAGGCACGAAGTCAGCAAAAATCTTGGATAACCGGAGGAAAGGTAAAGGCAGCAGGGGCAGATCAGACCACTGACTCAATTCACGACCAAAACACTTACACACACACACCCCCCTTGGGCATGTGCTGTAGAAGAAAAGAACACTGGACCTTTAATTCGAAGTGGGGGAACTTCAACCCGATAGAAACTGTGCGAGATAAGCGACTCCCGGTAATAGTTTTGGGGAAGAACTTTGGAAATCGAATGTGTATAACTGAACTTGATAGCATATGTCCATACATTTCATGTGGTTCGTTCAAACTTTTATGTTTTTAATATTTTGTACCTTCTATGAAAACTGGTTTGCTGCTAGATGACTAAGTGAGATTTGATAAATGATCATGCATTAAAATTATGGCTGAAACAAGAGACAAAGGGTAACTGGGGAGATAATTACAAGAGTGTAGTCAAGGGACTAACTAGTAAATCTTCATAAGTTTTGCAGTCCTTTGCTCTTATGACGAGATGTTCCTGTACACTAGATGAGAACAATGCTGAAACTGACCACATGTGATTGAAGCTGCGTTAAGCTTCAAGATCAAAGAACAAGGACAAGAATAAAGACTTCAAGGACAGCCAGCAAGAACTTCAATGGGTCGGTGGTCGCAAAAGCAGCCCTTCGACTCAAAGGGATCCTTCATTGCGCATGATCGGATGTAGGCAGTACTAAGATAATCAGTTGGGATCGTTTTTATGTATATGTACACTAATTCGATTAATATGCAATTACTTATTCTGTATAACCTGTTTGTGCTAAAGCTGTGGTATGGACACTATGTGGAACTATCCCCCGTGCATCCAGCACTGCAATAAAGAATGCCTGCTTTCTAAAACGCCAAAACGAGTCTTTGAGAGTTTCTTCGACCAGCTTTTCGGTGTCATTTTGGTGACCCAGATGGGACGAGGCTTCTGAGACTCGATGGACTTGGGATCGCAGGACCTCCAGCTGGCACTGAGATTTCTTGGGGAGACCCTTGATCCCCGTTCCCTGGGCTCACAAGCCAAGGCCACTGGTAAGATTTTATTTAAAGGCATTCTTTTGATTAACTTGGTTCTGGTATTCTGGTCTGGTACTCTTACCTGTAAGCCCGACTAAGAGAAGTCAGCAAGGAAGAAATATAAAAGGATCCTTAAAAATCTGGTATTCTGGTAGAAGTACTCCTCTGGTAAAGGGTATTCGTCTCGCTGGTTGAAGGCAAAGATACTCATTTGGTTTGGTCTCGGTAATTTGATTAAGGCTTTGGTATTTGACTATTGATTCTGGATATGACATTCGATCTCTGATTGATTCTGTTTGGTATTTTGACTTAGGCTCTGATATTTGACTTTCTGATTTTTGTATACTGAAGGTATTGATAATGGGAACAGGACAGTCAAGTGAACTCCATAAAAAATCACCTCTGCGGTGTGTTTTAAAACACTGGAAACAGCTGGGGGGCGTCCCGGGTGGTAACGTCGCCGAAAACCGGAATAAAACTCCTTAACGGCAATGAGAAGTTAAGAAGCAGGCACTCCTTTATTGCAGCGCTGGGCACACAGGGGATCCCTCCACCTAGTGTGTGCACCTGTCTGGTTTGATCATGCAGGTTAAATACACACCTGTTATAGATATTCACTAGATGCCTGGGAAATGTCATACATAATCATCAACTGTCCGATAAATCATTAGCATATGTAAATGTCCTTTTATGCAGGCGTGGTGAAGTCTCTGGTGGTCTTCAGAAGCCCTCTGGTGGTCTTTCATAGTCTTCCTCACCTTGTCCGATAGTTGACCTCTCTTATGTGATTCTGCGCAGTACGATTTTGCCATCATGTATTAGATTTACATGAAAGTACATTCAATGTTAATTCTTGAATTTAACGTTTCTAGTGATTGGCCCTCAGTCACACCACCTTATCAATATTCTTATACTAAAACATTCATTGGTTAATCTTACTTAATGCCACTAACTGGAATCTTGATCAAAGTGGGGTTTCTAAGCAACGGAACTAAGGTCCATAACAATCTCTCTTAGTTTCTTAAAACAAAACACTACAACCTAACAAATCTGTCAAAATTTCTATGGTTAACCGATCTTAGACAAGACTTATTCTTTTATGATTGCATACTGCACATTTTGTATGTTCCTTAGTTTCTATAGCTATTGTGAGCTTCAAACCCCTATTTTCTACAATTTTTACCTTTTAACCAAACCTGACTTAAGTAAAATTTCAACTTTTATCAAGTATTGGTAACATTTCCCCCCTTTGAAAGTTTTGAAAATCACTTCAGTACTTTCACTGTAATTTATCAATTATTCACTATAAGCTAAAAGAAGCTCTGGGATTGTTTGTCCATTTTGATGTCAATAACTTGGATAATCATAGCTTTATGATTGATTTTCTTCTTCAAAACCCTGAATCAATTGTAAAACTAGATTATCCTGAATCAACATCCCAGGAGCGACTGATATCAAGATTAATAATTTAAGCAATAATCGCCTCATTTTGTTTACCTCACACTACTTATTCCTTTACCATGTCAATTCATGATTCTACTTTTATAATCTTACATCTGCTTTGTATCTTACGCTTACAGCAACTTATGAGGAAATATTCACAGCCTATACCACACAAGAGGATCAATGCCCCTGACAGTATCCCTAATAGTAACCCTAATATTATAAGCTTTACACAATTATTTTCCCAAGTACATAGCAACTTATCTATAAAGTTTCAGTTTTAAAGGACCAACTTCCTTAGACCTCCAATTCCCTGTTGGTGCTTTCTTTATTCTTGAATAATGAATCCATGCATCTGATTCAGCAATCTTGACAGCAGTGAAAGTAGTCAACAATATTTGAAAGGGTCCTTTCCAGCGTTCTTGTAGAGGTTCAGAAGCTCATGTCTTCACATAGACATAATCACCTGGTTGGAAGTCATGTACCGGATTTTCCAAAGACAGAGGTCTGCTCTAAACAACCGCACTCCGCAGCGCAGTTAAAGTTTTTCCTAAAGAAAGTAAATAGTCACACACATCTTGTTTTCCTTTTAAATGTATGCTCAAATTTGGTTCAGGAGATTCATAAGGTTTTCCATACAATAACTCATAAGGACTAATCAGTGTCCCACTCTTTGGTTGGACCCCAACTCGTAAAAGGGCTAATGGGAGTGCCTGAGGCCATTTCAAATTGGTTTCTTGACATATTTTACTAATTTGTCTTTTCAATGTTTGATTCATTCTTTCCACCTTTCCACTAGATTGTGGTCTCCAAGGTGTATGTAGATCCCATGTAATTCCCAAAATTCTACTAACACCCTGGACCACTTCTGCAACAAAATGGGAACCTCGATCAGAAGAGATTCCAATAGGTACTCCAAATCTCGGGATGATTTCTTGTAATAACCATTTAATGACCTCCTTGGCTTGGTTGGTCTGACAGGGAAAGGCTTCTGGCCATCCTGTAAAAGTATCAACCCCCACCAGAATGTATCGATACCCATTTTGTCGAGGTAACTCTGAAAAATCTATTTGCCAATAGTCCCCTGGTTCCATTCCTGATTTCAATATCCCCATTTGGACCTTTTTCTTTACTACTGGGTTGTTTTTCAAACATATTTCACATGTAGCAGTTGTCATTTTAGCTATTTCTAGCATTTTCACTGATACTACTTGCCTTCTCAAAAAGGTTACTAATGCTTCTGCTCCCCAATGACATTCTTTATGTTTTGTCTGCACTATTTCCCTCATTACAAATGGTGGGACCACTACTTGTCATTTTGATGTCACCCACCATCCTTCCAGATTTTTCCTTGCATTTAATAATTTCCCCAATTTCTCATCCTCTTCTGAATATTTAGGTTTTTCCTTTGGTAATGCAATAGTTCTTGTGGGAATCAATGCCAATTGTAAAGTATTCCTTTTGGCTGCTTCCCTAGCTGTTTTATCTGCTAATCTGTTCCCTACAATCTCTTTTGTGTTCCCTGATTGATGTGCTTTACAGTGCATGATTGCTACTGCAGTAGGTTTCTGTACTGCTTGTAATAAATGCAAAATCTCCTCCTTATATTTAATGTTGGACCCCTGAGAGGATAATAATCCTCTCCCTTTCCATAAGATCCCGTGGACATGGACCACACCAAATGCGTATTTCGAATCAGTCCAGATGTTTACTTTCTTTTCTTTACTCAATTCTAGAGCCCTTGTCAAAGCCACTAATTCCGCCTTCTGAGCTGAAGTTGTGCTCGGCAAGGTATTGGCTTCTATAACTGATTTTTCAGCTGTTACCGCATATCTTGCATAGCGAATTCCACTTTCAACGAAACTGCTACCATCTGTGTACAATTCCCAGTCTGGGTTGTCCATAGGTACATCCTTCAGATCCTCTTGACTGGAATATACATATTCAATGGTAGTCAGGCAATCATGTTCCAGTTGTCCTTTTTCCTGTACAGAACTCAGAAAGACTGCAGGATTAGTCAAATTAGTAGTTTTTAAAATCACATCATCTTGTGATATTTCATCATTCTGCTCAGGGATAGCCAATGGCCCCCCTTTTGCTCCAACACTGATATCACCATGTGTGGCACATATACCACCATCATTCTTCCCAAAGTCATTTTTCGAGCCTCCTGTATTATCATCACAGTGGCTGCTACCACTCTCAAACAAGCAGGCCAGCCTTTGCTTACAAAGTCCAATTGTTTGGAAAAATATCCAACCGGTCGCTTCCAACTTCCCATCTTCTGAGTCAGCACTCCCAGTGCAATGTGTTGTTTTTCATGTACAAATAACTGGAAGTCTTTAGTCAAATCCGGAAGTCCCAAGGCTGGTGCTGTCATCAGGGCCTGTTTTAAACTCTTGAAAGCCCTTTGCTGATCTGGACCCCATTCAAATGGTGGACCTTTAAGAGCTTCATACAATGGCTTAGCCAACAGACCATAGTTCATTATCCACAGCCGACACCACCCAGCCATTCCCAAAAAGGTTCTCAATTCATGGGTATTTCTCGGCTCCGGGATACTGCAAATTGCTTCTTTCCGCTCTGTTCCCAGCTGTCTTTGTCCTTGGGAGATTTCAAAACCCAGATATATTACAGTCTGCTTTGCTATTTGGGCCTTAGTTCTAGAGACTTTGTATCCACTTAGCCCCAAAAAGTTCAAAAGATCAGTTGTTACCTTTATACACGCTGGTCTCTCTTCCGTAGCTATCAGTATGTCGTCTACGTACTGAAGGAGCAAATGTCCAGGTTTGGGACCATCTTGTTTCCACATCTCAAGTTCTTTTGCTAATTGGCTCCCCAAAATTGTTGGGCTGTTCTTGAACTCTTGCAGCAGTCTTGTCCACGTCAATTGTGTTTTTCGTCCTGTGTTTGGATTTTCCCACTTGAAAGCAAATAATTTCCGACTTCCTTCTTCCAGGGGTATACAAAAGAAAGCATCCTTCAAATCAAGCACTGTAAACCACTGATGATTCTCCCCTAGAGCTGTTAACAGTGTATATGGATTGGCCACTACAGGGTGTATATCTTTCACTATCTGATTTATTGTTCTCAGATCCTGTACTAATCTGTATTCTCCTGATGGCTTTTTCACCGGTAAAATTGGAGTGTTATATTCAGATTCACATTCCTCTAAAATTCCATATTTCAAAAATTTATCAATTAATTTCTTGATTCCCAATCTAGCCTCAGGTTTAATTGGATATTGCTTTAATCTCACTGGCCTCACAGTCTCCTTCAGTTCCACCTTTACAGGTTGTGCCATTTTAGATTTTCCAGGTATGTCTGTGTTCCAAACTGTAGGGATCACAGCATCATCAACTTCTTGTGGCATCTCTTGAGTCTTAACCTTCTCCTGTATCATCAATATTTCTCCTGTCTTTGACTCCGGTATCTTTAAAAGAATTTCTCCTCCCTCAAAAACTATCTGTGCATTTAATTTGGATAACAGATCTCGACCCAACAAGGGTAGCGGACATTCTGGCACATACAAAAATTCATGTGTAATTGCCTTATTTCCAAATTTTAAATCAAGGGGTTGAAAGAACGGTCTATTTTCCTGTTTCCCAGTCGCTCCAATTATGGTTGCTGTTTTGTCTCCTAATTTCCCTTTATGAGTATTCAAAACAGAATATACTGCTCCTGTATCTACTAAAAATTCAACTTTATCATTTCCCAGCTTAATTGTAACCAGAGGTTCAGCTGGGCTCCCCTCCGGTCCCCTTCATTCATTCAAAGTCATCATTTTCACAGCCTCTTGCTGATTTGTTTGCAGCTGAGGACAGTCCTTTTTCCAATGTCCATTCTCTCTGCAATAAGCACACTGATTTATTCCTAAAGGTGCATTAGGGTCCTGGTCACCAAAGTTTTTAAAACCTCCTCTTCCTCGGGTTTGTCCTCTTCCTCTTACTGCACCCCCTGTTAAAACAGCTATTAACCTACATTCTCTAATCTTCTCTTTCTTTTCTTTTCTTTGTTCCTCCTCCTTTTCCCGATTATTGTAAACTTTCCATGCTGTTCCTAACATTTTATTCAGATTTCTTGAGTCCTCCCCCTCCAATTTTTGGAGCTTTCGCCTTATATCAGGTGCCGATTGTCCCATAAAAATCGAGGCCAGCTGTTGCTGTTCTGCCTCTGTTTCCAATTTTAAATCAGTATATTTTCGAGCAGTTTCCTTCAATTTTTCCAAAAACACAGAAGGAGATTCATTTTTATCTTGTTTTATCTCATATAATTTAGACCAATTCAGAGCTTTTGGCATTGCATGTTTCACTCCATACAATACCCACCTTTGGTACCGAGTTAACCTTCTCCTGTCTACAGGGTCATTTGGATCCCATTGAGGGTCTCCTGAAGGAAAATTCTCTTCCAAAGTTCCAGAGAGCATTTCATTCATATGTGGAACTCTTGTGCCCTGCAGTCTCCAGATATAGACAACCCAGACCACTTGTCCACTCCACATGCCCTTGCTTCATTCTTTTGACTGCACCCTCATTCCTCAATTTTTTTTTATTATCTGCCCCAAGAAACAGCTTGCAACTCACGTCCATTATTCATCCTTCCCACTCTGATGCTTCCCTCCAGTTTGCAGTTCTGTAGTTAAAGGCCATTTCCTAACTGTACGCACACAGAGGGCTGCATCAAGGTTGCACAAGTATTCTGAGGGCTTGACTTTGCAAATTTAATGTCTTTTGCAAGTCTGTGGTCACATATGCCTGTTACACAGCAGAATTAATAAATAATCATGCTTTTCACTTTTTTACTTAGTGCCTTATAAGAACAATGGGAAGAACACCACATATCCCGTGCCGTCTCTCTCTCACCATTGTCTTTGCATGTGTACACCCCAGGCTACGTGAGTTGCAACCAAAGAAAGAGAAGACAGCGAAAGACTGCTACAGAGTGGCGTGGCCTCTGCGGGTGGGACCAAAATCCAGACGCTTATCTGCACATGCTCCCCACACTCCTCTTGCCATGCTCAGCAGCAGCAATTCTTTCCTTCTCTCTTGGGAGTAGGAGACATGACATACAAGACATACATGACAGACTGCAGCCCAAGCCAGTGTGTGCTGTTTGCGTACCACTTTCAGCCCCAGTTCCAAGGCTCAGCGTGGCACCAGGAACTCACAACCAGCTGGGACAGCCCTGCCAGTCAAACAGAAGTGGTCCTGGGACCAAAATTCACTGCCACAGCTGAACATGTGGGGATGTCTGTGTACTGAAGGGTTCCTGCTTCTGCCTGAGGGATCGTTACACCATCCCTATGTGCCCTACTGCAACTGAGCAATGACTTATCTCCCCAGAGCAGAGCAAGCTACAGTATTTTACTCCAAAGTTTCCTCCTCTGCTGAATTTACCATACCGTTCATTTCCTCCAGCTCACTGCTGCAGATTCCCAAATCAAATATTGAGTGGAAAGACCAGAAAACATCTAGGTCATATAAAAAATTAAGTGCCACTTGTATAGTGCCATTAAAGTTCAGTGATACCTGTATGGAAAATACTCTTCACAATCACTACAACAAAATATTTTCTCTGCTGCTGCAAAATCCTAAACCAGCAGGGAGAAAGAATAAAGGGGAATTCTTAAAAAGACAGGGAGAATTAAGAGGAAAAAGTGTGGGGGAAATGAACATGAGTTAAACTTGTATAGCTAGCATTTTACACCCAAGCTTTTAGCAGGGGGGGGGAAAAAATTGCACTGAGACAAGGGCAAAGACTAATTACTAAGATTGTATATTGCTGGGACCTTCGCTGGGGACGAATGCGATAGGCAGCTTGGGCTTCGACTGGAGTTAAACGTGCCCATCAGTGATTCAGATAATTTTGTCCAAGAAGCAGCCATGGGTATCTGCTGAAAAGAGACACTTTTGCAGTTTGTGTTTGTTGCCTTTGCAGTCAGTTAATACAGAGATTTGCAGAATGATGAGATTTAATCTTTTCAGTGCCCCAATCCTAGCTAGAAAGGCATGCGTGGGAACAACTGGCTTTTTCAAAAAATATCATGGATTGTGTTATTAAGGTTTAAGCGCAGATTTTAGTTATTCGAAGTGGATTTCTTTTGCTAGAGAAAGGGGGAGTTCTCTGCTTGGCTACCAGTAGAGCATGTGCCCTTGAAAGATTAATGTTTGCCTGAGGAATTTCTACGTTCCTCAGCTGGAGGCTTTGCTGTCACACCACTGCTTCCGAAGTTCACTCCCCACGGTCAGCTTGAGGGCTTGCGGTACGTGGCATGTAGTACAGCCGGTGCCCCCACACTCCCAGCAGTTGCACAGGATCCCAGTCTCCATTGAGGTCATGCTCACCCAGCCACTGCGGAGCAATGCAACCTGTCTGGGAGCCACAGTGTGTGCTACAGCCCTGCAATATTCCTCTCTGGTATCAAGTGTCCCTGATGAAAATTCAGCTGGTGGTAGAATTTCCCTGTTTTCAACAGATGTCACGCTGATAAACCCAGTGAGGACTGTTTCTCCAAGAAGCTGACCTGCTGGTGACTATAGCGTACATTATATTACCTGGATAGCACTGTTCTTAAAACACTATTTAAGAGGACTGTTTTAACTTTCTGGGAAAGTAAAAAAATACACACACACTAGAGCAAAACTACTAGTGCCGGATGAAGAGCACCTGTCTTCTACTTAGGCTTTGTGGAAAAAGCAACAAACTTTTTTAGTGAGCAAGTGGAGAGATCAACCTACCAAGACTGCAATAATTAGCAAGTCCCTAAAAATACCCCAACATGAGTAATAATCCCTCATCCATTGATCTGAAGGATCTTACAAACCACCTGGTTCAGATGAAGAAACTGAGGAGCCTGAGCTAGGCAGTCTACCCAAAGTCACACAGTAACTGCAGCCTGGTACTGGATACCCAAGAGGCAGATTTACTCTGAAGTTTATTGCATCTTCTTTATATTTTGTTCTTCTTGAACATAGCATTTAGTTAGCAAAAAGGCATTTACTGCTCACTGGAAGGATACATGATTACTCAGCAACTTGCATCACTGCATGTTTTTACTGTTTATTTCAGTCGTGCAAGTTACAAGAGCTGTTGCTTTTGGCAAGGCAATAAAAAAGCTCCCATCGTGCACAGGTTCAGCCCCCACATTTGTCAAATCTATTAGAAGATAGATTCTGTCATTTACAGCACTTTTCATCTTGTGTAGCCCTAAACACCAGCAGCTGGATTGAGATTGCCTTTTCAAAGTTCACAAGGGACTTTTACTGCTGTCAGATCTAAGCAAGACTTAAAAACTATTGCTCAAAGCAAGATTTATTGGACGGCTAGCATCTGGTGACAAATGTTGAAGGAAGAACAAAATCCTTTGTATTGTGGGGTTTCTTGACCTGCCTGTTTATTAATGTTCATCTTTCCTCATAACTCAAAAGCACAGCTTTGTGCTTCTGATGCACCCTATGGAAACAAATAAAATGCTGCTGCTGCTTCTGCTTGTCCACATCAGAAAAATCAGCTCATTAAAATGTTAGTGTGGAAGTTGCCAGTAACTACACTGCATTGCTTTCCCTATTCAAACTCAACTAACAAATCTCTACCAGCTCCACAAAAGAACTGATGTGTCTTCCAGGAGTTAAAAGATGACATATTTCTAATTTCTCTTCGTTTTCTATCTAAAAGCTCTGACTTCTGTCACAGACAGGGACACTATGCAAGAGTTTTTAACTACTGTCATTTCAGTGCAACTTCAAAATGCAAGTGAGGGACCCTGGTCTGCCACAGGTGCTGGAAGCTTACTATTGCTAGTGATGCCAGGTTTTCCCTGAATCTTTTCCAGCCCCAGTGTGCTGAAAAAAAACCCCCAAAGACTTCGAGAGATTCTTTCTGGCTGCCCTTATTCAGGCAACATTCAAAATGCATTTAAGAAGAGTTTTCTGCAAGATCACATATTTGGAATCCAAAAAGTAGTTAAAATCTGCTCCCTTGCTTGTACTTACTAGTTTCCCACACACATATTGAGACATTTGCACCTGGTTGCCAATGTGCAAGAACTTAGTTTAATGAGACACCAGAGGACTGTATGGGAGCAGTCCTCTGCGCAGCCTACCCTCTTCCTAACAGGACTGCTTGCTACCTTGTCGTCTGGGCCACGGCCTGAGCAGCCATTTCCCCCCTCCTAGACTCCAAGGACTGAATTTAGAAGACAAAGTTAAATCAGATCTTCTCAAAACAGCTAATAGGATTGTTGTGCTTCACCAACCTTGAAGTCCCTCTTGTTCTGTGAATATCTTACTGGGAATAATTCATCTAAATAACACCCTAGATCCAATCACAATTAATCCCTTTATATAACACAGGCACGTAGCAAAAGCTTCCATTATCTCTGTGTTCTTACATCAGTATCAGCCAGAACTGTATTGGTGCAGCACTTCAGTTCTGACTAGCACGCTGCTAACTGTGACTCTTAATTGGCTGCAATATTGCTGCTTTCCAGGTTTCCAATCTGCATGGGAGTCAAATTTGTATTTGTATTGGCGCATTAGGCATAATATTCCTCCACCAATCTCTTCAGTGATAGTCACAGACTCCACTTTGTTACAGATGCAAGTATCACAATATTTAGAGAACAATAACACCAAAAAAAAACCCCACCCCAAACATTAATCAAAACGGGTCAGAATTCCCACCTGTTCTATGTGGATGGCTCTCACCCATACTCACATGTTTCTGTGAGCACCTCCCAGAGTAATCTATTGGCTAGAACCGTCTTAGAAGCAGCTAATTCTAAAGTAAGCCACATATACTACTTAGGGAAATAAAACTTACATTGCAACCAGAACGTGATTCAAGAACATAATATTATTCCCCATCAGGAACTGAAAAGAGCAGACACCTATCAGCAGCAACCAACACAACCTGAATTTTAAAACCTTGTTACCAGTTATTTTCAGGCAACCTGTTCTACAAAGACTTGCAGATGTATCTAATTTCTTCCCCCAAACTAATGCTACTGTTTTCAAAAGATGATACTGTGGCACCAGAGCCCTCTTTTGGGCCAGTATTCCACACACAGTTTGCAGGGGGACTCATTGTAAAGCTAAGCACCGGTACAAGGTTTTGCAAAACCAATTCCTCGCACGGGGCAATCGGATGTGTGGTTTGGGGCAGCAGCATTACACAGCAGGGTCTCCAGATGCACTGATACAAAATACAGTATAAGGAGTCCCCAGTCCTGATCTTTGTGAGAAATAAGCAGATCTCCGCTCAGAAATAAGACTGAGATCCGATTGTTAATTGTATAGTGGTATAAGCAAGTTTCCTCAACACACTTACAAATCCCTAATAACAAAGGACTTGAATTATTTGTAGTAATTATTGAGCAATTCATTATGAGCTAGCAAATAAGTTTAAAAAAAACCAAAAAAACCCCAAACAACTCGTTGGCCGCTACCAGGAAATTGGTCAACACAAAGAAATAAATTAATCAAAAATTATCCTATATGAATTATCTGGGTAGTCCTGGTAAATATATAGCCTCTTCCCAATTTTATTAGCTGCTGCCCAGCTCTCTCACACAAAATGCCAGTGATTGCATGTGCAATAAATATTAATGGTTCATAAATTAAATAGCATTATTCTTCTTGACATAACACCATTTTGCAAGGCCCCATGGAAAAGGTACAGGCGGTTTGTTGAGCAAGCTCTGATAGAAGAAAAATATGCCTTTGTTTTCGCTTTTAAAAGTATTTGTCAGGATTTATAGGGTATATCCAGAAGGCAATTAAGGCGACATTTTACAGAAAGCTATCATATGCCCTCAAATAACAAACAGCAATAAAAGGGAAGTGTGATCGGTGAAAACAATTTGATTTATAGAATTACATTTCTAAAATGTAGATACTTTCAGTCTAAACAATTTGTTTAGGAGAAGCTTATGCATGTAGATAACCCAGACTCTTCATAACGAGTAAGCTGCATTGTTCATATTATAGCAGTGCACTGCTACCAAGGCTTCCTTTTTGGGTGACAAAAGCAAGGCGGGCTCTGTCCCCTCAAATACCACTTCCTAGAAGACAGCAGCACCGGGGCACAAACACAAGCCAGAACAAGGCAGCGCACTGGGGCGTCTGCTGTCACACAGGCATCACTGCTAAAGGGAATTTCAAGGCTAGCCTAGGAGGCACCCAACCGAGTTGTCCTCCTGGGGTTACAAGGAACTTTTCCCACTCCTGGCAAGAAACATAAGGAAAGGTGAAGCAGGAGGGTGAAAAAGACTGGCATCATCTTCCGGGCAGAAACAAGAGTTAACAGCTTCATAGCCTCATGGGGCAGGCCTGGAAGGGTCTTAAAAAGTGAAGAACTACAGTGTATACGGGGAGGAAAGCAAGCCAGTGGAGAGAGGCAAGAAGAGTGATGAAGTACTTAAATTAACAAAGGCAAGAAGTGAATCTCAGGTGCAGCATTTTAAACAAATATAAATGTAGTGTGAGTGTTCTAAGTAACTCCAAACATGAGGTGATGAAACCTGAGTCAGAATTTTAGTTGTGCGGACACAGAGATGCTGCTGCACAGAACAGAACAGCAAAACACAGATGCCCTGGAAGTAGGGTGTGAGGACGACACACTGAAACAACACTCACATTGCAGGCTGAGCCGTGACAAAGACACTGGGTGGTCTTGTCTTCAGTGCCTGGAGAAGAAAAAAAAAAAAAAGAGAGAAAGTGACCTTTAGCAAGGAAAGGGCAAGAGACTGAATTTTGTTAACTGAATTTCCAAAGAGTTGTCCAAAATGCTACAAGCTTAGCTTGCATTTGCTGAGTGCGCACAGATCCCTGAATCTGAGTCCATATATGAGATTTCCAGAGATAGCACATCACCAGAAAAAAGGAAAATGCCGTTAGACCTCCAGCAAAGGTCTGTCACTACTGAAGGCATTTCAGTGCAGAAATAAGGATAAACTGGGAAGTATCTATAATAAGACACCAGAAAGCAGTTCATTAAGCTTTAGGGCAAAAGAAGAGAGGATGGAGAGAGGGAAATGGACTGAAGGGTTATGGTTTATTTTAAGGTATAGGAGATTACAGTGAGATCATATTTTCTGTGGAGGAGTCTGCAAAATTATACTGGTTAAGAGAAAGGGTATGGAAGGAATTGCTAACTGAGAAGCCTGAGGGACTGGAGAGCATATAAAATGTGCTAAAGTGGGCTTTTTAGTCACTCAAAAAGTAAGCTTAGAGTTGCTAAAGTAAAGAGGATGGACATTTCTGATGATACAGGTAGACTGAAACTTAGCAACTCAGTCAAGGGAAACGCCGAGTTCTCTGCAACTCTGTCTGTTGTTAGGAAGGACCAAACTAGCTCCCTGTGGAAGGACCAAGTCACAGCAAATAAGTTTGATGCAGACAGTTTATAAGCTGTCCATTCCTCATTTGAGATGGGACCTGAACTGGTCGAGAAGTCTGTGGTTTGAGTGAGAGTAATACAGATATGGAGATACTGCTTCTTTCTTGTTCTCTCTCTCTTTAGTACACATGTAATATAAGATGGCATTTGCTTTGTCTCTCACAAATATCGATTCACTACAGACAAGCTGAGCTGGGAATCAGCACACTTGGGAATGTGTAAAGAAAAATAATTTCTCACCTTGGGGAAACAGAGGGGGATGTTAGGTGCAGAAAACATAGAGTGACAGAGAAGACACAGCGGTATATAGCTAAAGGATATCTCCTATCCAAGCTGAACTCACCAGCATATGCTCAACACTAGCAGGTACTTACGAAGGACACAACGCATTTTGCCCATTATTTGTAAGACTTCTGGTTGCTCTGGTCAGCAAGTAGGAGTTCAAGGCCTCATCCTTTCCTAGGGGGTTAATGAGAGGGCCTCAGCTGAGAAATTATCTGTGGAGGCACTAAGGAGCAGAAAGATCTTGTGCATATAGCAGTGCAAAACTAAAGGATATTCACACCTTCAGTTTTTATAAAGTAAAGCTATTTCTTCGGCTCAGTTAATTTCTTTACAGCATTTCAGAAACCTGTAGGACTGGAAGAGATACTGCCAGATCTGATGAAAAGAAATATTAAGTAATACTAAATGCTAGTTATTTGGACTTCATTTAGTTTCAGGAACTTGACAGTAAGTGACAGAGCTCTCCTGGGGGCTCTGCTTCTGCAGTTTTACCATGACCCCAAACTGGGCACCAGTGCTAGTACTTTAGCAGTTGATTCCTTTCATAAATAGAATATTTCTGTTTGAATTCACTACCTGGATCAAAACAGTCATGTATATTCAGCATCCAAAGAATCCCATGTGCCCCTGTCATTTTTTTTTATGATCAGCAGAAAATATGATCTGTACATTGAAAGTAAAGGATATAAAAGTGCAGAACATCTGCTTGCTACAACCGCAACAACTGCCTGGCTCTGAACTGATGAAACATGGCAATATTCAGTAATTTATAGAGCAACAAAGACAAAACAATAGGAGGTTGCACTTCCATGACCAACAAGGCAATAAAACAAAAGAGGGGGGGGAATGTGTAGTCAGACCAAAAGTGACATAGATATTTCTGCTTCCTACAGTAAATAAAACATGCTGTGTCAGCTGGAAAAAAAAGCACTCCAGCAATGCTGTCCACCTTAAAAGAAAGGTAGCAGCAAGGGAAGGTCATCTGCCACAGCTGCAGCATGTTTAATGTGGAGTTGGTTCCTCTGAAGGAGCCGGTACCAAGACAGCCAGGGTCCAGCGAGCCACAGGAGCTGCTCCCCACAATAGCCTTGCTGGCAGCTCAAGGGCAGAGCTTGCAGCTGGACTTCTGAGAAACACAAAACTCAAACCACTGTTTTGGAAAACTACAAGAAGTTGCTTCCTCATATCACGGCATCGTATTTCTAGGCTACAGACTGACAGAGAAAAGAATTAACTTATTCCAATGTGTCCATGTTACACTGGTGATTTATTTCACTGTCTTTACCTCTACGCATGCCCTGCAAATGGAAGGATTTTTTTGTCCACACTAAGCACTGCTGTTTTATGTCTAGAAATGCTTTCCATCACACAGCCCAGAGAAAAGTCTATTGATTTTGGAGAGTTTCACCATTATACAAAAGCTGGACAACAAGTCACTATCAGTTTTGTTTAAGGAAAAATTTCAACACCAGTGCACGCAATTTCAGCATAAAGAAAAAACACATTAATATAGCAAATACCTTATGGTTTCTTCCAGCCAACAGAAGAGAGCTTGAGCCATGGTCTGTTCCACCACATCAGCCAGAAAGGTGCTTATTCCTCACAGCCAAGGACTAACAAATTATCAGAGAGCAACAAGCTGGCATCTTAAACTGCCCAGCCTTTCCTGCAGCCAAGACCTCACCACTCTGCAGATGGAACGTATTGTCCAAACTATGGCAGGGTTCACCAGGCTAATCTTTACTTTATCTAGGTAGTGATTTGCAGGCAGTGGAAAACAAACAAGCAAACAAATAATGAGATCACAAATTTCCTGAAGCTATGAGAAAAGTAGGTATTGTTTGCATAGTAATTACCCTGGCTCAATTACAGTAAGAAGAGTCTTAAAAGAAAAGTTGGTCTCCTTCCTCTGAGGGCAAAAATGAGTAAGAAACTACAATTATCTTCCCTACTTATTTCCATCAGAGTTGAAGTATTTCCTGTAGAAGATGAAAAAGACAGTACTTAGCATGAAAATAAGACATTTATTTTCA
This sequence comes from Buteo buteo, assembly GCF_964188355.1. Classification (NCBI taxonomy): domain Eukaryota; kingdom Metazoa; phylum Chordata; class Aves; order Accipitriformes; family Accipitridae; genus Buteo; species Buteo buteo. The sequence continues at coordinate 116,320 of NW_027439240.1, read as the reverse complement.
AGAGATATGGGAAATTCTACACACTACACCTCTAAAACCTTCTGTTCATTGCCCCTAATGTTCAATAATTTTTATCCAAAAGTAGTACTACTTCTTAGATAGACTATCAACTGCTCTCCAGTCACATCATTATATGCCAGGCGTGTTAATATAAACCTGCAGTCATTCTGCTGAGGTCCCTGTTCTAAAAGTGGTCTTGATTATTTTTCCATACTATCTTAGTGTAGTTTCACAGATGACACTGATAGTCCCCATTTACACAGTGAGAATAAATCCCTAAGATCATAACACTATGCATTTTGAAACCTGCAGATGACTTTCCCCAAGAAATTGCACAAATAAATCACCTGAAAGCAGTAACAGTGTAGGAAAATTCTACAGCTCCAGACAATGTGCAATCAGCCAGCGCACACTGTATATATTCCTTTGTCTTTATCACGTCTGACAAGTGTACAGTTTGACACTGACAACAGAGACTGCCTGTTCATCAGGAACAGGGCAGAATTTATAGAAAAACCTCTTGAAAGAAAGCACTCCAGCTGGAGTGCCAAATCTCCATGTCAGCTCCAGACTGGTAATAATTTGTGCTCTATTTTCCTATAAAGCAGCCTTTTCTTAGAAGAATATTCAAAGAGCTTTTGGAGCTGAGTGTAAATGCTTCAGCTATAATACGTCTACTAAAATGACGTAGTGCAACTACAGGGAGAACAAGCACAGATGATTCAGGATGTAGCAAAGTATATAGAACTGCCTTTTGCCTCTAAATTACCATGTTAAAAATGGTTTAGGTCAACTGGATGGCTGCCTAGCAAAATTTGCTGCTGAAACGGTCCAGTTTCTAAGTCAGAGGAGCCAGATTCTGATCACATGCACGCTGACATGCTATTGAGAAAATATTAACTATGTCAGTGAAGGAAGTGTCAGGTTTTTATTGAGTCCAAGGGATGAGAAATCACTGCCACTGTCAATGGCACAAACCCCCCATTTTTACTGTTGCTGCCTGCTGTGGGACTACAGATTCAACAGCTCAGCTGAGAGGCCAAGCACTATGCTGCACTTTCATATTCATTGCAGTGATAGCTCCCAGACGTTATCTGTACAGCATAGAAAAACTCACAGCCCTAATGTGCATTATAGTTACAACCTTTACAGGTAACAGCTTTCCCAACAGGTGATGCAAAAGTGCAACTCTGCTGCTTGGGATATTTTGTTGTTGCATCTTCAGGAGGCCATAGGGAGGTCTGTCCTGCCTTCACATGCCAATACTGCCATGCGTAGAGTCCTCCTGAATCTGAATCTGGTGGACTCCACAAATGCAAAATGGCAAAAGGGTTTTTACCTGGGAACAAGTGTACTGCTCGCAGCAGTGAGGCAAGTGGAAGGCTGTGGAAACCCCTCTGGAGAGGATCTGACTCTTGGGAAGCAGCTTAGCACCCAGGTTATTTCTTTGTGCGGTTCTCTATGGCACAGGTCATAGGTCTTACATACATGTGGGACCACAAAGGGGATTTGCCCTTTTGCAATGCCAGAAGGAGTGGCAAACTGAGAGAAGGCAGGAGAGGATGCTCAACTCCACTAGCTTTGCACCACAAGGGCTTTCTGTGGCAAGTCTTTCCCTCTGCTGTCCTGATAATGAGCAGCAAGCTCTGCTTCGTCAAATTCGAACAGAGTCGAACAGGAGGTGCTGACAGAAGAATAAATACGCATGCTCTGGGTCAAATCCTGAGAAGTCACCATACTAGGAGCGGTACAGGGGAATGCGGCAGCCCGCCAATAAAGGAAATGACATACTGGGCAAACCAGAGGACCATTTAAAATACTCAAACCCAAACTATTGGCAGACATCCTGCAGGCAAGGTCAGATGGCATTTGCAAGGCAGCAGGGAGGAACAGCCTCTGCAGCTGTAACCGTTCAAGCAGAGGGCAGGAACCACCCTGGGGGACGCAGCACAGCCCTCCACATCTGCCACCATGGCCCCTGTGAATAGCTACCCCCAAAAACTGTATCTTTATGGCTACTGACACTGACAGATGGCAAAGCAGGAAATTATTGGCCTTGGGACCTGAGCTCAGACTGATGCATGAAAAAAACCTGCAGAAAATCACCTTATACAGCTGGAATTGGAATCGATAACTTATCAACACTACGGAGAAGGGGGGGGAAAATCCCAGTTCTCTCTGGCCTAGTGGTTCTGCTTACTAACTAGGGCTATTCTGTAGCAGTCAATATTTTTGCAAACTGGACGTAATTCATGCACAAGTACAACATGGATTGAGGGTGGCTGAGGAGAAAGGGAGATAACAGAACAAAACCTTTGCCTGGACAGTATTTGGATTTGGAGAAGTTCTGAAGCACCTCCGTCAGATGACACAATTTCTTCCTCTATGACAGCCCAGAAAAAAAATGGTGTCACAAGGTCACCATGAATTGTACTCCCAAGGGGAAAAACAAAGGTTGTCATCATCAATGGTAGGTGAGACTAGGAAAATATTAAGTGCTGCCTTTGTGTGTTGCAATTGTTATTATACCTTCCCAATATGTAATTTGATTTCTAGAAGCAAGTATTACATAGTGTCTGTTTTGAGAAGAAATTTTCTGGCATACTTCAAAAACGCAAAATTCACAGAGAATTGTTTTTTAAAGAAGTTAATGTGTCTGAAAACTCTGTTTCATTTACAGTCTAAAGGAAAAACATAAATACCTTATCAACCCTTAAATTGCATGCAATTTGATGCACCAGTATCAAGTTAAAAATGAATAATTCCATGCCTAAAGGAAACAACTCTCACTTCATGTTGAGGGTCATTTATGTGAGTTGTGCGTATTTATCCAGATGAGGAGAAAAGTATAATACACACTCGCATTGCGGGGTGGGGGTGGGGGGATTAAAAAAATAATAACTATTTTTGTAATTCTATTGAGTTTTCATATTGTCACGCAGACAAATTGGTTCTATATTCCTGAGCCATGCTGCATTATGCCAGGGGAGGAAGGCACATCCCTGCTTCACTAAATTGTGGGGGAGTAGACTCAGTGGAATGAAGAAAGAAAGAAAAAAAAAAAAAAAAGCTGATGAACACAATCCATTCTCAGCTGAAGTTGTGGGTGGGCTCCAGGATATTTTGGTAACTCACTTGCACAATATACTGCTGCAATGTGCAAAAAAGAAACAATGCCAGCGTGCTGCACACACCACAGTTTTAACCTCCTGTAAACCGAGTCACACACCTTGGCCACACGGTGTTCATCTGGATGGAAGATGCAACAAGTGAGCCGGGGTGCCCCATCCTGCTGCCAGCAGCAGGCTGACCCCCCCGCCATGGGACGGCAGGCAGCACACCCCCAGGCTTCTCCACATGCAACCCCAATTGTAGCAGCACAGGGAGTTGCCACCCTTCCTCGCCAGCACCAAACCATGGGGGACACCGCTGAGGCTCTGTACACCCACAGCCGAGCTCAGGTGCTTGCTCCGCATCTCTCCAATGCCCAAATCACGGCTGGCAGTGGCCCAGGGCTGGCCCTAGGAGAAGTCCAGCTCCCAGGACAGGCCCTTGGCTCCCACAGCCAGCACCAAAATTGCACCCAGGGAACTTGCTCCCTACACAAACAGATGCACTCACTGAAAATATAAACCCATCTCCCTGCCTGCCCTGGATGCTCCAAGTTACTCCTAGAGAGGTCCAAAAGCCCACAAAACCCCATCTCCCGCCCAGGTATTAATACAGACTCTCTTGTACACACGTTTGATAATTTTCTGCAGTGAACAGTGGAACACGCATTGCAAAACGTAAAGGTGAAATAAAAGAAAATAGCATTTCTCTAATGGTGAAAAAGCGGACAGCCAAAGGCTGTAAATTGCTTTACAAGGTCCCACCAGGCATGATGGGTTGCTGCTGTCTTTTCTCAGAACTTAACTCCTCTTTCCTCTGTGAGCCTATAGGCAAGGAAGCAGGTTTTAAGGCAAATCAGAGACCTTCTGCCACCCTCATTCATGCAAGGGACCCCCTCTCCCCTCAGCTGGACCAGTTAGAAGGAATTTATCCGGCTACTAAGTGCAGGTTCAAGGTCCCTTAATATGTTATTTCTTACCTTGTGATAGGCATTTGTCATGGTTTAACCCTAGCCAGCAACTAGGCACCACGTGGCTGCTCACTCACTCCCCCCCCCCCACCCAGTGGGATGGGGGAGAAAATTGGGAAAAGAAGTAAAACTCATGGGTTGAGATAAGAACGGTTTAATAGAACAGAAAAGAAGAAACTAATAATGATAATGATAACACTAATAAAATGACAACAGTAGTAAAAGGATTGGAATATACAAATGATGCACAGTGCAATTGCTCACCACCTGCCGACCGATGCCCAGTTAGTCCCCAAGCGGCGATCCCCCCACCCCCACTCCCCCCAGTTCCTATACTAGATGTGACATCCCATGCTATGGAATATTCCTTTGGCCAGTTTGGGTCAGCTGCCCTGCCTGTGTCCCCTCCCAACTTCTTGTGTCCCTCCAGCTTTCTTGCTGGCTGGGCATGAGAAGCTGAAAAATCCTTGACTTTAGTCTAAACACTCCTTGGCAACAACTGAAAACATCAGTGTGTTATCAACATTCTTTGCATACTGAACTCAAAACATAGCACTGTACCAGCTACTAGGAAGACAATTAACTCTATCCCAGCTGAAACCAGGACAGCATTTTTCTCCACATCCTGAGTATTCAAAGAAAGCTAGGTAAATCCGACTTAAGACCAAAATTCACCTCTGAGCTCAGAGCAAGATTATCACGCTATTAGGATTCATTCTGGGGACCATTACACATACTGAGAAAAAAAGTGGCTATACAAGAGCAGAGTGCTCTCAACCTTCTCATCTCAGTGAACTTCAGCTATGAGAGAAGAATGGCCCAACATTGACAGAGAAGAGACAGTACAATAGAAAGGTGTCCAAACACAAAACTCTGTTCCAAAGTTTCTATGATGGTTTTGTTCAGCCCTGTGGAAAATACGCATATATCTGGGTTTGCTGATTTTATTTTCTTTGACATTTGAAACTTATAACAAATTGGACTCAATTTAATACAAGAATTTCTAAGCACGTACATGTGGCATTTCTTTCCAAGTAATTTTCTTCTCTTATTATCAGAATAACTCATTACGTACGTGACAAAGTCTCTGTGTCAGTACATTCTAAACCTTACAAGAACAGGATTGTACCAGAATTAGGTATTCCGTATCAAATGCATCTTTGACAGACTCAAGTAAATGAGGAACAAAAGTTTAAGGCTGTCTGAAACTAAGTGCAGTTGTCAGCTGCTGTTTTTCAAACAAGCCATGTAGTACTCACATCCTTGGAAAAGCAGTGATACAGAGCCAGAGAAATTAACTGTATCCCAGGGGCTTGAGATTGAACGCTAAAAAAAATAAAAAATAAAAAATTACGTGGTTCTTCCTATATAGAGATTCAAGAAGGTAGTGGAAAAAAAATTATTAAATGCTTGTTTGGGGAAATTTTTTGAACCAGAAAATTGCGTAGAAGATAGCTCAAAACAGTGAAAATTATTAGCATAATAAAAACAAAAACGTGCATATGGTACAGTCAGTTAACAATAGAATTTCATAATTGCACCACCATAGTTACTCTTAGCAAATACCAGCTCTAGACTCAACAAAAGAGCTCTTCCTTCTCCCACTGACTCGAACATAGCTACACACATGAATTTATCTAGTTATCTATCCTAAGTTTGTATAATTTTGGAAAAAAAAAAAGGGAACCCAACACACACACACACACAGAAACCCACCCTCCATCTGCAAGGTCAGATCAGAGAGCCAAAGGGTGCCCCACACAACAGAGCATCTCTGCCCCCATGCTCCCCCTGGCTGCCCCAGAGCCAGCTCCGCTTCCCAGCCCTGCTGTGCTCTGTGGCAGCATGCCAGCCTTGAGCAAGTATTGAACAGGACCTGAGTATTCAGTATCTTTTGGTTTCAGCTCATCTATAAAATGATGACAAAAAGCAGACTTTTTGTTGGGGGGAATTTTCAGCTGGATCAGGCCTATAACGTAGTACTGCAAAAAAGCCAAGCAACCGGAGGGGGGGGGGCAGGGGGGGGGGACATGACAACCCAACAAAAAAAAAAACCAACAAAAAAACCCCAAACACCACACCAACCCAGCCACTATGTATTCAGTAAGAGTACTACATCTATATGCCATCGCTTCTGAGAGGAGTGCAGGCAGAGGAGATCATCATCCGTGTTGGGCTGCAGGTTTCTCTCTGTTCTGAGCACCTCACCACATGCAACGTGTGCATGAAAAGGCATGGTGTGAAATGGAAAACCCTGCATAACAACATAGTGGCTTGGTTGATACAGCTTAACAATTGGCCATGAAAACAAACAAACAAAAAGACAGGACTGTACTTGAGAAATACCTGTTTGCTAACTTAATTCTTATCATACAGTCAGATCAGTCAACTGCAAACACAGTTACAGATATCTGTAATAAAATATTAATAGCTCTTGTATACTGCTTCCACAAGGTAATGTAGTGAAAAATGAATGTTGCTAACACACTTCCACATTTTCTCTTCTGTTACGGCTGAAAGCTTACACTGGAGAAAGCCAGTTTACTGCAGCATTATTCCTTTTTTCTTCCAGGAGGTATTTTTCCTTTAAACCTTAGAGAATAATTAAAATTCCTCACACAGGACAATGGTAAATAAGATTAGGGCATGCATTTCAAATGTAGCATACTAATGGCATTTTTGGACCTCATAATAAATCATCTCTATTCTCTGCAAGCAGTAGAGAAAATGGATAAAATATCTGAAATATACATCCCAATATATGAGTCCCATAACTTCACTCTTATCTTTCCATGTCTCTGACTTGCCCAGACATCTTGGCATTGTAGACAGAATATTAGCTTTTTTTATACATCACACAACAACCCAATAATCTCATTAACTGCAAATACTGTAGGAATGCAGCAGCCTGCTGATACCCACAAAACCATTTCAGCTTTTGCCAGGGCCAGTTGTCAGCAATAAGCAGCCAAACATACATTGCTCTATCTGATTCACTTTATCATTTCATTTTACAGCTTCTGTTTAGCACTGAGCTGATAGAAGAGAAATGTTTTAACATTCAATATGAGGACTGCTTATGTCAATACACTGAAGCTGCTTTGGTTTTGTACCTAACCTTTGGATGATCTCATCTCTTCCATAGGTTTCTGACTTTTATGTTTGTTCTGAGTAGCTGCAGTTTACCCTACTGCAAACAGTAGGATCATGACTGGATATTTCCCTTATCTGATAGGTTTTCTCTCAGCTTGCTTTTCTTTTTCCTTCCATATAACATCAGCAGAAACCATTGCAGTGTTTTCCACCTCCCCTGGGCTATATCACACTGTATCTATTGAGACAACTACAAACCTTGTTTCCTGGTTTGGGGCAAATCCATTTCTCCTGATTCAACTTTGAGTTCAGGTAAATCTCAGCCCTCTGTTAAACCCTGGGAGGGTGAAATGGCCATGTGTATGCTATGCCTGATAAACCCTGTCCTAGTTTGCAAGAAATCCTGCTGGTTTTGCACATTAGACATTTCTTAATATTTCTTTCCTCTAGGAAATCATTTTGGCTAAACAAGGATAACAAATTAGTTTGTCTTCTAGTTTTCACAACTAGTAGAAATGAAAAGAGGAATAAAAGATTAAGGAATATGGAGTGTGGGTGCTTTTATTTTCAGGAAATTGCATAGATAAAAGAGAATTTTTTTCTTCCAACAGACATTCTCCAAATCCCCTTTAAGTTCAATTTTCTGCTGTACTTCCCAGATAAGCATTCAGTACTTCTTGGTTTTAGCTCATGCAATCAATATAAATCAGAAAATTGTTACCCTCTGAATGCTAACTAACACATTTTCTCTTTTCTCTTCAATAACTTCAGGCTAGAGCAGGTACTCCTCACGCGGGTTGCTGTTTGCGGTCTTCAAAGATGAAATCTTTATCATGGACTTTTGTTACTTTACAATCTTTACTATTGACTTTCAAGTTCCTGTGACAATGGAAAGGCTGTCACTTTGAGGCCAGCCTTCAAAAAACTTCAGCTTATTTACAGCAGCATGAGCTGAGCGTGCCAGCTGACTCGTGCCTTATTTCTGTGTCTGTGGGAAGGCTCCTTTTCTGCACCAGATGCACCACCAGCATCACACCAGCCATCACAGCCTGAGGGCAAGCGCAGACCCCCATGGGGTTGGCATTAGTGCTGGCTCAGCTCCCTAAACCTACTGCCAAGTAGGCAGCTGGAAGCTGTGAAGTTTAGTCAGAAATTTTGATGGAAAATGCCAAAAAGATAACTAAAAGCTGCCGAGGCTTTTCTTACATCAAGGACTCAGAAGTTCCACTTACAGAAAGCTTAGAAGTGAGATCAGCAATTCAGGGAGCTGGAGAATTTGATTATATGATAGCTCAGTTATTGTGATTGTAATGGCAACTCCACCTGAGGCTACAACCACTTCCCAGGTCAACTCAGCTGTTCAGGATGTATCTGGTCTGGAGGATCTTGTTTAGAAATAGCTGTTAACTCTTTTGGGGAAGATTTCCACGGCAAGCCAGCAAAATCAGTGATACAACAATATTAACAAATCTCACTCACACAAAAATCCAGTTAAATGGAGAAATAAATGCACACTCATTTCCCAAAGTACAGCACACGTGAAGTCCTCCCCTAATGGATGAGCACCAAAGTGGGTGCCTGAATCATTCCAATGACTTTCTAGCAGAAAGTATCATTGTATGCAGGACTTGGTCACCATTTTCAGTTCAGCACTTGGAAAAAAGCAGTAACCTGCTTTGAAGGGGAGTCAATCCATTAATTAATAATGGGAGACAAATTAAAATACGGTAGCATTAAAACAGTATGAGAAGGAAGGTGTGACTGAGGTACTGTTCACCTAGACACAGGCAGCTCCCACACAAGCACAGAATTACAAACAGGCTAAGGTGACAGCCACACAAGTACACCCTTACCCCACTGCCCAGGGCACTGCACCTCTGGGGGTGTCCCCACAACACTGTGCCTCCAGTGGTGCTCACAAGCTATTTCAGATTCAGCAAACCCCATACACTCCTCCTGCAGCAATTCAGCATTTTTTTGGACCCCAAAACGACTTGACATTACTCTTGAAGCTATCCAGCTCTCCAGAAGCTGTTAAAAAACAGACACTCCACAAGCACAAAAACCCCTCCAGATTTCCTCAGTCAGCCACAACTTTTCCAGTTTGTGACACAGCCTTACTCATCGTCTAGCTACAGCACGTTTTTACAGCTACAATCCATTTAGCTACAAAATATGGGTCCAAGCCACTTCCAGATTTTTCCCCCCAGAGGAAAACCTTCTCATTTAACCCACTTCTCAGCTTATCCTTCCGACAACATAGCCACACTGCTTATCAGAAGGAGCAGAAAAGACAGGAATGAAGAAAACAGACAGAAATAACTCTTTTTCTTCCAGAAATTTCAAATGCTATCCTTCTCTTATTGCTAGGCATCCTGCTCACCTCCTCCTCCATGCAAGTGTGAGCACCAGCAAGGGTACAGGTCTCAGAGGTATTGCACATAGTGCTGCTTTATAGCTGTCGTTTCTGATTAAAAGCTGCAGGTGTACTCCACTCGAGCGAGGCTGGATCTCTCTCCGGGACTGCCGTCAGTCCGCATAAGGCCCCTACATAAAACAAAAAGAAAAAAAAAAAATGAAACGCTGCAGCTCTTTGTGTTCATCTGGCTCAGCAATGAACATCTAAATATAAAATGTTTATTGTCACTTAAGGTGAGCTCTGTGTCCCAAGCCAACGAGTTGGCATCCTGCAAAGCCAGGCATATATTTGCAATTGTTGCCATCCAACAGTTTGCATTGTTATGAACTAGATTTAATGGTTACACTCTGTATCTATTACCCATTTAAATTACTCTTCCAGCATGTGAATATTAAACACTGGAAAAGGCAGATGAATGCCTGTACAAAACTACAGTAAGAAAAGAAAGATTCTAACAAAATGTTTAATAGAAACAAGTGGCACCCTGACTCCAGTGATGTTTCACTCCTCTCTGCTGAGCCCAGAACTGGATGACATTGTTCCAAACTTGTTAGCGTAGAATCATAGAATAGTTTGGCTTAGAAGGGGCCTTCAAATGTCATCTAGTCCAACCCGCCCCCCCCCCCCCCCCCCCCGCAATGAGCACAGGCATCTTCAACTAGGTCAGGTTGCTCAGAGCCCTGTCCAACCTGACCTTGAAGTTTCCAGGGATGGGGCATCTACCACCTCTCTGGGCAACCTGTGCCAGTGTTTCACTACTCTCACTGTAAAAAATTTCTTCCTTATATCTAGTCTGAATCTACCCTTTTTTAGTGTAAAACCATTACCCCTTGTCCTATTGCAACACTCTCTACTATAAAGTCTGTCCCCAGTATGCCAGTAAAGAAAACATTTCCATCCTTACTATTGTCCTGTTTGAGTCTTGATTTATGAGATCTAAATTTTACACATGAAAGCATTCTTAAGAAAATCATACAAATTAGTCCCTCTGACCTAAATGGCAATAGGAAAAAAAAAAAATAAATAAATAAAAAATCACATCACCAAGCTGCTTTTGATAACTTTTTTCCCCACAAAAACTTTCCTGCAGACCAGGTGTTCTTCCATGTTTATTTTCAAATTTTTCTTCCATCTTTCAAACTTAAGGGGAAGAGATTCAACATTTTTGAGCATGATTCCAAGTGCCATGAAGAATTATTGCACTGGGGAGAAAGGAGGACTTTCCGCTCAAATTTTATTTTCTTAATTTGGGTTTGTTTTTTTTTTTTTTTAAATCTCATGCCCAGGACATGGACATCTTTCCATAGACTATTTCTAAAGCTGAGTGCTTGGAAAAGTCCTGTCATCAGGACACTGCAGCGGTGTTCAGATCATTCTGCACTGGAGAGTCCAACATCACCAAAAACTTCCTGAGAAATTTTGAAGGAAAAAAAAAAAATCTCTATTTTGAAGGAAAAAAAAAAAACCTCTATTTTGAAGGGAAAAAAAAAAATCTCTATTTTGAAGGGAAAAAAAAAAATATCTCTATTTTGAAGGAAAAAAAAAAATCTCTATTTTGAAGGAAAAAAAAAAATCTCTATTTTGAAGGAAAAAAAAAATCTCTATTTTGAAGGAAAAAAAAAGTCTCTATTTTGAAGGAAAAAAAATATATCTCTATTTTGAAGGAAAAAAAAAATCTCTATTTTGAAGGAAAAAAAAAATCTCTATTTTGAAGGAAAAAAAATATCTCTATTTTGAAGGGAAAAAAAATCTTTATTTTGAAGGGAAAAAAAATCTCTATTTTGAAGGGAAAAAAAAATCTCTATTTTGAAGGAAAAAAAATCTCTATTTTGAAGGAAAAAAAATCTCTATTTTGAAGGAAAAAAAAAGTCTCTATTTTGAAGGAAAAAAATATATCTCTATTTTGAAGGAAAAAAAAAAATCTCTATTTTGAAGGAAAAAAAAAAATCTCTATTTTGAAGGAAAAAAAATATCTCTATTTTGAAGGGAAAAAAAATCTTTATTTTGAAGGGAAAAAAATCTCTATTTTGAAGGAAAAAAAATCTCTATTTTGAAGGGAAAAAAAATCTCTATTTTGAAGGAAAAAAAAAATCTCTATTTTGATTTTAAAATACACCATTGTCAGGAACAATTATCCCTCATTTTTCTCATTCTCTTCTTTTGCTATAGCTTCTGGGAGGGAGCTATCCAGCTGTCATTTCCTCCTTAGCATGACACTGCATTTCTTTGTTGCAGCCAGCTCTAGGAAGTCATTTGGACAGTTAGTGTCCAGCCTGTAGAGGACAAGTCCAAGTCTCCCCACCAAGTGACACTGTAAGGACATCATGCTGCCATGGTCCATCCTCACCATGCAAGGAAGAAAAACAAGTCAAAAACGTTTTACTAGTTCGGGTTCCCCTGAAGACAGGGAAGGGGGCCAAGATTGTGCAAAGTTAATCGTGCCAGGGTGCGTGTACGAGGGGTCCCCGTACACGAGGGTATGACAGTCCCTTGGTACAAGACCCGGGCACAAATGTCCTTCATAGCACTGGGGTGGGAGGGAACAGTCATCATTCAAGCACATCCCTGCGTGGCTCCTTTGGACTGTACCCCTGATCCCTCCTATGTACCTGAACTGCTCGTCTGGATTTCTACAGCAGCTGTTGACACCCTTCCTTGGCCTCCTCCCAGCAGAGCTTCCCTGCTCCTGCAGGGCTGGCTGGCAGAAAGGGCCACAGGACCTCCTGCCATCTTCCAAAGCAACAATCCCCGTAAAATGCAATGGATCCCAGAGGTGTTCAGTGGCAGCAGGAAGAAGCAAACAAAAAAACAAAACAAAAAACCCCAAGAACTTTCTAGCATGAACAACTGAAAAAAGATCCTTTGAATCACCAGATCTTCTCTGCTGCCCATAGTCAGTTCTCCTAAACTCCCCTAAAAAAAAACCACAAACCACAAACCAAATCAAAAGAAAGAGAAAAAAAAAAACAAACACAAACCACAAAACCAAAACAAAAAACCCCCAGTGAACAAAGATCCTCACATTCAGCCTCCAGTGAATAAGGGCAGGGAATGAATTATGGGATAGCAGATCCTTCACAGACCAAGCCTGCCTGCTCTCTGCTCTCATTTTATTGCGCAGCATCTGCCTGCTGCTCCTGGCCCAGCAGTAGCCACTGCCACGACGCTACCTGTCATCGGAGAAGGGTGGCAGCTTCTCATAGGGCTTAGAGGCACAGTCTGACACATCATGAAAGTCATTCCCTTTCTTAGTCACTAATTGAAGTTGGTATTGCAATTTTCCTCTCTGACCTTTGGATTCTTGCAGCACGGGCATTACTGTAAAAATCTCCCAGCATTGTAGTCTGACCATTACAGGCTCTTATTTCCCATAACCTGCTCCCAGTGCAGCCCACTGACAATCCTCCCGATGCGGCAAACGCCAGAAACATCTGTGGTAGCAGATTCCCCCCAAGTTAAGGGAGAAGCTGGAGAGTGGATCAGCCTGGTTTGGTGAGAGCCCCTGCTAAATATTGCTAAATGCTTCTCTTCCCTGTCCCTCTGCTCCTGCCCTTGTGGGTGCTGTGGTCCCAAGAAATCTTCAGACAAGGGGTTTCACAAACCCTGGCCCTGGCTACAGCCCAGTCCCAGGGAGCTGCAGGAACACCCCAGATAAATGTGTGTGTGTGTGCACACACCATCCTCAGGCACTGGGACCACCGAGGTCCCCAAACACTGTGGTCCTCCCTCGCAGGTGCTGGGTAAAAGGGTGTTTTAAGGTGATTCCAACCAGTCTTGCACGAAGGAAACAGCCTGGAAAACAGCCTAAACATTTATGTAAACACCATGGAGAAGGGGTGCATGGGTATATACAGAGAGATTTTAATCTTCAGCTTTTCCAAAAGAAATAAGCACCGAAAACAAACAAAACCCACCCCAATTAGATGAGGGGTAAGCTTTCAACACCTCTGATTTGACCACACCACCTAAAAATAACCGACAACCATCACACCCTAGTGATCATCATAAAAAAAATTGTATTGAAGGCCTCCCCAGTACTAAGTTCCAATCAGATAGTTCAGAAACTCAGATTAAAAATAGACAGAACTCCACTTTTTGTTCTGAAACAAGTGCAATCATTTAAACTACTGTTAATAATATGTCATTGCCAGGTAGTTGCCCTCACAAGATATCTGACACCTAATCTACTACCATCAGCTTATATTCAACTAAAAATGAGATGCAACAGCATTTAAAGCTATACAGAGCTCTTTCAGCTGGATAAAAAAGCATGAACACATTTTCTTCACTCCTCTCAGTCTGGCTCATACCTCAAGGTCTGCATAGGTTGCAGAGGGTGATTTTTAAATTCCTACAGTCTTCTCAGAGTTTAAGCTTTAAGTTAACACGAAAAGATAGATTTGAGCTTCCAACACTGCAAGATACCGCTGTAATATGGCATCAACAGTCATGCCATTTTAATCAACAATGTTCCTATTCAGTGAAGCACATTTCTGATCTTCAGCCAAATCATGCAAGAGAAAATTGCATTCATACTCCCTGGTACTGCTGCTTCTCAGTAATCCATTACTGCATTGAAGCAGGTCAAAAAACCTGTCTCAAAGACACTTCTGCTATCAGATCTTCAGAGGAGGGGCAGAAGGGGCAAAAAGCAGCACATCTCCAGCCCACAGTCCCACCAGGGCTCTTTTACTCACAACTAGGGACACTCATGGACCTCAGCAAAAATGGGACAGTGGTGAAACACACTCCCAGAAGGCAAGCCTTCTTGCCTCCCCCGAAAAATGAAGCCAGACCTGCCTAAAGCTGAAAACAAGGCTGTAGAAAACATTATTCTCTGCAAACCGCAGAGAGCCGTGCTCTGCAGAGGGAAAGCTCCCATCTAGCTGCCTGCACAGGCACGTACCTGGGACAGAGAGCAGAAATCACAATTTGGCATCTCAGACAGGGACACAAGAACCCCCTTCCCTGCCTGCTACTGATATTCAGCACGATACCGAGATGATGAAGAGTCAGGCAATGTCCGAGATTCTGATTCATCTCTGATAATCAGAAAGTAGCTTTACCTGCACCCTGGGACCAGCAAGCAGCCAGCTCCTTCAGCACCTAGACATTTTGTTGGCAGTGAAAAGCTTCATAATCTTAAGCCTTTACTTCCAATTCAAATACTTCATTTACAAACAGCAAATAATATTTAAGTGCTGTTAGTACTGGGCAGATAAACATCTAGTATCTTTGGAAGAGAGGCAATCCACAATCTGAAGGAAATACAGCATGGCTTCTTCTGCCTTTTTATTTATTTTATACTTAATGCATTATTATCATCCTACAATATGTGTACTATTTTGGTTCAGTAATTAGGTTTCTTCTCACAGTTGCATCCAGGAAGACAATCTCTTCTGGAAGTTGTCTTTTCTGTCGGTGAATAATTAAAGGAGTATTTTTGGCAGGACATTTTTCTCTCTTCCATCATCTTGGGTTTTGGTTTGGTTTGGTTCTTTTATGCCTAAGCTCTTGTTTCCAGCTTTTGTATCCACCTGTGTTTGCACTGTGCTTAGTCAACACCAAAGCCCAGACATCACATATTTGCAGTCTTGGCAAGTTTTATGAGTCCTGACAACTGTGTAGCTGAATTTCTCACTAATCTTTCAGCAGGACCATAACCCTCAGAACCTCTAAAAGAACTTTTACCCCTAAATTCTTGTGTGCCATGCGCCCATCGACTGAATAGCACTCCACAAAGCACTGTTAAATCTTTCAATTTCCAGGAAGTACATACAAATTTTATGCCACATTTGAGATAAGAAAATCAGCTCAGTAGTAGAGACAAAACAGAGAATTGGTCAGATGACAGGAGTGATTTAAGGTTTCAGCAGATCACTAACTGCACTCAAGTCAAAATCTCAATGAAAGCAAAGATAAATCTCTTTTTGGACTTATTAGCAAGTGTGTCACCAAAACAAGAGTTCTCAAACCAAATCCCTAAACCTCAAAAGTGTTTTGGGAAAATGTATTTTCCCCCCCCCCCCTCAATGTTGCTTCTTTACTTACAGTTGTGTCTCATTTTTTTAGCTTTCCCCTCTACCACAGGATCACAACCCTAAGAGATGCCAATACCCTGACACAGATTTCCCCAAGAGCTTTGGCATTAGCACCAAATGCCACAATGCCAGTAAAGTCATGAGAGTCAGCAGAACCGATAAGCAGTGGAGATCCCTTAAATTACCTTTTCCTGGCACCCTGAACTGCCTCTCCACACAGAGAATGAACTGGGGCGACAGCTGGGGTCGACAGGTGGCGACTATTCCTGCAACTCCATCCCGACTGCTTGCTTGATTTCTGCCTTTGGCTTCCCGAGGGCAGGCAGATGTTTGGCCACTGCCAGGGAAGCAGAGCTTCCTCACGCGTAATGGTGACCTGGGAAGAGAAGCACCACAACCCTCAATGCCCACCCTTCATCCTTGTCTCCCTGAGCGACGGACCTCCCCTCCCACGGCATTCCTGCGAGCAGTCCTGTCCCATTCCCTGCCCGCTGCAGACCACCCACCTGCAATTAGCAAGGGCGGGCACCAAATGAACTCCTCCTGGAGCCTTGCACAAGTGCTTCCACTTCAAGAAGCACAAGAAGAAGCGGGAGGGCAAGACGGGTTCCCGCCGAGCCCCCCTCGTCCAAATGCCTGCCGCTGGAGAACGCCCAGCTCAGCCGCTTGCCCTGCGCCTGGCACACTCAGCTCCCAGGACTGCCGGAGCCCTCGGCACTGCAGGTGCCTAGAGGAAACTCCTGGCCCCAGGAGAAGGCCCCACCTTCTTCTCCCATGGGTCAGCACAGCTGGGGAGGGCTGCCAGTCTCCTCCCTTCAGGCGGTGCTGCCTCGGAGGATCGCTCCCCTCGGCTGCCACTGTGCCCTGCTTTGGGGCCCGCCCTTCCCTGAGGCGATGTTTCCTCCGATTGGCTGCATGAGATCGCTCCTCCCATCCAGTGATGGGTCAGGCGGCTCATCAGTCATCTCTGCTTTGCTCTTGCCAGCTGTGATTGGTGGAGCGGGCATGCCCCGCCTCCAACCAACACCCCCCCCCCCACACACACCCGGCAGGGAGCCCGGCTTTTTCCCCTCTTGCCACCTCTCCTGCAGGCCTCGAAGCTTGACTGGTGGGTTACCTATCGATCACATGCCTTGCCCCCGCCTCCTCAAATGCGATTGGCTGTCCTGGGCCCACTGACTCCCCAGGGACTGCTGGGTGGAGGTTGCCAGGCAACGAACTCCACCTTTAGGGCTGAGAGCCTCAGCATGGAGCTGTGGGCCCTGAGGAAAGGCTGGGGGTCATCAAAGGCGGGTTTGGACCCGAAAACCGAGGATTTCGGCCCGAAACAGGAGGCTCTGGGCACTACAAAGGATAGGCGCGATGCTACAGCTGACGCTGGGGACCCTGCGAAGGAGGGGAACCTCTTGGTTCCTCTGCCCTTTGCCCCAGGGTGCCGTGTATGGGGCAGGACTCTGGACTCGGGGAGAGGGAAGCTTCCCCTGGGTCACGGGCAAGGCTGTGCCAGCCCAGAGCACGCAGGAGGTTGCCACCTCTGAAGACCGGGACGAAGGAAGACTGGCCAGCTTGGCCCTTGCCGGTGCCCCCGCCACAGCAGGAGCCCCCCTCAGCCTGCTGTTCAACCCAGAAAGGGGCTCCGTTCCCGCTTACATCCTCACCTTTACCAAGGAACACCTTTAGGAAGGACTGGGCAAGGCGGAAGCACGTGCTTCCTTTGAGCGAACTTTGCAGAGCGTTCCGTTTGGGTCACGCGCGTGTGGTGGGACCCGCGGGACAGGGGGCTGAGGCTCACGTGGGCTCGCAGCCGGGCCAGCGTGCACAGCAGCCCAAGGGACAAAACCACGTCTCTGCTGGTGGCCTCCCTGTGTGGAGCTGCCCCTGCCCCCTGCAGATGTGCGGAGGCTCGCTGGGGGTGAGGAACAGCACCAGTGGGGCCTGGGTTAACGGGCAGGGGTCCGATGGGCCAGCCAGATGCTACTCTCCGTCCCTCTGCTCGGCCCCTGTGCCGCTGCTGACCCTTTAAGGTCCCCCCGCCATTCCCCACTCGTCCCCCAGTGCCCCCCTTCCGCCCCCTGCCCACACACCTGTAACCTCCTGTGACCCCCTCGGTTCCCCCCAGTGCCCCCTACTCCCCCCAGTGTGTCACTGGGCAGTGCTGTGGGGGGTCCCAGCGTGATGGGACACCGGGAGGGCGAAGCCTGCTGTGGCGATACGGTCGGGGCTCTCACCCTTCCGATTCTCCCCCGCCATCCCCCTGGGGGGCAGGGAGCAAGCGGCTGTGTGGTGCTCAGCCACCGGCCAGGCTTAAACCACCACAACCTGTGAGCAAAAGAGTTACCTACCCACGGACGGACGGACGGGGAGAGTGCTCATCCTTCCTCCTCCCTCAGGGTGCAGGCATCCCCTGTATCACACCGGGGCGCACAAAAGCCTCAGCAGTCCGGCTGCTGTTGGAGCCCCTTCCAAAGCTTTTTGGGGCGAGCTGACGCATTCCTACCGCCCAGCACGGCGGTTGGGTTTATACCGTTGCCATGAGCGAGGGGATTCTGCAGAAACTGCCCGGCACTCGCTGTGCAAGGGTGATGGCCGCAGGGAGCAGCAAGCTGCAGGTGACGGTGGCTGCATACGGACCTTCAGCCCTTCCTGGCCACCGTGTCTGCCTACATCTTGCCCTCGCTCGGAGCTCATGGGGCTGCTCCTCCGAGGTAGCCCAAACGCACCAGGACGTGGTCCTGGGCAACCTGCTCTAAGGGAGCCTGCTTGAGCAGAGGGCTTGGACGACCTCCACAGCTCCCTTCCAACCTCCACCCTCCTGTGCAACTCTGTGCCTTGCTTTCACTCCTAAAGCACCTGAACCCAGCCCTCATGCGCGCCGGCAAGGATGCTGGGACAAGGCACAATCCCAAACTCCTCCCCGAGGGGTCATCCTCAAACAGCAGCTGCCCGCTCCAGAACAGCCGATGGCGGACACAGTCAGAAGAGAGAAAAACCGTTTTATTGAGAACATTAACTGCGGTGGGGGGCGGGCCCAGGGCTCACAGGGGTTCAGCCAGTAACAGGAAAACGGCACCTACAAGGACAGAGTCAGAGAGCGCTGCTGAATGCACAGCGCCAGGAAGAGGCAGGGTTTGGTTGCCCTCTCTCTGGGGAACACCGTTGACGAGGAATTGCTCATAGCCCAGAAGAGAGCGAGCTACGGCTGGCATTGCCGAGGGGAGGGCTCTGGCGCCTTATCCCCACGGGGAATGCCCTTAGAGAGCTGTGCGCGCGCAGAGATGCACAGGGCCCCTGTGCCACGCAGCAGGGCTCGATGGGGAGCCCCTGGGGAGCGGCCACGGGGTTCTTGCCAGACCCTGCGCAGCACCATCCTTCGCCGTGCCTTGCCAGCGGGTTGGCCTGACTTAGAGCAGTGCTGAGAGTTGGATGGGCAGCAGAGCCTGGTACACACCTGGGCTTCTTGACCTGCCGGACCTTCCTGCATCTTTTCCGTTTGCGATCCCCCAATCTGTTTTCTCTCTTCCTCCTCTTTTTTTCTGCACAGCTTTCATCTCCCCAGGCCTGTTTCCTCCTTCGGTTCCTTCTCTTTTCCTTGTCCCGAGGAGAGCCTGCAAACCTTTCCATCCCACAGTGTGCTTAGATAGGTAAGGCCACGATCCAGCGGAGACAGTTCTGATTTTAACCCAAAGTGACTCGTTTTACCTTCTTTCCTCTGAAAGGCTGCCCAGTTGTTGCGGGCGTAGCAGGGGCTCTGCCGTGCTCTCGAGGGTGGCTGGAGGCAAAGCTGGAGGTGCCTAAACCAGAATTGTTGGAGTTCAGGGGTGGCAAGGGACGGCCTGGAGTAGTAAGGGACTGCTTGCCAAATTACCACCTTAGCTCTCTGGGGAAGATGCTGCTTTGCATCATGCATCCACATTTTGCACAGTCCACCTGCCCCAAAACAGACTTGATGAAACTGTGATGAAGTAGGATCCGAGCAAAAGCCCTCTCAAGTTGACAGCTACTCCCCGCTGTCTTTTTGTAGGTATTTGGTTGGATTAAGCACATGCTTAATGCATTTGAGAAAGGACCTTTCCAGTTTTCCATACAACGTATGATTCCGTGGGGGAGGAGGAGGAACCCCAAACACACAAGCCATCGGCTGGCCGGAGGAGGCCCAGCAGCTACTTGGCCTCCTCAGAAACTACCCTCCTACCCGAGAGACACTGTCACGGTGCTTGTGGAGCAGAGCTGACATACCTCTGTCGTTTTGGACTCCGCCACCATGTCTCCCCCAGCTCCTTTGAGGACACCCAGAGAGGGGGATGCATGCAGAATGGCTTCTGCCTGGTGGCCCTGGTCTCCTCTGCCTGCAGGGCCACTTTGCTCTTCCAAAGGCAGGTCTAGAAAGCAAAACCATGTGCAGCAGTGACGCCTTGGAAGTAGCACACCCAAAGCAAAACCCACCCCAAGCCCTACACCGGTTTTCTTCTTGACGTTGAGGTTTCTGGTATCCCGAGCCCCAGCCTGGGACAGCCCTCAGTTCCTCCTCATACCTGTGGCTCCGTCCGTGGGGGCTGGCGACTCCCCAGCTGATGGACAGGAGCGGCCAGCCACCTCCTCCCCAACAATGTCGCCGCAATTTTCAATCATAAACAGCGCCAGCGTGTTCACCTGCACACATCAAACCCTTGCTCTCAACCCAGCTGCCTGAAGTTGTCCCAAGCAGCCTTTCCCACTCCCGACCCTTGCCTCTGCACAGATGGCTGTGGCTGCGGGGCTGCCTTTGCAGGCAGCCACCCCACCGGCATTTGCTCAAGGGAGGAGGCAGCCAGGGACCTCTGAGCAGCCAAGCTCGGATAGGCCGGCAAGGCTGCAGCCGGCTTGCCAACACAGCGCACCTTCTCGGTCACCTCCAGCATGGCCTGGAGCGGGAGCAGGTCCTCGTCGGGTGGGCTCAGCAGGTTTGGCCCAAGGCAGATGGCCAGGTTGCTGCAGCTCATCCTGCTGGTGGCTGCGTTGCGGCCGATGTGCTGGAGGAGGGACAGCAGCCGCTTGAGGAGGAAGAGGTTGGCTGCAGGCAACTTCTCGGCCACCCTGAGGGAACAGGGACACTAGGTTGACAAAGCAGATTTTGCCCAGGCCTGTTGTCCAAGGCAGGGGGGAGCCAGCGGCTGAGTTGCCCAGCTTTCCAGGTGCTCTCAGCCAGCGGCCAGGGCTCCTGCTCAACAGGCAGGCTGCTGCCCGCACTTACGCTTTCAGCTCGGAGACCTTCTCCTCCTTGCTGGTCCTCTCCATGGCTGCCATCCAGTCCTCGTAGAGGTGGGTCACCAGCAGCTTGTCGGGGATGCTTCGGAGGAAGTCCTGCAATGCCAAGGGCTCTGGGTGAGCCTTTGAAGTTTCCAGGCCGGCCAGGAGCTCCTCCAGCCGCAGGTCAGAAGCGCTCACCTTCAAGACGGCGGCCAGCAGGAGTGCAGGCTGGTTGCCCAGGTCGACATCGGCGTCGCGGTCCAGGGCCTCCCGCAGCTCCCGAAGTTCCGTCCCGCTGGCAGCTTTGCGGAATATCCCCTCCGTCGACGGTCCTTCCCGGCGCAGGACAGCCAGCAGCTCCTGCAGGAGAGGCAGGAGGACAGTTGCTTGGCCGAGGAGCTGCCTTCCGACAGCGGTGGCCAGAGCACTGCCCCAGAGCGGGCTCCTTGCTGGGGGTGAAGAGCCCAAGCCGCCATCCCCGGAGCTCCTGGGGACACCCGTGTCCCCTGTGGAGCAGCCGGAGGGAGGGCTCCTACCGCCTCTAGGGAGCATCTGGAGGGCTGGGGACCCCCCCGGCCAGGCTGGCTTACCTGGATGGGCCGGGGCAGGGAGCCGTCCTCCCCGCAGAGGGCTGCCAGGGGCTGGCCAAAGAGCGCCCTGCTGCAGCCAGAGCCCACCTGCCCTGGCACCTGGGCAGCGGCCGGGGTCCTCCGATGAGCAAAGGGCCAGGGCAGCCCCCTCCTCTTCCTCCTCCTGCTGCTGCTCCCTCCTGCTGCAAAGGAAAGCCGAGCAAGAGCCCGTCAACGGAGACCGCCGGGCCAGCGCTCCCGGGGCCTGCCCTGCCCGCAGCGTGGTGCTGAGCGGTGCAGCAGGACGGGCAGGGAGCCAGCAGCTGGACCTCCGAGCTCCGGCTCAGCAGCTCCAGTTGGGAGGCTCCTGAGAGCCGGCACGCCACCAGGAGAGGAGAGCCTGGCCCAGCCCTCGCCCTGTCCTCCTCCAAGCTGTGGGCAGCAGCAGAGGCTCCGTGTCCCCGCAGAACCACGTCCAGCGGCCGCTGCCCAGCGGGTGTCCGTCCTTCCTTCCTCCTGGAGGTGACATCCTGCCTCGGGCTGCCCAACCTGCATGGCGACACTCGAGGGACAAGTGAGCACAGCTCCAGCGCTTGCAGGAGCTTACCGTTCTTCCCGAAACTCACCCGGTGCGTGGCAAAGTCCCCCTCCGCTGCTCGGCGGGACCGTCGGAGGCCCTTGCTTGGGACCAGCCTGCAAGAACCAGGCTGCGCTCAGAGAGCAGCCCCGCGGCGCAAAGGGCCGCCGGCGAGCTGCCAGCCGGCACCGGCAGCCTGAGCGTGGCAGAGCCGGGACCCTCTGCCCTCCCGGGCTCTCTGCCCCGCGGGGCAGGTTTCCCCCCAGCACCGCCGGCCAGGATGTGCCGGCATTCCCGGCGGCTCCCCAACCCTCTCCGCTCCCCGAGCGGCACCACCCTTCCCTCCATCCCTCACCCCACTGGCCGCACGTGCCGGCACAGCCAGAGGCGGGCGAAAGGCAGCCCTTCTCACCTCGGCCTGGCCCTCCATCAGCCTCTCCAGGCTCCCGGCGCTTAATGTCCTCCACTGGGCAAGAGAGAAGGAGCGGAGGCAGGTGAGCAGCGATGCCTCTGCCGCTCGCTCGGCGGGAGGACCAGGGCTCGGGGGCAGAGCCCAGACCGGGCAGGCACTCACGGCGTGGCGGCGGCCCAGCTCCTTCTCCAGGAGCCTGATGGATGGGACAGGCGTCACCCGGGCTCTCTTGGCTCCTTCTGGTGTCCTGTGCACCGGGAAGGGACAGGGAGAGAGCTGGCTGAGCCCCAAGCCGCCTCTTCTCCCTCCTGCGGCAGCTCTGCCCGAGCGAGAGCTGCCGGCAGCCACGGGGGCACCTCTCCCCAGCTGAGGAGCTGCGTTCCCCCGTCCGGCTGCACTTGCAGCATCCCCGCGGCTTACCCCAGCAGCGTGCCCACCCACAGCTCCTTCAGCGCCCGGGAGCTGCAGAAAGAGAGGAGAACCAGCGTCAGGCCCCGCTGCCCCCCAGCCCGTGGGCAGAGGCGGGCGCCTGCGCAGCCCTGCCCCGTGGGGAAGGACGCCGGAGCGGGACGAAGCCCCGTGGGGCAGGACAGAGGCGCTGCCCGAGCCCTGGCTCCCCGTGTCCTGCCAGAGCAGCTGCTTTCGCCCTCCCCTTCTGGGGACCCAAAGGGGATGCGGGACCTGCCCATGCCCCCATCCCTCCCTGCCGGCGTGCTGCTCGATCCCTGCCCAGGCTCTGCACGCAGGGCAGAGGCCGTTCTCACGATGGTGCGGGTGTGCTTGGGAACGTCTCCCGCCTGGCCGTGGCACTCACCCGAAAGTGGCGACGCAGGAGCCGCTGGGCCAGACGAGGAGGATGGAGGTCCTGTCCTCATCGCCGCCTTCCTCCTCTTCCTCGTCCCCCGCCGCCTCCTTTCCGCCGCTCAGCACCCACAGCTGGTCCAGGGCCAGGCGGAGCTGTGGGCGCAGGCTGGTGCCGCGTCTGCAGAGAGCAGAGAGGAGAGGCAGGCGGTGAGCTGGGGGTGTCCTCCTCGGGGTCCCCCCGGGCCGAGCCCTGTCCCCCACCTGCCCTTGGGACAGACATCGATGGGCGCATCCAGCACCAAGGGGCCGGGGCCTGGGGCTGGGGCCGGGGTGTCCCGGGGCTGGGGCCAGGGCCAGGGCTGGGGGAAAGGCAGCTGGGCTCTGAGGGTCTTACTGCAACTTGGCGATCACCAGTTCCTCCTGGAGGAGGAGAAGGCGTCTCTCGCTCCTCTTGCGGCCCCGGGTCAGCCGCACGTCCACGCTCAGCACCGCCTCGGCGTCGGCGAGAGCCTCCCTGCAGAGCAGAGAGCGGCGGGCATGAGAAAGGCCGCTGCCACCGCGGGTCCCGGCCGTGCCCCCGAGGCACAGGGAGAGCTCACCTGGAGCCGCAGCAGCAGTTGGCCTGGCCCATCCTGCCCGGGAGAGGAGGACCCTCGCCGTGGACCGAGGACGCGGGCCAGTCGGCGACAGCGGGGATGGGAGGCGAGGTGCCGGTGCCGGTTCGGTGCCGCTCGGTCAGATCCTGCCTCCTCCCAGCGCTCCTGCGTGCCAGCACAGCTCCGTGCTGCTGTCTCTGGCGGCCGTGGGCTCCAACTGACCAACATTCCGAGCCCAGCGACCAACATTCTAAGCCCAACGACCAACATTCTAAGCCCAACGACCAACATTCTAAGCCCAACGACCAACATTCTAAGCCCAACGGAAAGTGGGAGGGGCACTGGGGGGAGAGTTCTTTCCAATGTGGCCGTCTCTGCCTGGCACTGGGGAGCCCAGGGCTCGACAGAGCAGAGGGGAAGGGCTTGGGACTTCTGCAGTCTTTCTTGCTAGGACCTTCATGCCCCAGAACTGTGCATTTCCCTAAGCCACTGTGTCTTAGTCACAAGTGTGTGGCTATCCCTGGATTCCCCTTGCTTGTCTATGTAGCACCCTTCCCATTCCCGCCCTTCATGCACATCTCCCTGTGCCACTGCGATGAGGATTAGAATTGTGTGGGTTTTCTCTAGCCAAAGCAGTGGTCAAATTGGGGAGGCTCTCTCTTGGCATGGGACAGTGAGAAAGAAGATGACCATGCTGATAGGGTGCAGATACAGTTTCCAACTTGGTAACGGTAACTTGGTGTTTTGTGCTTTCTGCATTGCTCTGTGTGCCTCAACACTTCACACTGCAAGAGAAAGGGAATGTCATGGTCTGGACCCAGACACCAATATGGACCTCCCTCCCCACGAGAGGGAGAGTCTGTGCAGCATCACACTTTTGCTCTGCCCTCATTAAGACGAAAACCACTTTCACCCTAGACGATTCGTCCCTGAGAAAGACAGCTCTCAGACCATGCAACACTAGCTGGGACAAACATCCTCTCCTGGATAGTGGCATTAAGATAGGCTGTGTATTTTGAACCGTCTGAAGGTCATTGAAGAATGGCCTTGTGAGAAGGTAATCTTGGTGAAGCTGTCGACGGGGCTTCTACGGACATGGGCTCACACACTAACAGACATAGCCATGTGCCATTTATTCTCTTGATCAGCTAAAATATATGATCCATTCGTGAATTGATCTCTTCCTGAATAAACCTCAAACTTCTAAAACAATGACCTAACCAGCTTGAAAAGGCCCCAGGACAGAAACTGAAGCCATAGTCTTAATGGTCACTTTCCTGAAGAGAGATACTGACTTTACAACCTCACTCTGGTTATAATCACAGGATTTATCTTTGCTGCTGCTGCTGCTTTCTCCTCTGAGGCTGGGATTTTGTTAGAGCTATTTTAGACCAGGTCCATGTGATGCAATGCTGACTCTGGTCAGGACTATTCCATGCTCCTGTCTAGAGGCTGCTGCTCACTGTTTGGAGGGAGGAAGGGAGCCTAAAACTTCCTATTTTATCACAAAACTGTCTTTTTATTGGTAGCCCAAAATATTATTGTTTTATGATCTTCTCCAAATAGAAAAATCCCTTACATAAGTCATTTCACCTGCAGCTGGTACCACTTTCACAGCCCTCTCGATCCTCTTCTGTGAGTGCATTACAGGTACGAGCACGTGGCCATCCCGTGGGGTAGCATGTGAGCAGACAACAGAGGGCTGAAGTCTTTGAAGTGGTTTGTTGGCAGGCAAAACAAGCAGGAGAGGCTTTCCAAGCGCTCATGGTGCTGCAGTCAGAAAAGCGTCTCAAGAAAATGTGTGGAGATGAGCTGCACGGTGAGCGTGGGGCTGCCTGTTCCCGTCATACCCAGAAAAGTTACTGTAATTTGTGGTTCTCCTATTCTGGGCCAGTGGGATGAAGCTGGGGTATAACCTTGAGAACTTAACTGGTCGGGAACACAGAGGAAGCAGTCAAGCACAGAATCTGAGAGAAGTGTAGTCCTGAGCATGTCCTTTATCAAGGTGCCTTGAAGACATTCTCATAGTACAGCACACAAAAAAAGAATTGGGCAGCACGTGGAAGAAGACTCAGAAGAATGCCAATACTACTGCAACTTACCATAAGAAAAGTTGCAATTTCAGCATTTCTTTCTGTTCTCTGTTCATTCTAGCACTGTTCAAGACAATCTGGAATGTCCAAGAAGTGACTGTGTCTGGTCCCGCAGTTAGATGAAATCTCCCAGCTGTAAAAACAGCTGCTGCTGCCTATTTATCACACAAAAACATGATTTCTTGATGGTAAGTCTAGTTCCATGTTGCTCTTTGCCAATGTCAGCAGATGTTGATGTTAATATATACAGCATCAGGAGCAACAGAAGGAATCACTGTGGCAGCTGTATTTTTTCCTCTGCAATGAAGGGCATTCCTGCCTTTTATTTGGACTTTGTCTTCAGAAGTAGAAGCAATGCACTACAGTGTACAGGTTAACATCACTTCAGTAGGCTTTTGTGAGTAAATAACAGTCCCATAAGCTCTAACGACATGAGAAATGTGGGATGTGAACTAAATATGATAAACCACTGAGTACAATTTTTTTTGGTAAAGTACTTACACATGAAAACACAATGTTTTGGGATACAATTGACATTTTCCAGCAGGAAAAATTCACTGTGTGCAGCAGAGTTCCTGCTAGGATAGCAACAGTGCACACTGCGGTTACTCTTTGGACAGTTCATGCTAGCTCATCCTACAGAATGGCCGTCTTGCCAGGATGATTCTGACTAAGAAGTTTTACTGCCTGCATGCTCTGTTAAGTTAGCCCATATTTGGGGTTTTCTGTTTGTTTTGGTTTTTTTTCTTGATGTTTGCTTGCTGTTGTGTTGCATTACAAGTTACAGGAGCCTTACATTGAAGGGAAAGAAAAACAATGTTAATGTATGAAGCCCTTTTTGTTACTCTAGTGAGCACTTACTTATGCCACTAATCCCATGAAGTTGCTTGCATAATTATGCAGCCAAGTTAGAAGTTACCCACATGAGTCAATTTACTCATGAAGGTACATCATTGTTAAGGATGATGTTGTTGTTCCAAACAAGGCAATACATTTTGCTTTCTCTCTCAGCACCTGCTCCTCAATAAATAGAAGAGGGCTGATCTGGAGTGAGAATTGCAATACAAACACCCAACTACCTGGAGTTTTGTTCTGCAGAACTCATGTTAAAATCGGGACTCATTCTAATTGGGGTCTGTCAAACAAATAGAAAGATAAGCCTTGCTTTTGTAAGACAAACATGAAAGAGGTTGATTATCAGGCCCGATTTCCCTTAGATAGTTCACTGCATCCCAGGTTACATACATCTTTTCATTTAGAAGTCTGGAGGTGAAGTGAATGCTGCGTGTGCTTTTTTGTTTATTTATTTTTTGTTCTGTACAAAACAATCATCTCATGTGGAACCTTGCAGATGGCTTTGCAATAGATTGTAGTGGGTATATACCCCCTTACTCTAGTCTCACTTCTAGATTTCAAGTTAATTGTTCTTTTGTATTCAGAAGGAGAAAGCTTGTTCAAATACCAACTGCAATTGCCGGGAAACTGGCAGGCAGGCCTGTTGCTTTCTTTGGAGGAAAAAAAAGCAGCTAATTCTTGTATTCACAGGCAAAACATTCATAGCTTTTTAGTAGGTGATTTTTAAACTATAAAGACATTAGAATTAGGTGAACACATCTTTGTTTTAATGTGCCTCACTCAACACTTTGTATTGTTATGTGTGAGGGATACATTTTTCATGGTCAAATTTCAGCTATGTTGCATGTAAATATAGCAGCATTTGTAAAAGCTGAGAAACACAGCATGTTCAAAGTTTCGTACAGATATGTGATGGTAACCTACCTTAATTGTCATTTTAATCAGTAAGTACATCCTCACGTATCATTCCTGAAGCAAGTGAAGTGAGGTGACAGTTAAATAACTCAGGCAATTAGACATGAAACACTGTGAAGTTTTCAGGTGGCTGCTTTTGTTTCATAAACCAAAATATCAGAAATCCATATACCCAGTCAACAAGATTTGATATAGCAGTTATTTATAGTTTATAAAGGGAAAATGGGGTTTATATGGAATATACACTTTAAGTGAATTCAAGGCACAAAAAGTTTAAAAAAAATTAGCAGAGGAGCTATAGGTATGTTACCGATGGATAAACAGAAAGAACATACATAGGTTTTTTCCCTTCATTTCTGAAGGAAGAAAACAGCTACAGTGAAAAGAAGGATGCACCGAACTAACTTACAACCAAGGGAATGTGGAATAAAGCAGCAGGAAAAAAACGGCTTTGTGAGACAGGGGTAGCAATCATCTTAAACGCCTAAGCATTTGTATGTGTTCCCTACTTTTTGTGGGTAATCGCTCATAGTGTAATAGTGTGTGTTCAAAATTCTATTCATCTTGTACTTGCATTTCACATTTTAAAAATTCGTAAGCAAGAAGTTTTTTATTGTTCTCCTGCAGTAGAGGTGAAATCCAGAGGCTTACAAAAGTCAGGAATCTCAGCAGGAAAGAAGAAAAAGATCATTTGGTTGTAATCTTTAAAACTAGAGTTATTCACTAAAGCCTTTTTATAAGACAAGCATCTAGAACACTTTTGTTTCACGGGAAAATACTAAAATCGGTAGAGGAATGGAAGTCTTTCAAGAAGGAAAGAAAAAAGGTGGTGTTGATGTTACCCAGCAAAAATTGTGATTTTTATCTTGGATCTTGTGGTGTTTGGTAGGGTGTTTTAGTCCTGGTTTTTGTATTGCTCAAAGTCTGTGAAAAAGCTATCATCTTATCTTGAGATACAGGCTGAAAATATATTGGCTATTGTAAAATCTCTCTTACCTCATTACATGTGGGATTGGAGGTATGGGTCTGATTTGCATTTCATGAATGTTTGGGGTTCTTTGTGTCAGGACAATATCTCACAAGGCCTTTCATGCTGAGTGCAGAAGGGAACCTGACTCACAGGTTCCTGCCCCACGGGGCTTCATCGTCCTGCCCCTTTGTCCTTCCCCTCCTCCTTGTCCTCATCCTCGTCCTCGCCCTCGCCCTCGTCCTCCCCCAGGCAGGCGGCCATGAGGCCTGCGGGGGCCGGGGCCGGGCCGGGGCCGGTGTCCCTGCAGGGTCAGGCAGCAGGAAGGAGCGCCCCGGGGCATGCTGGGAGCTGTAGTCCTGGGGCACGGGGCTGCCGGGGGCCCTGGTGGTTCCCGGGGCATGCTGGGAGCTGTAGTCCTGGGGCACGGGGCTGCCGGGCGGCCATGTTGGTCTCTGCAGTCTCTGCTCCAGCTGCGGCCCGGCTGAGGTGAGGGCTGGGGCTGCCCGTGAGGCGAGCGAGGCCCTTGGGCGGGCGTGGGGGTGTGGGAGCCGGGCCCGGCTGAGGGAAGGAGAGAAGGGGCAGGGTGAGGGGGGTCGCAGTCCTGGGTTTGTGGGTTTCACACAGACTCCCTCTTCAGAAAACACAGCCTCTGTGTGGGTCAGCGGTCCCTGCAGAGCTTTAGTATTTGTAGCCGTTTTTATAAATACACAGCGGGCTCACACGGTGCTGTGCTTCTTGTAAACTGCATCGCTTTTATCCCGGCTACAGCCTGGAGGGAGCAAGTGCCAGCCGGCAGATTAAGATGGAGATGAATGCAAGCGATACACTTGCGATGGTGATCCTGCCACAAGGCACGCTGCGTCTTTGTTATAAGTTACGACGAAAATTTGTATGCCAGCCCGGGGATAAACCAATCCAGGTTTATTGTAGCAAGCAACAAGCAGGCAAAACAGCGCTGGGTGGCCGGGGAGTCTCCGCTCCACCAACGGCACACACCTGATGTGGTCACGTGTTTGACAGTTAAACAGTTAAGTGTTACATATGTATGGGAGTTGCAGGTACGCCTATACATATGCATGACCTATTCCCGCTTTGCATTAAAATTAATTCCAAGAGGTATTACAATTAGTTCCGAGAGGTATTACGATTAGTTCCAAGGGGACACTCCCTCAAGTTTATCTATCCAAGCCACGGAATCGGCCTTGGCCGGTTTCTGGGACCAGTTCCTTATTTTCTCAGAAAACTGCTCTTGAGGAGCTATATGATAAGGTAATCAAGACTGGCTCATCCTGCTTACTTAGCTCAATATCTAGTTTCTGCACTTGTTACTGTGGTTATTACAGTTAAAAGCAGCTTAGTTACTAAGTTGTAGAGATCAATATATTTTAACAATCAACAGGTTTCATGAACAAATTGGTTATGCAAAGTTTATTACAATTCCCCCTTTTTGTTTTTCTTATTTTGTTCCTCAAACTGGGCAAGAGCTTCTCGAGCTAGGGAGAGAAGGGGAGTTTCTTTAACAATTTCGTCTTCTTCTAGGTGCTTATAGTGTCTTCTTATCAACATTAGGTGTACAGCTTCTAATCGATTTTTTATCAATCCAGTAATTCTATTCAATATACAAGGTGCAAAGGTTAATATTAACATTATGAGAACTAGGACAAAACTAAAAGCCTAAGTTATGTAGACATGGGTCTCTGGGTACGAGTTGACATAACGATTGATTAAAACTTGGGGCCCCGGTAGCAATTACTTGCTGTAATATCATTTGATCCTCCCACCTATAGAGCGTCCATTTATAAGGTTGGTGGGGGTTCCCTTTACCTTGGGTTATCCCTATCAGCATTAGTAACAGTCTTATCATCCAAATGCTTAATCTTAAGTTCAAGAAAAGTGGTGTACCCTTACCCTTGCGACAGGTATTCCGAGGTTGTTGATAATCATTTTGGTTTTTGTCTTTACCCCTGGTGAGAGATGGGAGACTTCGGGGAAGCTCTGAGGACGTTTTGTTTGGGAGTAATAAGTCAAGAGGCTCCGTGAGCCTTCTCTGGAGGTGGTTCATCAACTTTAATCCGAACAGCAGTACGTCTCTGCCTTCTTCTCTGCCTACTCTGTTGCTTAGAGCAGTGAGGTGTACCATCTTCTCGGCAGCAGTCGTATTCTTCAGGGGAACCTCCTTTATATTTGATTCGCTTTGACTTATATGCGTCCCAGTTTTTATCCTTCACTTTCTAAGCTCCCCACCCCACTCTGACCACTGTTCGTCTGCAAGATATTGGCAGTATTTCAGCCTTCGTTGAACACGGCTCGTTGGCGTAAAGACAACACCTCTCAGGGTTTATGCCTTTAGCAAAAATATCCCACCACTCTTTGGAGTCCTTTGTAATTTTCCCGGTTGATACTCCCACACGTAATGCTTGCTCAGTTAATTCCCGTTTGTAATAATAACATTCGTGGCAAATACCACTAGAGGGGAATACCCATAGGAGCAATGTGTCCACCACTTTTCTCTACAGAGTTTACACCTGTAACATACAAAGGGATAACATATACAGTGAGGATCTTTACAAAAGATAGCCTCACTCATCCGCTTTTCTTCGGAACTTAATTTTCAAGCTGTCAGGGTCTCTGGTCGCCTCCCAGTGAGAATTCTGCATTGGTCTTTTGATTCTGCTTGCACGAGTCCATGCTCTTTTGGCAGTCCGGACTGCAGGATCTGTAGTAAGCAGAACAAGAAACGGTCCCTCCCAACAGGGAGTTAGAGATGATTCTTTCCAAGTTTTGATCAATACGTTATCTCCAGGCATAATTTTGTGTATTGCAATATCTAATGGTGGCCTCTGCACTATCAGTCCCTTCTTTATTAGTTCTTGCCGTCTCTTCATGAGTTTAATGATATACTCCTGTAAGAATTTTTCTTCTATCTTTGGGTGTTCAATCGGCATTTCTAGGTCATAGGGCATCCCCTATAACATTTCAAAAGGAGAGATCCCAGTGTTTGCTCTGGGTTGCGTCCTTACATTTAATAGTGCTAATGGTAAACATTTTATCCGGTTCATTTTAGTTTCAATGATTAATTTAGTCAAATGTTTCTTCTACTATAGCTTGTAGGCAAGTAGGCCATCCCCTACTAACTGGATCTAATAATTTGGAAAAATAACCTACAGGTTTCTTTCTTCCAGCCCATTCTTGGGTTAATACCCCAAAGGCTGTTCCTCCTTCTGCATTCACAAACAAATAAAACGGTCGTTTAGTATCGGGTAAACTTAATACCGGAGCATTTACAAGGTCAGCTTTGAGGCTTTCTAGACTCTGTTCATCCTTCTGAGTCCGTTTTATTAATCTTACTCCTACTAATTTCTGATACAAAAACTTCACTTTGTTGCTGTAATTTTCAATCCCTTGTCTACAGTACCCTAAAAGTCCTAACAACTGCCTTATCTGTCTCTTGCTTGTTGGTGCCTGGAGGGATAAGATACCATTCACTCGTTCAGGATCTAATTTCTTAGTTCCCTTACTCAGCCAGTGTCCTAAGTATTTTACTTCCTCTTCAGTAAACTGTAATTTAGACTTTGAAACCTTGAACCCCTTCAGGCTTAAAAAGTTCAATAATCTAATGCTCTCATTTCTAACAGTCTCTTGATCTTCCCTAGCTAACAACAGATCATCTACATACTGCACTAAAGTTACCTCTGAGGTTGATTCAAAAGTTTCTAGTACTTGTTCCAGAGCTTGCCCAAACAAATTTGGTGATTCTGTAAATCCTTGTGGAAGTACAGTCCACCTTAATTGTTGTTTCCGGTGGGTTTCTGGATCTTCCCATTCAAAGGCAAAATAATTTCTACATTCCTCCTTCAAGGGGCAAGCCCAGAAGGCATCTTTCAAGTCTATAACACTGTATCACTTCAATTCCGGGGAAAGTTGGCTCAACAACGTATACGGATTAGCTACGACTGGAAACCTGGTAACAGTTCTTTTGTTTACTTCCCTTAAATCTTGAACTAAGCGATAGGAGCCATCTGACTTCTCTATGGGCAGAATGGGGGTATTGTGTGGTGACATGCAAGGTTCTAATAATCCCTGCTGTAACAACCTTTCGATTACAGGCTGTAATCCATGTCTACCTTCTTGTGCCATGGGATATTGTTTGACTCTAATTGGAATTTCCGTGTTCTTAATAGTGACTTCAAATGGAGCAATGTTTAATCGTCCTACTGACTCTGGAGTGTACCACACTTCGGGGTTAATTTTACTTCATCCTCCGTTGTCAAGACACACAATTTTACTGCTATTTCTTTGGTTTTTATTTCCAAATTAATTTCCAATTCAATCATTAAATCTCTTCCCAGTAAATTAGATTCTGCTTCAGGTACCAACAAAAAGGATCCTATTCCAAGTCGAGATGGAGCTTCTATTTTTACTCCCTTTATTAGTGGTACCTGAAACGGTTCCCTTTTTGCTCCTATTACTTGTAATTTCTCCGAGGACAGTGTGCATCTTCGGGGCACTAACTGGACACTAGATCTCTCTGCCCCAGAGTCCACAAGGAACTCTACTTCTTGATGCTGGGGACGTAATTTTAATTTTATCAAGGGCTCTGTTTTCTTAGGGGTCCCCAGCAAATAGATCCCCTGACTCCCCTAATCTTCTTTAAGCATTTAGTGGGGGTCTCATCTTTCTTCTGGTGTTCACTAAATGCTTTATTAATATTCTGTCCTCGAGGAACAGATTCCTTAATGCCTTGAACAATTATAATGCGCAGATCTGCCATATGAGTTCTATGTTCTGCATTTTGGTTATCCCAGTTTGGCCGCTGTAGTGGCCATTTAATATCTGCGCCTGGACCGTGTTGGTGCTGCTGATCCCAAACTCTCATTCCTGCTCTTCGAATCATTTCCCTTTCCTCTGTTGTGAATAGTATACTTAAAATTGCCTGTAACTCTTCCCAGGTATATATATATTAGGACCCAAAAACTGGTCCAACCTTTCGGATACTCCCAAGGGGCCTTCTAAAAGGTTCCCCATCTCCTTCTTGAATTCCCTTACATCTCCGGAATTCAAAGGTACTGACACAAATCCCATGCCAGGCTGTGGACCCCCTATAGCTATTTCTCTCAAGGGGTATAATCTTTCTTCTAACTGCTTTTCTTTCTGGTCTGACTCCTCGTTATTCCCCTGTTCTCCTCAGGGGAACTCGGAGGGTCTAAGTCTGGGGCTGGGGCTGTCGGGGAAGAGGAGGAAGGGGGGGGTTGGGTCAGGTGCGAGTGTAGGGGGAACATAAGGGGGAGGAGGTGTGGGAAGTTCTTCGGGGTTTTTAGTTGGTTTTTTTTTTTTTTTTTATGGTTCTTTTCACTTAGAGCAAATACATGGATTTGGGTATCTAATTTTATCCATAAATGAGCATATTCACTCTCTTCTAAACTCAAGGGTTCCTTAGAATTTACATATATGTTTAAGGCTTGACATATCCAATCGTCAAACGTCCCCAAAACAGGCCGAAATACCTGATCTCCTCTAATTTGTTTACCACCCCACCCCTGTATGCATTAAGATATCATTTTCTCTCTGCTTTTGCCCTGTCTGGGCAGCCAGTCATCCCAATGGGCAATCATTACCCTAAAGGACTATCTGGCGGTATCATAGGGAGACTGACCTTAGGATTCCCTATGGAGTCATCCCTCTTCCCAGGCGACCTACACCCCGGGGAACCCACCATGGAGTCAGAAGGCTTGCTTTTCTTCTGCCCCATCTTCCGAAGTGCCTCTCTCTCACACACACACACGTGCCCCTCGTTCGTGGCTCATGCCCTCGTGGGAAATGAGAACCGCACTACAAGAGGGTCCGCACTCACTTTGCTCCTCTCGGGAGCGTCTCGTTTATGCACACTTTGGGAAACCCACCCCGACTGAACGGGAAACGCTTTCAATACTCACTTAACCTGGAGTCTTCGTCCGGATCCTCGTGCACGAAAATTATGGGGTACTGCAGTGTTCTTTTGCCTGCTTGCCAAATTTAGAGTTCGGAGGTAAGGGTCTTGGAAAGGATATCGTCCACTCCGGGGCCATCCAAGGATGGGGCGCCTCCCCAGAGTTTAGATTCCAAACGAAGTTAACCTTATCCGAGTCACGGCACCAAATTGTTATAAGTTATGATGAAAATTTGTACGCCAGCCCGGGGATAATCCAATCAAGGTTTATTGTAGCAAGTAACAAGCAGGCAAAACAGCGCTGGGTGGCCGGGGAGTCTCCGCTCCACCAACGGCACACACCTGATGTGGTAACGTGTTTCACAGTTAAACGGTTAAG
Source organism: Buteo buteo (assembly GCF_964188355.1). Classification (NCBI taxonomy): domain Eukaryota; kingdom Metazoa; phylum Chordata; class Aves; order Accipitriformes; family Accipitridae; genus Buteo; species Buteo buteo. The sequence continues at coordinate 81,364 of NW_027439240.1, read as the reverse complement.
TGGTTTTCAGTGCCTGCTTTGGGAAAGAATATCCTCAACTAGTCTAAGGTACAGATCTATTAGAGGAAAAGGAGTATGAGGTAAAGGAGCATCATGCTGCATTTATTGCTAAACGTCTGCTTTCATTTCATTCAAACTAGAAAGTAAACAAAGATTGGACCTGCCAAAGAATTTGTTTCCCAGAGTGAGCATTCAAGCACTGGGGAGCAGTTTGCAGGATCAGAACTTCAGCCTGCTCTGGGTGATAAACCCTCAGGAGAGGAAAGAGAACCCCCACTTTTTTAAATGCATCTCTACTTATCTTAATAGTTCTTCTTGTTAGATTGTGTTGGCGGTCAGACTCTAAGCACGTGACTAAACTGTCAAAAAATCAAGATATTTAAGGATTATTTGCTGTATTAAATGCTCTTACAAGCAGTGCACTCTATTGCCCTGTGGATAGTATAACGTCATGACTGGCAATTTTCCTTTTTTAGTACAAGGACGCATGTGTGAAGGCAAATCGAGGGTACAAGTGGTGCCCCACAGCAAACCAACCTGCCAAAACCCAGGCATCCACTGTTACAAACAGGAAGAAGCTATGGGCCTTTGCTTCAGACTCTGCAAAGGCTTTACCAAGCCCGAGGAAAGTGACAAGAAGTGACGAAATGCCACAGCGTAACTTCAGGATGGCAGGTGAGATTTCCATCCACGTTCCTCACACGTAGCTGCCTTGTTTTGTTTGCGGACGCGGTGTTGGAATCGAACTGCAAGACCAGTTTCCTTTACTGCACCTGGTACTGTAGTGCAAATACCTTTCATGTCCCAAATTGAGTTGCCAAGACTCTAGTTAAACCTCTGCATAACAGCCTCAAATTTCCTAAGTGCATGATTGCTTTCGATAGTCGAGTCCAGATGTGTGACATATCATAAGCCATACCCTGTTTGGGGTCCAGATTTGATTGATGTTTAGTTCAGGCTTATCTGCTGTTAGAGCTTTTCATAGTCATAAAGGGAAATGCTGATTGTGTGCATTCTTTTTGTCTTTCATAGAGTGTTGTACTATGTTTAGTAATTTGCTGTTGACAGAAATAATTTATGGTTGTCTATGAAGTTGGAAGTGCTAACGTTCCTGTGGATGAATGTACCAGTGGAGCTAACTTCTTGTATTTAAATCAAGAGAAGCGTAATGATAGCTTGGAGGGCTGGATTCTCACCATTTTAAACATTAAAAGGTAAAATAAAATCATATCCATCAAGAAGTGGATTGCCTGAGCTGGTGAAAGGCAGATAATCTCACACTGATATCCACAAATGGCAGAACTGTAGCAATCATGAGCCTGAAGTAGAAACATTAATGTTAAATACTGGCAGCTTAAGAGCCTAACAGTCAAGGTAGAAACTGATTTTTACCCCACCACCCTTTTTTTCCTTTTTATTTTTCTTTTCTGCAGTTTGACATTTCTAATTTTATAAATACTGATGTATTTGAAACTTTGTCATATCCTACCTAGGTTATGACAAGTGTGTGGCAGATAGGACTTTCCTGCTTAGAGAGATCGTGAGCTGGAGAGTGGGAAATGGTTTTATGGAACAAGTATAAAAGGAGAAGAAGGAATAAAAAGGCTTGTATGCCTTTTTGCCAGTTTAGTGGTTTGAAAATTCCTGTAATGAAATTTCTTCTGGCTATGAAGGAACTGTGAATTGGGATCAAAAGAAAGTGTTTCCTGCTACATCGTTCTGATATATGGGAGACCAGTTCTAAAAATCTCAGGCCCCTTCATCCCATTCTGGTTTTGCTCTCAGAGGAGTCACTTTTATGCTCCTTCAGGTTTATCGACTTAACGGAGAGAACAAGGAGTAGGTGTTGGTCTGCCTGGCTGCTGTCCCCCACTGCTCCTGCCGGGGTATCCAACTGTAGAGCTTCTGAGTACAGAGAGATCTTGAATCAACACCTATCAGAGCAGAGGACAGAGAACTTAAAGAGTTCCTGAGAAACTGATCTAATCCATTGTTTTATCTATGGAGCCATTAATTTCTGAAGAAGGCCCTCTTTTGTGCTACATGTGACTTTGAAAAGATGACAGAGATCGGCAGCTTCAGCAGTTCCCTGGATAATATTCTAGCTAGGATGTTCCCTGTCAACCTCAGCTTCATCAGTTCTTGTGTCTTTACATTTATAGTTTCTTGCCAGATCTGCATAAGGCTGTATGACTTAAATCTTCATATGAAAAGTAGCACTTGTCTTGACATGTGAAAATTGGGACCCCAGCTAGTGCTTATACAAAAAGAGGTGAAATTTGTGCCAAGAAATACTTTTCTAAAGACTCCTCAGTCTGACTTCGATACTGCAACTGAGTCCTGCTGAGTCTTGTATAAGCACATGCATCATAGCAGGCATACAGAAATCATGCTGTATGTTAGAAAAGCAGTGACAGTTTTGGTGCTGCTGTTTTCAGTAAGACAACTTCAGTGCATTAGTCTTGGTCACCTAGCTTGTGTATTTACAAGTGAGTGAAACAGTGAATGGCAAGGGCTCGAGCACTGCTGAGAAGTCATCCATGCGTTTTTATTGCTAGCATACTCTGGCATAGTTTTGATCTGCTCCAACCTAGTAATCTCCCAGACAGTTCTCAGGAGTGGCTTGAGTCAACAGCATATGCTAGGATCTGTTCCCAATAGGCACTTTAGATGTTACTGTACTATTTTGAGGACAAAAAAAATTCTGGCAAGTGAGTAGAAACTGCTGTGTTGCCAACCTGCGAACCAGAGATTAGTCCCTAGCCCATTTTATTTACTCTTTTCCTTCTCTAGACCAGTGTCAATCTCAAAAGCATCAGGGATTTATCTGGAAGTGATACAGTCTATCTGTGGGGCTTTTTGAGTGTGGTAGCTGTGTGATACATACAGGACATTACTCTTGTCCGTTTAGTTAGTTGAGACTATCTAGTGGCCTAGTATCTCTCACAGGTTGCTCTTTAGTCCAGATGGTGTTCTTTATCTCAACAGTACATTCACTGACTGGAGATCCTTCCCTGAGAGCATTCTCGTATTAACATTTTCATATAGTAGAAGTTGTTTTGAAATTTAGGTCCATTTAGGTCATATGGAGATCTCGAGAGTGAACATACAATGTTAGAATCCTTACTATCCTTACAGTATCCCTTTGGGTCCTATTGGAGTTCCCAAACTATTGCAGATGAACCTTCCACATCTCCTTGGAGAGTCCATCCATTCCTGCTCCCTGAGATCCGGCTCCTGTTCAAGAGCCTGAAAGATATTACAAGATCTCATGTTTTTTTAAAACTCGAGAGTCTCAAACCATGACTGCAAACAAGCTCAAGGAAATGTGAAAATACCAGGAAATTCAAACAAAAAACATAGAGATATTTAGAAGAGAGTGGAAAGATACACACAAGTATTATGATGCACTAAAAAATGTCATCATAGTAGGAAAATGTTCTCCATCTGATAAGCTGAGTATCATTAATGCTATAAAAAGAAACAATGTACATTGCATATACCAGTACGCAGATCATCAGTATATCTGCAGATACTATATGATTGTAAAGAACCTAAGGATGGACATGTGTAATTGAGGTAATGCAAGGAATAAAGTTTCTCGTCTCCTGCAATGTGTCCTCATGAAGAATGCTACTGGGACGTATAAGCGTAGTTGAACAGGGGATTTGGCAGCAAACGTAACAAATCAGGCAGCACACAAACTGTGGCAGTCAGGCAGCCTGAAATTAGTCTAAAATCTGTAAAGATGTGGAATTTTTGAGAGTTGAAAAGCAAATTTGTGTCCCTGTATGGACACAAAGCAAAAAATGTCGTCCTTACTGTGAATTTTATAAGAAATGGCTTGCTGAAGAGCTCACAAAACAATATTGCTGAAGATAGGCAGTATGAGTTTTGTTTCAAAGACTTGGTTTCAGAGCAAAAGCTGGAATGGGAACTTTTTATAATTGCCATTTCTAAATCTTGCAAGGCAAGGAAGTAGTCATTTTCCCCATTAAATTGCACATTGCTAATCAACCCCTAGGGGGAATTCAAAGTTAAAGGAAGTGGTAAACAAGACAACAAAAACCAGAAACAATAATACCAAAGCAAAATGAATAGCTAACTCTGAAGTTAAACAGAAGAAAATTAAGATTAGACAAAATGCAATGGGGTAATCCCTTCCATTAGTGTTAAAGTGTCAGACTTAATTCAGCTTCTGATATCAATGGGTAATAGAAAGTGGGAATGCAAAACCATGCACGTGCTCATAATTTAGAGAGTGTTTCTGAAGTGATGACAAGGGAAATTCACAAAAATTGTGCTTCAAGAGTTAACAGGCTGCTTGAGTTGCTTCTAATCCAAATCTTGTTCTTCTTGTAACTGTGAAGCCCTTTTCTGCTCCTGTCTTCTGCCCTCAATGTCATGCAAAAGAACTTCATCCCTAGTATTATGTTAACATACATTTATGAATTTTAAATGCACTGTGGTTGTTCAAGTGGTCAGTCATCAAGTATGGGAAAATGAAATGATAGAACAGAAACATGCAACTGCTGTAGCTGTGATGCTTCATTAAGGTTCCTGAAATAAAAACGTTCCTGAGAACTTGACTTTGAAGTCCTTATCCATAAAGCTATTTTTCAGAAGTACTACCAGAAGTACTACTAGGATGAGCTGATCAAGTCAGACGAGGTCTTTTAAGGCATAATGAACTATATAGTATCTTCCTTGCAGCTGCGTCAGCTTCCATAGGAGTTAACAGGGGGTTATTTAAACAGGATGTAGACACAGGCTGGCAGAAATTTGGATTCCTTATCAGCTCTGTCACGTGCACTACTACTTACAGTCATCAAAAAAAACAAACAACAGTTTAGTAGAAGAAAAACATAGAAGGACAATTGGTTTGATATCAGGATATTGGCTGCAAATCAAAGTAGATGTGCTTAAGTACACAAGACCACTGTAGCTAAGAGGCACTTTTATTGTAAGCATCTCTTTACAGACACACATGACTTTCTGAAAAACTCTTTTAGCTGAAGTCTATCATTTTTTTTTCAGCAAAGAGATGATTTTTATTTTTTTTTTCAGATTTATGAAAACTGATTTGATACATGAGTTGTGAGCTTAAAATGAATACCTCATCAGATGAGATCTTTTTCAATTTTTTAAATCCAAACTGTGGGATAAATTACTATTCTGAGAATTTATAATTTTTTTAAAAATTGCTGTTGGCTTGTCAAAAATATGTTTTTCATACAGTGAAATATTTTCATTCAGATGCACCAGCAGCATATAGTAAGAGTTAGGGCGGAGCAAGTAAGGATCTTGGTTTTTTTGTTTGTGAGACTGCATATTAGGAATCTAGAAGAAGAAAACCAACCAGCTGGATAGAGAGGATAACTGGTAACATTTGTTTGCAATAAAGTTAAGTCTAAAATCCATTGGAAAAACCCCCGCAGTGGTTTGTTTTAATCCCTTAGTAGAGAGAAAAAAATGGAAATCATGTAGAAAGGTAGGAAATCCTGCTTGAAAATTTGAAATCCAGCAGATGAATTCCTCCCCAAAGTAATAAATATGTTAAAAGTAAGTTAACTGAACAAGAAATTCTTTGAAGCTTTAAACTGAGCTTCTCCTGTCTCTCTGTTCTTCTTCAAAATTGTATTTGAAATTTTTCAGTTTACAGAGAGATTGTAATCATTGTCTCTGAAGACACAGCCTGAGGCTGGAGCTTTAGGCTAAGATTTTATTTTCTATATATTAGCATTCAGAATGTTGGGGAGAAGAAAAATACCATTTTCAAAGTGTACATTCAACGCCATGTATGCAATTCCTTTACTGTCCACTGGTTTGTATAGTGTTAATTTACTGGCAAGTGATCAATCAAAATCATAGTGCACAAAGAAGGATGGAATCTTTTTTACTCTCTTCTACCGGTGCTGGAATTAAGCACTTCAAAAACTTTGAAAACCTAGAAAAGCACTTTTACAGCTTTATTCAGTAGGGTGAACAAGTAAGTGTTACAGATATAAGCATATGTCATATCTACTGAGTAAAAACATTTTTTTTGTTTTTCCTGGTCCTGAGAGGAAAGATATTCTAAATATACTGCTCACTAGTGTTGCCTATTCCGTAAAGCTCACATACTTTGTTTTCCACTAATATTTTTAAATGACACAGAAGTTACTGCTCTTCAGTCATATCCCTGCATTCAATTACACAAGAACCTCATTCATTAGGTGGTTGAGAAAAGCTTTGTATTTTAGACTGTGAAATGATGGTAATTAAATGACAAGGATACAGGAGAAAGTTTATGTTTGTATCTCTACTCTCTACCTTCTTTGTAGAGCAAATAATTAAAATTTAGAGCCTAATTACATACAAATGAAAAAATCCGAAGCTTTCTGCACTCCAAATAGGAATGCACTGAAATATCAATAGCTCATTTTATATAGCTGAAGTATTAGCCACTACTTATAGAGCATTAAAATAAAACACTTCGAGCAGTTTGTGCTCTATTTGGCAGTCAAAAGATAGCTTTCTACATTGTTGATTAATAGGCTGGGATTCAACTATACAACTTGAAATATATTTCATTAGCAAAATATACAATGGTTTGTCTGTAACAAGAAAAGAAAATCAACAACAAATGCTGAACGGAAAAGCAAAATAAATATATTCTCTTTAATAAGATGTGGCAGGAAGAGGTAGGTCTACCACAAGTGTATAAAGCCCAAGAAGCTGGTTCTCTGCAACTTACTTGGTTCCAGACCCCTTTGCTTGTGTACTTTTCTCCTTCTCTTATCCTGTTTTATTCGCAAATAGTACTTTTTTTCTGTGAGCACTACTCCATCTGCGTGCTCTACAAACATTTCTCCTTCTTCTTGATGGTCCTAAGACTCATTTCTTTACTCTTAGTAAACTTAATTGCTTTAATGTTCTGCCTTTCACCTGACTTGATCCCCATCCACTGCTGCTTGTTCTTCTCCAGACTCCTGCCTTCAGGCACAAGGGCCTGGGACACCCCACCCGTATCAGTCCCCTGCCGAAGGAAAAGTCTTCTCTTCTGAGAGAGAAAAGAAGTCCCAGTCTTCCCAGGGACAGAGCTGGGAAGGGCTGTCTGGAGCAAGTCTTTGCTAAAACTGTTTGAGGACCATGAGCAAATTCAAGGGATGGAAAATCCTGCATTTCTGGGCCTGGGGGGTCCCCAGGGTGCTGCTGCGTCCCCAGCACATGTCCCCATGTCACCGGAGCCCTCTGTGAGGTCACAGTGGTTGGGCTCTACATCTTCCTCCTGGGGCTGGTGCTGCCCCAGTTGCTCATGGCTTTTGCCTGGAGGAGCAGCGTGTCGATCCGTGGGATCCTGCTGCCCATGCGGAGGATGAGAGCGCTCAGAGGTGAGGGGCTGGTGGGAGGCTGGGGTCTGATACGTGCTGGAGGCAGTGTCTGTCCCAGCCGGGTGCTGGGGGCTGCGTCCCATCACCTCTCATCCTGCTGCCAGGCACGTCCCAGAGGGTCCTGGATCCATCCTCTCCCTGCCCTCCGTGAGGCAGCTGGGGACCGCTCAGAGGTGACTTGGGCTGGCCGGCTCTTGTCAGGGCTGCCCAGCCCCAGCCCTGCCGGCCTCTCCTTGCGGAGCCCGTGTCCGTCCCCTGGCCAGCTCAGGGCCCCTGTGCTGGACTCACTCCAGCGCATCGCTGCCGTTCTGTCACTGAGGAGCCCAGGATGGGCCCAGTCCCCCAGGGTGGTCTTCCCACTGCCGCGGTGAGGGGAAGACTCCCTCCCCTCATCCCACTGACTTCCCTCTTGCCAGTACAGCCCAGCACAGGCTGGTAGTGCTGGGGCAGTCTGGGAAGATCCTCACCCCTCCCTGGCGCGAAGCCCTGCAGCCAGCAAAGCCATTTCTTTCTTTTCTTGCAGCTCTCTGCTCATGCGTGCGTTCCCAGTCCAGACCTGCGCGTTCTGAGGACAGAGGCGGTGTGACGGGGACTGTCCCTGCGGCCGTCACTACCTTTGTGGCCGTCGGGACTTCTCTGCTAAAGCGACTGCAAGACCATGAGGTGAGGTGGGGGTTGAGGGCTCCCCTCCATGCCCCTGGCTTCCCCGGGTGCCGTGGCAGAGGGGCGTCTCACCTGACAGCACCTCTGCCCTCCTGCAGGCGCTTTGTCCCCAGGCGCCGATCCTGCTGCTCAAGCTGGACTAATGCCATTGCTCCCCACTCCTTTCCCCGGGAGCTCCCAGTGCTGGGGCTCCTGCCCGTGCGAGGAGCAACACTGGGCCCCAAGGCGCAGGGTGCTCACGGCTTCCCCTCCTCGGGGCATGGTCTCGTTCCCATGCCTTCCCCTTTGCCACGGTCCATTTGGATCTCTCAAATGTACAGGACAACATACGCTGTGATTTCAACTTTATTTCATGAGCTCAGTAAGAAATACAATGAAAAAACATGACAGGGGCTCAATTCCCTTCTCCCAGACTCGTCTATCATGTGAATTCACTCCTTCACCAGTCAAGTCATAAGGTTTCATAACTTATAATCTGTAACTCTTAATATCGTGCACCTATGAGCAAAAAAAAGAATTTTTTTGCTATGAACCTATGAGCCAACCGAGAGAGCGCTCACCCTTCCTCCTCCATCACGGTGTGGGCGTCCCCTGTGTCGCACCGGGAAGCATGAAAGCCTCAGCAGTTCAGCTGCTGTTGGATCTGCTTCAAAAGCTTTTTGAGTAAGCTGATGTTTTATACCCTCCAGCTTGGAGGCTGGGTCTATACCATTTCCTTACGTTAGTGGATTCTGAGGAAACTGCCAGACAAAAGGTAATGGCTGCCGGAGACAGCCATCCGCAGCTGGTAACGGCTGCATCATGGCCCTTTAGCTCTCTCTAGCCACGCGTCCTGCCTACGCGGTGCTCTCGCTTTGACCTAATGGTGCTGCTCCCAGCATACACCAGGCCTTAGCAGGAGCTGGGTTAGCCAAAATCTAGGCAGGAGTTGAGTGAACAGTCACACCCTTCCTTGTCCGGCACTTTCCCCCTGACCTCCGCCATCCCCCGTTTTCAGGAGTGACCGCCCAGGCTCCCATGTGGCCTTTTGCCCCGGTGGAGTCGATCTCCCTGTCTGACTCTCTGCTCGTGTCAGAGGCACCGCGGAAGATCCTGCTGTTCCCCGTGGCTGTCCTGACCGATGCCTGCAACTCGTCCCTCGTGCCCGTGTCACGCAGATGATTTGGGGGGCAGCAGGTCTCTGTCGTGGCTCCCTGGGAACAAGGGCAAAGCAAGTCCCATCACTCCCCTTTGTGGTCCATCCCCAGGGTGACCGAGTGGAGACGTACCGGGAGCTGGAGAGCGTCTTGTGGGGAGACGACGGCTGTTTGACGAGTGGCGTTGTGAACCGCCTGATAGCAGAGGCGTTGAGTGACATGCGAGCAGCCCAGGTGAGCTTGTTCTCTTTCAAGGCCACCCAAGCAGCCTGCCTCTGCCCCTGGTTTTGGGGGAAATACAGAGTGGCGCAGAGATGTTCCTCGGTTGTTCAGACCCAGCAGAGGTCCTAAGGGAGAGGCTCTGGGGACTCGTCGTGACAGGGAATTTGGAGAGGGGAGTGTTGTGTTAAAGGGTAAAGACTTTGGGCAGAAAATAACCCCCCTTGCGTTCCAGCTTGTCTTTAGATGTCCGAGGGGCTGGGGGCGGCTAGGCTTAGATTCTGGGTGATGCCCAATTCAGCACTGTAAGTCCGGTCGCGTTCAATATGTTGAACTAACACGATTACGGACGCACAAATAGCGCACTGTACTTTCAGTTTAGTGGCGTTCAATGAACTATCACAGCCAGACTTAAGGAGCTTGGTTGCGTTCAATGAACTATCACGGCTAGATTTTAATGAATAGTACAGTTTATTAAAGCAACAGGAGTACAGGTTCTTTTGGATTGCCGATGATAAATACACTGTCTGCAAGGCACGTGCAAATAATAATACAGTCGACTACAAGCGCATTAAATTATGGAAGGAAAAGAGCTCTAAAGAATTCTAAGTTTCCCGGGAAAGCACTCGGTACAGCCGAGTGTTCGAATCTCACCCAAGAGGTGTCCCTCTGGGGGGAAGAGAGGTTCAGCCTGTCGACTGACCCCAGAAGGCAGTGATGTCCTCCCAACTTGTCCACGACGGTATCTTCCCTAATAGTCACCCTTTCTTTGGGCCTTTTTACACTATTTTCCTATTTAGGTGGAGCTCGAGTGACTCCAGTCATGCATGCCTTTACTTTGATTGGTATTAAGTTCTCTCACTTTGCTTTTAAAAGGACATGCTAGAAAAAAATTCAGAGCGCAGGCTCAGTGAGGGGTGGTTGCACTTTGGAGGTGGGTAGCTTTTGGGATGGAGGTGTGTTTTGGTATTCTAATGAGCAAAGTTCACCCAGAGGACGTGATGTTGCGTGTCAGTACCCCAGGACAGGGCACTTAGGAGATAAATCAGAAGTAGGGCAGTAGATCGACAGAACCCCCATGATTTTACCTCCTTGCTTCCGTGGATTCAATGCAGGGACCTACCCTTCCTATCGTTCCAGTTCCCTATCCCTGCGATAACATCACAGAGACTGGCCGTGGCGTCTCCGCTCCACTCCACCCTCCGTGTTACTTCTCTTAGGGTCAGCACACCAAACTGCCTTGGTGTTGCTAACATCTAAGGTTGCAGGTTACATTGCACAGAGAATTATTAGGGAACCAATTCCTTGCGTGTCCACTGCATTCCACCCTGGAGGTTTTGCCTTCCCTCAAGGGGGTGCGGGGAACATACTGATAAGTCACTTCTAGCAGTCACTCCACAGGGAGGCAGGGAACTGTGCAGAGAAGCGGACTCGGGGCTGTTTCTAACTGAGCGACAGCTGGGTTCAAGCTCAACACTGTTTGTCCTGCTTTGAGGAAGGGCCGTGGCAACCCACCAGCCCCACGGAGAGGTCCCAGGGGGGTCTTGAGTCTGTGGCAGTTTGATCCTGGCATCTGCATGGAGAGGGAGAGGGGGCAGCAGCACAAGGCTGTTCTGGGGCAAAGCCTCCCTCATTTCGCCAGGGAACTGCTCGCCTATCCCAGGGTACAAGAGGCAGCAGCCGCTCGGCCCCGAGCACAGCTGTCCCGAGGGGTCTTGCAGAGGAGATGGGGTCATTCAGCCTGCCCTAGTGCCTCAGCCTTTTTCTCCGGAGTGTTTAACCTGTGACGCTTTTGCAGGGTGTGACAGGTGACGTGAAGATGGCCGCTAGTGACGTCCTGGTAGCTCTGGCCCGCTCCCACTTCCACTTTGTCATGTCCGAGCTCCAGAGCCACCTGAAGGCCATGAGGAAGGTCCCTGATGAGATTGTGCTCCTCACCTTGGGCAAAATGGCCCGCAGCTATGGTATGGCACCCTGGGCCTTGGGTAGAGATCTGTGATAACAAGGAGAAGGGATCCTCCCCCTCCCTAAACGCCCTGTGTTGAACTGGGGGGCTACGGAGTTGCCGTGCCTCCTTGCTCCGCGCCAGGGCCAGTTGGCAGCTCTGCCTTATCAGCCCGATCCCAGTTCCCAAAGGGTGGGAACCTGTTGGAGACAAACCCGCGGGGTCTTGGCCCCCCACCGTCCTCCCCGTTTCCCCAAAGGGCTTCCCCCCGGGGAAGGCAGCCCGTCCCACACCCTCCGGCACGTCCTGCGTGGCCCAGCAGCCCCAGCCCTGGCAGGGATGGACCCCAGTCTCCCGTGTCTCTCACCGACCCTCTCGGTCCCTCTGTCCCTGCCTCCTCTGCAGCCCTGCGGTGCATCCCCTTTGTGGGAATGACGCTGCTCGCCCTGCGCACCGTGCTGACCCAGGTGGGGAGCGGCGAGGTCCTGCATGCCATCTGCAGTGGTGAGTGTCGGCTCCTTGGCTGGGGTCTTAGGGGCAGGGGCGGCCTTCGATGCCTCCATGTGATCTCAGAGGGAACGTGGTGGGTGTGAGCCCGGGGCAATCCCAAACTGCAGCGAGTGTGTAGGAGGAGCGGGGGAAGGCCAGGAGGTTTCTGTGGGTGGGACGCGGCAGCGCTGCACGGAGAAACTCCTGGGTCCCTTCCCACGGTTTCTGTTCCCCCGCTTCCCTCTGGGATTAAACTCCCTACTCTGAAAGGGCGAGTATGAGGGAAGGGAAGGGAAAAGGGAAGGGAAAAGGGAAGGGAAGGGAAAAGGGAAGGGAAGGGTGTGCAGTTGGAAATGCTGGAGGGGAAGGGGCCGTTGAGGAGGAGAAGGTGCGATGGGTGTGAGGAGGAGAGAAACGGTGGGGTGTTTGAACCCAGGCACCTCAAGAGCACAGATTGCCCTTGGATCCAGATCCAGATCCAGGGAAGCCCTGCTGAGCCTGGGACCGTCCTTAAAGCAGGCTTGGGCGTGAACGCAAGGTACCGTCCCTGCTGCAGACTCTCACATGCTCCCTTTTCCTTTGTCCTGGTGCAGTCCTGGAGCAATGGTCGAAAGGAGTCAGTACATACCTCTGCAGCTGGGAGCAATGCCCCTTCCCTCGCAAGGGGGTAGCACAGTTCTGTGAAGCCATTTACCCGGTCTTCCGCTATGTGGTGGCAAATTGGCTGGACTGCAAGGAGGAAGAGGTGAGAAGTACTGCTTTGACGCCCGGGGCTGCAGCAGGGATGTCCATGGCGCTGGGTCCGTCTGTGCCCAGTGGGGTGCGAGCAGAGGGCCGAGGGGAAGGGGGCTTCCCGACGGGAAGCAGCCGAGCCTTGGGGCCTTTCTGCAGGGAGGGCTGGGGTAGCAGGGTGGGGAAGTGCTCTCTCTCCTCTGGAGCGAGCCCTTCTTCTGCAGGGCAGAAGGGAAAGGGAAACCCCTCCCAGTGGGAAGGGCAGACCGGTGTTCAGGGGATGCTGAGCACTAGGCAGACCTTCAGCCCTCCAAGCGGAGCCTCTCCCTTCCCTCTTCAGGACAAGCAGGCTGTCCTCGGGGCAGTGGCTGCCATGCTGGGGGTCCTTCTGCATGAGGAGCAGCACCGAGAGCAGACCTGGGAGCAGCTCCTCTGGCTCCTGCAGCAATACCAGGAGGTCCGAGACAACTCCCGGCTCACCGAGGTGAGATGTTGCGCAGGGCCTGGCGTGGCTGCTGGGGTGGGTCTGCGCGAGTGCTAAGAGGCACTGGGGAGCTGTGGGGTGCCAGGAGGAGCTGGGAAGCCCTTAGAGAAGGAACAGGAAGAGCAGAGGAGGCCTGAGGTTTCCTGGGCTCTTTGGGCAGAAAAGGAGAAACCCGGGGCAGGGCGGGAGGGAGGCAAGAGTCCCTGGGGCTCATCTGCTCAGGAAGGGAGGCACTGCCAGCTCCCTGGGGCTCTCTGTGCAGGAAGAGCTTTGCCCGAATGCCCAGGGCCACGTCCAGTCCCATGCGGCGACTGGCGAGGTCTGATGAGTGGGAAACTGAGTTGTCAAGCCCGGGCTCCGTTCCGAGGAAGGAGACCCTCTTGATGCTGCTCTGCTCGTCAGGCTTTTCCCTGGGAGCTGATGTTAGGGGCTCCCCTTATCCCAGACGTGCTGGGTTTCTCCATTCCCAAGTGCCTTTAGGTGGCTTGAGCCTCCTCTTCCCCCCCGTTCTCTTGTAGAGCCTCAGCTATGTCCTGGAGATCCTGGAGGGAGTTCAGACCCCAATGCCGCAGGGCACGGCTCTTGCCATCAGCACCGCTGTGCGCCGCCAGGTAAGGGGAGCCCTGCGCCCTGCCGCAAGCCTGGGGCCTGCACCCATGATTGCCACGGAAGGGAAGGACCTGCCGGCTGGCAGGGCAGAGCAGGGCGTTCCTCCACTGGGACCTTCCTGCAGGCCTGGAGCATGCCAGGACTTCGATCCAGGTGCCATCTTAAGGCTGCAGGAGGCCTGATCCTGGCTGTTTGGAACGGGCCTGAGCGGCAGCCCGGTTCCCACAGCCATTTCCCTCTCGGCCAAGTCGCAGGAGGACTCTGGAGCGCCAGCACCCTGAGGGCAGCCTTTCAGCGCTGCTCAGCCTCAGCTCCTGGGCAGCCTGGGCTGCCGCAAACCTCTGTGTGTGCCCGGGGCCACCGTGGGGTGGGCTGGGTTTCGGCTGTGGGTCCCATGCCCAGAGTGCCCAGGGAGAGGAGAACGGAGAGCGCCATTACTTTTCGGTCCCTCTCAGCACTGATGCCGCTTTCTCTAAAATGGATCTTGCTCCCACAGCTCCCTGATGTGACCGAGGAGGCTGGCCCTGCCCAGAAGGCAGTGCTGTCCCGCTGCATCATGCTGCAGGGTAAGGAGAGGAGACTGGGCGATGGCCCGCCGTGCCGTGGCAGCTCTCTCCCTGTCCTTGGCTGTTGGGGACAGCTGCCTGCTGATGCAGAATGCGATTTCTTCCCCGCAGCACGAATGCGCCCCGAGGAGACAGGCATGTTTCTGCACTCCCAGCTGAGCGGTGGGAGTGAGGCCGGTCGCGTGGCAGCCCTGGGCCTGCTGGGAGCGCTGGCCCGCGCTGACGGTCAGTGCCACAGACCAGGGACGCAAGGCAGGGGTTGGGGCTGCTGGGCTGACAGCAGGAACGGGCCGAAAGTGGTGCACCTGCACCCAAAGGGAGCTGCGAAGAGCGGGTCCCCCAGCCGAGCTGACGCCCCGCAGCAGGGCTCTCCCCCGGCAGTTAGAAATGCCGGCACACCAGGGACGGCGCTCCACGGGCGTGTAACACAGGCAGGCTGGTGGGCGGGCAGGTGGGCTGCTTTGCACAGGAGCTGCTCGTACCCGTGCTGTTTCTCTTGTTCTCTCTGTTGCCATAGCCTTCGGTCCCTGTAAAATAGCCTCTGGAAGTGGGGTTGCTCCGACTACGCCGCTGCTTCCCGTGAAGCCAGTCAGGCCCCGCTCTTCTGTCCCAGTGGAAGCTTCAGGGGATCCCTTCTGCCACTGGGGCTCTGCCTCAATGCACACCTCTCCGTATCTCTTCCAGCACCTGCGGTGAGAGAGAAGCTGCCCCAGCTGGTGGAGGCCATGCGCGCCTTGTGCAGTGACCCCAGTGCCCAGGTGAACTGGTTTGGGAAGAGAGGGTGCCACCAGGGGAGGCAGAGAAACCCTTTCCCTTGGGACAGAGCCAGAGGGCCTGGGGAAGTGCTGGCGCGTTGCCCAGGTGGTGGCTGATGGCTCCTCCCTGGGGAGAGCTGGCAGGGCAGAGCGGGGAGGTCTCTGGGCTCTGCGGGGCAAATGCCCGTCCAGCCTGGTGCTGAAGCCCAGCCCTGACGCCAGGAGCGAAAGCTTCTGCCGTGGCCTTGCCACCTCTCTGCGAGCCACAAAGGCGCAAACTCTTTGGGTTTTGAACAGGAGGGTCATAACCACACTCTCCCCTGGCAGGTGCGGAGGGCAGTTCTGGAGTTCAGCAGGGAGCTGCTCAGCTCCAGATCCCAGAGCTGCTGGCCATGGGATGTGGTGGGGCACATCTTCAGCGAGTTCAGCCGGACCTCGGGCACACTGGTAAGGGCAGAGCAGGACACCCAGGGCTGGTTGTTTTGACCAGTGCCTGGACCGTGCTGAGGGCTCCTGCCAGCGGCCTTGGCCTTGGAGAGCTCCATGCTGCAGAGCCATCGGCGCTGGCACTGCCGTCAGAGCCGCTTCCGAATGGCCGTTCCTCGTGGGTGTCTGTGCCGATGTTGGTGGAGATGTCAGTGGATGATGTGGGTTTACACCTCGGCATGCCACCCAGCACTGTGGTGCCGAGCTGTGCCCACGGGCGCCTTCGGCAAAGCCGCCTTGCAAAGGGAGCGTCTTGTAGGGGCAGGACATCTTCCGTCCTTAAATGCTGATGGACGGTGAGCAAAACACAGCCAGTGCGGACAGGTGGGCCTGGCTAGAGGAGCTTTCTGTGGTGTTCTCGTGCTCTGGCCCTCCAAAGCACACCCTGCCCACCCAGTAACAGTCTGGGGGCCCACATCCCTTCTGGCAAGGGGACGGGCCGTTTGGCAGTCCCTGTGGTGAGCGTTTCCCAGCATTCAGCTGGGTGCCCAGGAGGTGAAAGCTGGGGATGGCCGAGCCTCCCGCTGACTCGCCGAGGACATTCCCTCTGGCCGCACCTTCCCTCTAGCTGGGAGATCCATGTGCGTCACTCTGAGGCTCGGGGAGGCTCTGCTTTGGGAGCAGGGCAAAGGAAAGGGCTTCTGGGTGCTCCTCCACATCTGTCGGGCTGGGTGTGCTGCCTCCAGGGCTGGCACTGAGCACAGCCTTGCTGAAGGGCACGTTCCTCACCTCTGCTTTGGTGGCACGACAGCAGCATTTGGGCCCCAGGGGACCGAGTCGGCAAGCAGCGGCACTGTCTGCTCCCAGGCTTCCCAGTCCTTCCCAGGGTCTGGGACCCGGTCCTCGAGCTGGGTCCGTCTGGCCATCGGGAGGGGGGCAGGCACAGGAGCAAGAAGAGCACTGGTGAGGGGTGCCTGAGCCTCATCAGTTGGGAGCTGAAGGTAATTGGGGGTTTGCCAACTCTGTCTTACAGGTGGCAGGAGGCCTTTTTGCCTGGGAAAACCCAGAGGATGGAGCAATTCGAGCCCTGTGCCTGGACATCGTGGGCTCACTGGACGTCACTCTGAGAGGGATGACCAAAGTAAGTTGCCCTCTGTCCTGCTGCTGTGGCCGCTTCTTGCCTTCAGGACATTTTTCCGTGTGCTCCCCCATGCCCTGAACCTGTCCCCTCCTGCGCTGAAGCGCACCAGGCTCAGTGAAATGCAGACCGTCCTTTTCGTCTTCGCGCTGAGCGGAAATGCCAGTGTGGCGAATTGCCCGGTTCTTCTCTGCAGCTCCTGTGGCCGAGGCTGCTGCAGTACGTGGTGCCAGCCCAGTACAGCGGCATGCTGATCCCGCTCTCCCGCTGCCTCCGAGCCCTGGTTGAGAGACGGGAGAGAGCGGGGTGCGAGGAGGAGGAGCCGGATGCCATGGACTCCCAGGAGCAAGGTAGGAGCCCCAGCGAGTGCTGCTGCTGGGTTTGGCCAGGGGTCAGGCCAGCCCGCGTCTCCCTGCGCCCCACCAGCCCTGAGCAGGAGCCCAGGAAAAGCAAAGGGCAGAGACAGGCTCTGCTGCTGGGCACGAGGGGCTCTGCCCTGCGTGGCCCCTTGCCCGGCGCAGAGGCCTGGCTCTCCTGCTCGCAGCGCTCTCCTGGTGAGCCGGGGCTCGCTCCTGGCCGTGCTGGAGCTGCCTTCATCTCCTGCTGGGCAGCCCTGGGGAGCCCCCCAGCCAGCGCTATTGCAGCGCAGCTGCTCTCAGCCCTCAGCCCTGTGTGGGGCTATCGGAGGCGTGAGGCTCGTCGGCTCACCCAGCCTTTCTGCCTCCCCACAGCCCGGCTGCCGGCTCCCCAGGCCCTGCTGGCTCGACTGCTGGTGAGTAGCGGGGCCCTGGGGAAAGAGCTTTTCTGGCCAGGGGTGGTGGGAGATCCCGGGGTAGAGATGCTGTTGAGGCCAGCGCCGGGAGCCCCCAAGGAGGAGGCAGCATGCCCGAGCCCATCAGGGATCCCACTCCGTTCTCAGGGCTGGCAGCACCCTGGGTGAAGCCGTCGGCTGCCTGCTGCCAGCCAAGCGGCACCGAGCTCCCTCCCGAGCTCCCTCCTGGGAGAAGCTGTGGCTCTGGCGGCAGGAGCGACCCTTCTCTCCTGCCCTCCTCTAGGTGGTGGCGGCAGCTCCTTACCCGAGCCGCGAACGCGCAGTCGCTGCCTTGCAGCTGCTGCAGGCCCTCCACGGCAGGATCCACAGAGGCTTGGGGGCGGCGTGGGCGACCGAGATCCCCCTCCTGCTGCAGTACCTGGAAGGTAAAGTGCGGGTGGGGAGGGAGAGGCTGGAGGGGAGGGAGGGGGGCAGGAAAACGCAGCTGCCTGGCGCGACGGAGGGCAATTGTCCCCAGTTCCCCAGCACTTGCTCTGCTGCCTTTCCCCTTCCAGGGAGCCGGTGCTGAGGCTGGGGGCAGCTGTCCCCTGGCATCAGTTCGGCCCAGGGGATGGAGGGGGCCGTTGATGTCCCCTCGGAGGGCAGGTGTTGGCATCACCCAAGGATGGTGTCTGGGAGAGGGACGTGACTGGTGCTCCTGGAGGGGGTGCAGCCCTCGGCTTTGGAGGACCAAGTCCCCAGGCCAGGCGAGGTTTGCAGCAGCTGTCCTCGGCAGTAGCCTGGGAGAAGGGCTGGAAATGGGCAAAAGGCAATGGGTGGTTCGGGAGAAAATGTGTGTTGGGACTGGGTGGTTGGAGTTGTTGTGGGAGCTGCAGTCGCTCAGTGGGAATCTGCTGCGGCCAGTGCGTCCTTCCCCAGATTGAGTCAATGCCTCTGACGACCGCCCCTGGGATCCCTCCTGTGTCTTTGGCCTCGCAAGGGCTTTCGCGTAGGCCCTCTCTAGCCTGATGGCCTGGGACTTTTGGGAGGTCGGACTGCAGAGGAGAGCGCCAGACTCGTCTTTGGTGTGAGCTTAAATAGCTGCGAGAGCTTTTGCTTCCTCTTGCTTCCTAGGCAGAACTGAGAGCTCCCTGGCCTCTGCAGAGTGGGAGCGCCGTGTGCTTAAGGTATAGCATCCTTGCGGGGGGTGTCACAAATCGAGGGGGGAGAAGAGGCAGCAAAGTTGTGGGAGGAAGCTCGGGGCTGCTTGTGTAGGCACCAGGAGGTGGGGGCACCTCCTGAGCACCCTGCGCCTCCCCCGGCAGTAGGTGCCTGCCCACTCAAGAGGAGCTGCTGCCTGCACACGTGCCACGGCTGATGGCTAATGCCCTCTAACGCTGTGGCACGCGCCTTAGCGCTGCCTCCTCCTCTAAGTCCGGCCTGCCGGGGGGTCTCACATGAGGCGTTAGGAGAAGAGGGAAGCTGGTGAAAAGAGGCTTGGGTGGGGTGAGGGAGGAGACTGCCGTTCCCGGCAGCTCTCCCCCGCAGCATCCCGGGACACGTGAGCGTGGAAAGGGCCCTGGCCAAGGTCTGGGGAACACTCGCTTCCTTTCCCGTTCACACCAGTTTCTGCGAGCGTCGCTGGAGCCCGTGGAGGACAAGGCCTGGACCGTAGGCCTGAGCCAGGAGCTGAGCCAGCGGCTGGGCAGCTCTGCTGCCGGCTCCTGGGAGGAGGTGTGTGTCCTGCCCGGCACTGGGGCTGGAGCTGGCGCTGGTGCTCTGCCCACGCAGGCAGATTTCACTGCTTTCCTTTCCCTCGTCCCCAAAAGGCGTTTCCCCTGGGCTGCCCCAGCGGCTGGCCACAGCCTGGCATCGTGGCCGGCTCTGCCTGCTCCCGGAGGTGGTGGGGTCCATCTGGGGCCAGCCCTCTCCTGACGGGTCGGGCCATGACTGCATCTCGGGCTCGGCTTCTTCTCTTTCAGCTTTTCCTGTACAAGGCTCTTGGGACGGTGCTGGCAGCTTGTCAGGACCTCAGACACGTCCAAGGGCAGGTGCTGAGGTTCCTCCAGGAGACAAACCCTGTGGAGCTGTCTGAGGCCAAGGTGAGGTGATGCTCCTGTCCTGAGCAGCCCCTGGATTTTCCTGGGGGAGAGGGAGGGCTGCTCCTGGCCCAGCTCCAGACCTCCTTCCTTTCCCCGTTGCTGCTGTTTCCGGCTTGCTGCAACGTCCTGCCCGGCCACGGTCGCTGGCCACGGCTGAATGCCTGGACTGGAACCGACTCCCCGTTTCTCCGTGGTTGCAGGGAATGATTTCTGTTGTGTCCCACGCTGCCGAGAGCCACTTCCACCTGGTCTTGGGCACGGTGACTATGTTCTCTGCCGCTTTCACCAGAGACTGGTCCCGCCAGGCTTCCACGGGCTGGGAGGTAAAGGAACGAGGGGCTTGCTGGTTGGCTTTCCTTTTTTGGCCTTCTTTCCACTTCTACACCTGCAGCAGCCACCCTGTGGCAGCTGCCTTGAGATTAACCTTCTTGGAAGAGCTACCCGAGACCTGTGTTTCAGAGGGGACATCCTGGCCTTGGGGCCCCTGAGGTGTCTCTGGAGAGGATGGGGTTTGGCACCTGGTGGATCAGAGCCACCCAGCTGGGGCAGCTGCAGCAGTTGCTTGCTTGCTTGCTTGCTCGCAGCCACATTGCCCTGACTTAACTTCAGCAGGAGCTGGTGACAAGGGGGTGGGCACAGTGTGACACTCTGCCCCTTCCTCAAAGCTGAGGGCTGGGAGCAGGAGCCTGGTGAGGTCTCGTTGGCTCTGCTCCCCACCTGGGGGCTGTGGGGAAGCCTTTCTGGGCAGGGCAGGGCCCTGCAGAGAGAGCAGTGCAGCCTGGCCTGGGGAGGTGAGCAGACCGGGCTCATCTGCGCCACTGACCCGCACAGGCTGCACGGCTCTGAGCAGGACCGTGACAGGCTATGTCGGGTACCTGTCCGCAGAAAGGTTCCAGACAGCTCCCCGGCCTCTCGAGTCAGTGGTATAACAGCCAGCAGCGTGTGTGATGCTGGCTGCACCTCCTCCCTCTCCGAGAGAGAGAACTCAAGCTGCGGGGTGGGAACAACTCCCAGCCCCAGCACTCGCAGCTCGGGGAGCTGCTGGGAGGTGCTGGGGGAAACAAAGAGCTGGCGAGGGTGCGGGGCAGGGCCTGCCGCAGGAGCCCGCCGCAGGAGTCCCGGGGCTGATGTCTCAGGGCATCTCTGTCGACACAGGTACAGCGGCGGCAGAAGATGGAGCGAACCCGGACCATTCGTGCTGCTCTTATGCGCACCTACAGCGGCATTGCGCTGCATGCCCCCAAGGAGCAGCTGCTCACCTGTGTGGATAAAGAAATCATGGGCAACATCCTGAGGCTCTCCAGAGATAAAGAGAGGGTAGGAGCACAGGGCGCGTAGGGTGGGGATGCCCGGGTGCCCCAGCTCCGGCCCCTCGGGGCTGGGGTGTACCGAGATGGGCGGTCTCTTCCTAAAGACCTCCCAAGGAGGGGTTTGTCCTCAGTGTCCAGATGCAAGCCCTCTGTGGCTTCTCCCTGCCCGTGCTCCTCTTCCACCTCTCAGCCCTTCAAAGAGTTCAAGGGGTGCTTTGCTCTCTTTGGCCTCAGGACTTGCAGCTCAAGCTCGCCCTGGTGCAGAGCATCACCGAGGTCAGTTGTGCCATCCAGGCTGTGGGCGACTGCGGCAGCTTTGAGCTCTCCTTAAAGCAGGAGGCGATGCGGACCCTGCTGGTGAGTGTCCGTAGCTGGAGCCGTCACACGGGGGAGTTTTGAGCTGTGCCGTCAGCCTGGTTTCCCCAGAGGCATGATGGCCTCTCGGCTTCACGCGAGCTCCTGGAGCTGTGTCCGCAGCTGGTGGGGCCCTTGGGTGCTGGTACTGGGTGGCTGTGGCTGAGGAGCAGGGTCCCTCCTGCAGTGCCTTTGTGCCTTTGGGGTTCCGTGGGGGAGATGGGGCAGCGTCTGCCCAAGCCTGGCAGCAGAGCCTGTCCCCGGGGCGGCGGGAGGGCTGTCCCGTGTCCCTGCCCGCTGCCAACTCTGCACTTGTCTCTGGGACTTGCAGGACTGGATAAAGAGGGAGCCCTGGGACTCCCTGGTGTATGGGGTGTTTCAGGCCCTGGAGGAGTTGAGGTGAGGTCTGTTCCCCAGGCTCTGGGCACTCCCAGTGTGCCCCAGCCCAGCTTGAGCATGGGGCCAGGAGCTGCTGGGGCTGTGGAGTGGGAGGGTGTTCCCCATTCCAGGTGTCTCCCAGAAGAAGGGAGCCCCAGGGGTTCCTTAACCTGGGGGGGGTGGGGGGGTTGCCTGCTGCCTGGGAGGAGGTAGGAATTGCTGGAGCTGAAGGCAGTGCTCGCTGGCATGGGCTGGGGGGGTTGGATTTGGGGCCCTCGATTAGGAGGGACTCAGTTGTGGTTTAAACCACCCTGGAGAGGGCTAGTAAATCCCCTTTCTGTTTTGTCTCCCTTCTTCCTCTGGCCAGCAAGCTGAGGCCGCCTCTGAGCGGGAAGGAAAATGGCAACCTGCTGGCAGTGTGCTGCCAGAGTGTTTTGTCCCATCCTTCCGAGGAGCAGATGAAAAAGGGAAGGAAGAGTGTGAGGGCAGCTGTGAACATGGAGGTACCCACCGGCCAGTGCCTGCCCACCTCTGGGTCAGGATCCCACCTCAGCACGCCCTGGCAGCCCCCATGATGCATAGCCTCAGCTCTCCTTTGCTGCTTTTAGCTTCTGCACAGGAGAGGCATGGAAGATCTGGGCCACCTCATAGAAACCCTTCTGGAGGCTGAGGCGACCTCTGCCTGCTTTTGCAAAGTGTTCCACGTGAGTAGCCACGGGGCAACAGGGAAAGCGTTGCCAGGGCAGAGAATCGAGACCTTAGTGGGTGATAGGAGGTGGATACCTTTCCTCCAGACAAATGGGGCTTTGGCTCCTTGCTCTGGGGCTGTGCATCTGGCCGGGGCTGGGGGTCAGGAGTGCCTGGCCACTGCAGCCTCAGGACAGGCAGCAAAGTGGGCCCTGGTGGAGGGAAAGCCAAGAGCCAGCCCTGAGCTGGGCGAGAGCAGCCCTGGGGGGAAGGCCGGAGCAGGGAGACGCCAGCAGGGAAGCAAGACCTGACACAGGGCAGAGGCGGCTGCATAGCGCGAGGCGGTGAAGGCTGCAGGGCCGGTGCTTGGTGGGGCGGGGGATGCGCCAGGAAGGGGCCAGAGAAGAAGGGAGAGGGAGAGGGATCTTGGGGAGAGAAAGATTCCTGTTGCGAGAGAGATGCCCCCTGCCCCAGGTCCTGAAGGGCTGGCTCACCTCAGCCAAAGAATGGGAGCGGGAGAGAGCCCTGCGGGTTTGCACCCACGTGCTGGGCGCTTGCAAGGAGCGATGTGAGCTCACGGTGAGTAGGGACCCTCCGCGTGCCCTGGTGCCCCATTCCCACCATTCGTGGCCCTGGAAAGGAGCCCTGCCCAGCTGGGTGCTGGCTTTCGGGGCCCCTGGGATTATGGGGCAGCCCTTCTGCCTGGTCGCTGCCCAGGGAGCAGGCTGGGCAGTAGAGGCGAGCGGGCGCTGGGACTGCCTGCAACGTTTTTCCTGCTGCTGTCCCCTGCAGAGAGGATGTCCCTACAAGCAGTTCGGCTCCCTGGTGGGACTGCTGGGGTCTCTGACCAGCGACTGCCTGGACACGTGCCACCAGAGGGCATGGGTCTGCCTTGGCTACCTTCTCCAAATGCAAGGTGAGGAGAGCAGGCGCTTCCCAGCCTTGCTCAGCCCGATCCTCCCTCCCTCCCTTCCTGGCCTGGCGCCACCGGGGTCCCGTGGAGGGAAGGGGGAGGCAACGTGCTGGGCTGGTTTTGTGCCCCCACCCTGTTAGCCCTCTGCCCCCCTGCCCATCTCAGGAAGGATCCCTGAGAGAGTGTTGCCGAGTCCCACCTCCCCGGGGCGTGCGTGAGGTTGAGTGGTCAGGGCCATCCCTCACTGCTGTCTGAGAGCAGGACGTCGTCACCAATGCTGGGGACTGTCCCCCTCCACGTCTGTCCCTCTCCACGGTCCAGGCAGGAGAGACAGAGGGTGGTCAGACAACTCGCTCGGATGAGGTCCCCGACGTTTCAGAGGGTGCCTTCCCCCTCGCTCCCTGCCTTCAGCCTGGAGAGACAGGCAGCTACCCAGGCAGTCTCCAAAGTCATCCCTGGCAGGGAAGAAATCTCCTGGGGAGCACAAGAGAGGAAGCCAATTTGCTGCCCAGAGCAAACTGGGCAGGGAGGAGGGATCTGAGCTGCAGGCCCAGAGCGTGCTGCAAAGGGTTGAGTTTGCAGCCTTTCCTCTTCAGGCAGCAGGGTCTGCCTGTGCTGAGGAAGTCACAGGGAGGTTTCCTGCCTCCCAGAGACGATGGCGGCCTGTGTGGGAATAGGGGACGCAGCTGCTAGGAGCAGAGGCTGCTGAAACCCTGAAGCCCCAGCAAAAGGTTTAAGGAGGAAGAGGGCTCTTTCCAGCCCGGGGTTTGTCAGCCATTTATCAGGCTCAGGAAATCCCGCTGCCCCAAGTTCAGGAGGGCCCTGGCTTTCCCTGTGGCCTTCCCTGCCACCACGGGGGTTCTCCTTTATTGGTATCTGGGGCCAGAGGTTGGCTTTCTGTAGACGTGACTCCTCTTCTCTCCTGCTGTTTGTTCCAGCCAAGAGCATGAAGGTGCCGCAGGCAGATGAGATCCGGTGCCTTTGTGAGGAGCTGAACAGCCCGGACACCGAGACTTTTGCGGAGACCTGTACCCAAATAACAAAGGTAACTGGCCCCGAAACAGTGGGGTGGGGGCCCAGCTCCTGGGCTCCTGCACGTCTCCCTGCTCCCCTCCAGAGTCTCTGTCTCCAGAGCGGGCTGTCCAGGACAGCTGTTGTTAGCAAGTAGCAGGAGGCTCTGAGGCAAGACCGTCCTTTAAGGCACGCTGGAGCAGACACCGTGATGTGTGCGTTTGCACACACGTGTGCGTGCGTGAGTGCTCTTGTCAGAATACCAATTTGGTATATAAGCAAACAACAAGGGGGTAGACACTTCCAAATCGGTTAGCTGCACCAGATGTAAACAGCACTGTAGGCACAGCAGGAGGGCCAAGAGACTGGCCCCTCCATGACTGCTGAACTAACAGTCCCGTCAAGTTGCCTTTCCTTTCCGAATCGCTGGGGCAGAGCTGTGATGCGGGCTCTCCTGTTCCTGACTTCTCTCCAGGCTGTTTGCAGGTGCATCCCTGCAGCACAGGCTGTGGACTTTCTGACTGCCATCCTGGACAGCTTGCTGCATGTCATGCCCCCACGTGCAAGAGCAGTGAGAAAGTGGGTGTTCATCTTCCTGGTGGAATGCAGAGAGGAGATAGTCCAGGAGGTAAAGGAGAGCTTTTTTTCCATTAGACTTCGTCTTTTCTCCTGTTGGCTGTTGCACTGCACCCTGTGCAGTTGGCATGGGCTCAAGAAATGCCGCCTGTGTGCCGAGCCAAGGGGCTCCTGATGGTCCGAGTCGTGCATTAGCACCCGCTGCTGGCACCTGCTCCGGCTGGTGACAAGGCTATGGGCACTTCTTGTCCAAAGGCTGCCATTGGTCCGGGTCCTTCCCATGAGTGAGGCACTGGGAGGCACCAGCCTTGCCATTCCTCCCCTTCCTCTGGGGTCACTGTCAGTCCTCCCTGCCCTGGGACCCACCTCACCCTTCTCTTTCTTCACTGGTCCCCAATTCCATCTACTCTGAGCTTTGCTGGGCACGCTAGGTTTTCCACAGGTTGCATAGTTGTTCATTGCTCTCACTGCTTTCCCCGACTGTGGTGTTACCCAGCCTGTGAGGTGCCCTTCCTTTAGCCACTAGTTGCTGCCCATCTGTAGCCTGGGAGCCTCTGGCCTCGTGCTGTGCCTGCCCTTTCAAGGCTCCTGTTCTCCTCCGCTCACGCTCTGCTGCGCTCCGCTTGGGCTCTAGGGCCACCAGTGGCTCAAGCAGTGCAGACTAACTCAGTCTCAGGAGGGTAGAGGCAAGGAAGAGCGTCCCTGGAGAACGGGGTTCCTCTGGAAGGAGACACGTGCGCTTGCAGAGGCCCTGCAAGGCATCTGCGGGGTCTCAAAGAGCGTGTTTGGTCGTGGTCTTGCATCGCTACGGACACATGGGGAGAGTTAGCCAAGCGCTGAGCGTGAAATGGGTCCGTGTCCTCTGTGTGCACACAGGGCACGCAGCCGCTCATGGGGTTGGGCCTGGGCACATGCAGCGACCGAGGCTGTGCATGTGAGCGTGTGCATGCGTGTGCGTGTGTGCATGCAGGTGCACGATTGCCAAGAGCACACTGGGCTCCAGATGTGAGCCAGGGTCAGGCAGGGTGGAAGGCGTGAGGTTTCGAGCTGGATCTGGACTCTGTGTCGAGGCAGCAGGCATCGCTCATGTGCCGAATGACTCTGCCTGGGCCCCACAGGAGGGGGTAAAGGAGCCCTTCTTTCTCCTCTTCTTCCATTCAGGTGCCAAAAATCCTGAACACCCTTTACAGCTACATGCAGCAGAGCACCCACAGGCCCTTCCTGCTCCGTGCAGTGTTTCTCCTCACCCGCTTTCACCAGGAGCCTGTAATCAGCAGTCTCCTCCAGAAGAGTCTGCTCATGGACAGGTACGGGCACTACCCACCTCCCCACTGTAGTCAAACAGGGACCCTGCAGCTTCCTTGCCCTGGGGGGGTCCGGTTGAGAAGCAGGTCTTTTTTTTCTGCCCAAGCAGTCTGGAGTGTTGCAAGACTGCGTGCTTGTGTCTCTGCTGTGAGTGGGGCATTGTAAGCCGCACTGCAGGTGAGGAGGTTTGAGGGCACCGCAGGACCGCAAGGATACGGGCTCAGGGGTGAACGTCTCTTCCCTTGCAGTGACACGGTGGAGCTGTGGAGGAGCCTGGGGAGAAGCATCCTTGGGATTCAGATCCTGAGGTGCTTAGTGGAGAAATTAAACAGAGCAGGAAACGACCGCCTGGGGACGGACTCCTCCCCTTGTGAGCAGCACAGCTGTCAGACTGCTCTGGAGACTCTGACGGTACGTTCAACGGCAGACACCTTTCTGCAGCTCGGCATCTGCTTGCTAACTCACGCTTGGGCGCAAGGGAGTCAGGTGCCCTTTGCGGGTGCCCGTGGAGATTCGCAGGGCGCTGTGCTGGGCCGGCCTCAAGGAGTGCGGGGAGCCAGGGCAGTTTGGTACTCCTGAGCCACAAGGCTGTCGCAGAAGTGACAAGTGCGGACAGTGACCCCCCACCCTGGGCAGGCGGGGGAACCAGGCTGGTGGGAAAAGGCCTTCCCTGAACAGGTGGTTCTTGGTCATGTTTCTCTGCAGATCACCCGTGCCATCTCCGAGGTGGTGTTTGCCCTGAGGAGCACGGAGGAGCTCAGGCGACTGCTTCCCCACCTCCTTCCCAGCCTGCTCAGGTGGGCCAGTGAAATGCTGGGTGGGGAGAGGCAGCTTTTGCTCATGACCAGCTGGAAACAACTGCATGTGGAGAAGCCGTGCAGGTAAAGAGCCGAAGGGGCAGATGGAGGGGCTGGCTTCAGTTCCCCGTGCCAAGGCATGTGCCTTTGTGGGGCTGAGGGAGGGCTTCGCCTGCCCCACTTCCTAGATGTGGAAAGCGGTCGTCGCGGTTGGTTTTACTTCTGTTCCTTCGTGGAGCAACTCCAGCTCCCAGGCAGGAAGGTCTTACGCAGCTCATACTGCGGATGGCCGTCCTCTTGCCTCCTGCATACCCTTGTGTGCACAATAGCATTGCACTCCCTCAACGGACCCCCGCTGGAGCAGTGACTCTTGCGGGCACTGGTGTCATTCTTGGCCAAAGGCTGGTGGGAAGAGGTATGAGGTGTTGGCCTTGGTTGACACCTAGCGTGGAGTCAGTCTAGAGGCGTGGGTTTTCTTCTGCTTCGGTGGGTCTGGGGCATGAAGAAAATGCCAGTGTCGTTAGCTGCAGTCTGGAAGGCTGTGAAGCATCATTCCAGGGGTATTTAGCTCTGCTGCAGATCAGTCTTCCCCGAACCTGCTGCGATTTGAGAGTTCTTGGGGTTTCTGGCGGTGGTGCTCTTTGGACTTGTTTTGTTTGATTGGGTTTGTTTATTTTGCACTTTGTTTCTTTTGCCAGGATTTTCCTTTCAGCTATAAAGTTGGTGCTGGGCAAATGCATGGCGCAGAAATGGACGCAGCTGCTCGAGATTTGGGGAGTGTGGGCTCGCCTGGAAGTCCCCGTGGCTCACCCTGAGGGGGTGCGTCTCCTGACCAGGTAAGAGCCCCAGGGATGCATCTGGCCAACTCCTGCAGGGCTGTGCCCAGGGAAATGGCCGCTGGGACCCTCCCGGCGTGCCCGGGAAGCCGTCGGGAGCTGAAGAGTAGTGTCTGCATCAGCGCAAGTGAATTTTGGAGGCCCGGCCTGTGGCCTTCCTGGGTAACTGTGTCCCTCGCTTGTGACCCCTGCGCAGTGTCCTGCTCAACGCTGGAGTCGTCTCCCCCTGTCTGGTGAAGAACCTCTTGCCGTGGCTGAATTCCTGCTCAGTTCAGCTGCGGATGACAGCTACAGCTTTCTTTGCTGAGGTAAGGCAGGAGATGGGGAAGGAAGGGGTCAGAGGACTTTTACCGAGATACTGCTGCTTGGGATGTCTTTTTTTGTGGGAAGATCCCTGGCGAACGGGTCCCTGGAGCAGGGTGGCCAGGGGAGCACCTGGCCGGGACCAGGTCCCCACGGCGCTGCCTGTGGTGTTGTTCCAGATCTCTCGGGACCGCAGGACGACAGGGACCTCCGAGCGAGGCAGGCACTAGAGCAATCCCTCCGCAATACCTGGCCCCAGCCAGCACCACGGAGTTAATTAAAGCTCATCAAAAGACACCGAAAGGGGAGTGTATCTGTTCTTTCCCTAATAGCACCCTGGCAGCTGGTGAGACAACGTGTGGGTGACACCGAGGCTGGGGGCTGCCAGCTGTGGGGCCCCTCTCAGATCTTCCCGGGCTGGGGACAATGGAGTCATGCCAGGACAGAGCCCAGAGCAGGGGTCTCCCCGTGGGGTCCTGGGGCCTTGGCGTGCCCTCCCACTGCCCATGGGGATCCCCTCGCCACCCCTCCCACCGCGGCACGACCACCTCCAGCACCAGCCCGCGCTGGTGCAGGGAACAGCCCGCGAGAGCCCCGACCGTATCGCCACAGCAGGCTTCGCCCTCCCGGTGTCCCATCACGCTGGGACCCCCCACAGCACTGCCCAGTGACACACTGGGGGGAGTAGGGGGCACTGGGGGGAACCGAGGGGGTCACAGGAGGTTACAGGTGTGTGGGCAGGGGGCGGAAGGGGGGCACTGGGGGACGAGTGGGGAATGGCGGGGGGACCTTAAAGGGTCAGCAGCGGCACAGGGGCCGAGCAGAGGGACGGAGAGTAGCATCTGGCTGGCCCATCGGACCCCTGCCCGTTAACCCAGGCCCCACTGGTGCTGTTCCTCACCCCCAGCGAGCCTCCGCACATCTGCAGGGGGCAGGGGCAGCTCCACACAGGGAGGCCACCAGCAGAGACGTGGTTTTGTCCCTTGGGCTGCTGTGCACGCTGGCCCGGCTGCGAGCCCACGTGAGCCTCAGCCCCCTGTCCCGCGGGTCCCACCACACGCGCGTGACCCAAACGGAACGCTCTGCAAAGTTCGCTCAAAGGAAGCACGTGCTTCCGCCTTGCCCAGTCCTTCCTAAAGGTGTTCCTTGGTAAAGGTGAGGATGTAAGCGGGAACGGAGCCCCTTTCTGGGTTGAACAGCAGGCTGAGGGGGGCTCCTGCTGTGGCGGGGGCACCGGCAAGGGCCAAGCTGGCCAGTCTTCCTTCGTCCCGGTCTTCAGAGGTGGCAACCTCCTGCGTGCTCTGGGCTGGCACAGCCTTGCCCGTGACCCAGGGGAAGTTTCCCTCTCCCCGAGTCCAGAGTCCTGCCCCATACACGGCACCCTGGGGCAAAGGGCAGAGGAACCAAGAGGTTCCCCTCCTTCGCAGGGTCCCCAGCGTCAGCTGTAGCATCGCGCCTATCCTTTGTAGTGCCCAGAGCCTCCTGTTTCGGGCCGAAATCCTCGGTTTTCGGGTCCAAACCCGCCTTTGATGACCCCCAGCCTTTCCTCAGGGCCCACAGCTCCATGCTGAGGCTCTCAGCCCTAAAGGTGGAGTTCGTTGCCTGGCAACCTCCACCCAGCAGTCCCTGGGGAGTCAGTGGGCCCAGGACAGCCAATCGCATTTGAGGAGGCGGGGGCAAGGCATGTGATCGATAGGTAACCCACCAGTCAAGCTTCGAGGCCTGCAGGAGAGGTGGCAAGAGGGGAAAAAGCCGGGCTCCCTGCCGGGTGTGTGGGGGGGGGGGGGTGTTGGTTGGAGGCGGGGCATGCCCGCTCCACCAATCACAGCTGGCAAGAGCAAAGCAGAGATGACTGATGAGCCGCCTGACCCATCACTGGATGGGAGGAGCGATCTCATGCAGCCAATCGGAGGAAAGATCGCCTCAGGGAAGGGCGGGCCCCAAAGCAGGGCACAGTGGCAGCCGAGGGGAGCGATCCTCCGAGGCAGCACCGCCTGAAGGGAGGAGACTGGCAGCCCTCCCCAGCTGTGCTGACCCATGGGAGAAGAAGGTGGGGCCTTCTCCTGGGGCCAGGAGTTTCCTCTAGGCACCTGCAGTGCCGAGGGCTCCGGCAGTCCTGGGAGCTGAGTGTGCCAGGCGCAGGGCAAGCGGCTGAGCTGGGCGTTCTCCAGCGGCAGGCATTTGGACGAGGGGGGCTCGGCGGGAACCCGTCTTGCCCTCCCGCTTCTTCTTGTGCTTCTTGAAGTGGAAGCACTTGTGCAAGGCTCCAGGAGGAGTTAATTTGGTGCCCGCCCTTGCTAATTGCAGGTGGGTGGTCTGCAGCGGGCAGGGAATGGGACAGGACTGCTCGCAGGAATGCCGTGGGAGGGGAGGTCCGTCGCTCAGGGAGACAAGGATGAAGGGTGGGCATTGAGGGTTGTGGTGCTTCTCTTCCCAGGTCACCATTACGCGTGAGGAAGCTCTGCTTCCCTGGCAGTGGCCGAACATCTGCCTGCCCTCGGGAAGCCAAAGGCAGAAATCAAGCAAGAGTCGGGATGGAGTTGCAGGAATAGTCGCCACCTGTCGACCCCAGCTGTCGCCCCAGTTCATTCTCTGTGTGGAGAGGCAGTTCAGGGTGCCAGGAAAAGGTAATTTAAGGGATCTCCACTGCTTATCGGTTCTGCTGACTCTCATGACTTTACTGGCATTGTGGCATTTGGTGCTAATGCCAAAGCTCTTGGGGAAATCTGTGTCAGGGTATTGGCATCTCTAAGGGTTGTGATCCTGTGGTAGGGGGGAAAGCTAAAAAAATGAGACACAACTGTAAGTAAAGAAGCAACATTGAGGGGGGGGGGGGAAATACATTTTCCCAAAACACTTTTGAGGTTTAGGGATTTGGTTTGAGAACTCTTGTTTTGGTGACACACTTGCTAATAAGTCCAAAAAGAGATTTATCTTTGCTTTCATTGAGATTTTGACTTGAGTGCAGTTAGTGATCTGCTGTAACCTTAAATCACTCCTGTCATCTGACCAATTCTCTGTTTTGTCTCTACTACTGAGCTGATTTTCTTTTCTCAAATGTGGCATAAAATTTGCATGTACTTCCTGGAAATTGAAAGATTTAACAGTGCTTTGTGGAGTGCTATTCAGTCGATGGGCGCATGGCACACAAGAATTTAGGGGTAAAAGTTCTTTTAGAGGTTCTGAGGGTTATGGTCCTGCTGAAAGATTAGTGAGAAATTCAGCTACACAGTTGTCAGGACTCATAAAACTTGCCAAGACTGCAAATATGTGATGTCTGGGCTTTGGTGTTGACTAAGCACAGTGCAAACACAGGTGGATACAAAAGCTGGAAACAAGAGCTTAGGCATAAAAGAACCAAACCAAACCAAAACCCAAGATGATGGAAGAGAGAAAAATGTCCTGCCAAAAATACTCCTTTAATTATTCACCGACAGAAAAGACAACTTCCAGAAGAGATTGTCTTCCTGGATGCAACTGTGAGAAGAAACCTAATTACTGAACCAAAATAGTACACATATTGTAGGATGATAATAATGCATTAAGTATAAAATAAATAAAAAGGCAGAAGAAGCCATGCTGTATTTCCTTCAGATTGTGGATTGCCTCTCTTCCAAAGATACTAGATGTTTATCTGCCCAGTACTAACAGCACTTAAATATTATTTGCTGTTTGTAAATGAAGTATTTGAATTGGAAGTAAAGGCTTAAGATTATGAAGCTTTTCACTGCCAACAAAATGTCTAGGTGCTGAAGGAGCTGGCTGCTTGCTGGTCCCAGGGTGCAGGTAAAGCTACTTTCTGATTATCAGAGATGAATCAGAATCTCGGACATTGCCTGACTCTTCATCATCTCGGTATCGTGCTGAATATCAGTAGCAGGCAGGGAAGGGGGTTCTTGTGTCCCTGTCTGAGATGCCAAATTGTGATTTCTGCTCTCTGTCCCAGGTACGTGCCTGTGCAGGCAGCTAGATGGGAGCTTTCCCTCTGCAGAGCACGGCTCTCTGCGGTTTGCAGAGAATAATGTTTTCTACAGCCTTGTTTTCAGCTTTAGGCAGGTCTGGCTTCATTTTTTGGGGGAGGCAAGAAGGCTTGCCTTCTGGGAGTGTGTTTCACCACTGTCCCATTTTTGCTGAGGTCCATGAGTGTCCCTAGTTGTGAGTAAAGGAGCCCTGGTGGGACTGTGGGCTGGAGATGTGCTGCTTTTTGCCCCTTCTGCCCCTCCTCTGAAGATCTGATAGCAGAAGTGTCTTTGAGACAGGTTTTTTGACCTGCTTCAATGCAGTAATGGATTACTGAGAAGCAGCAGTACCAGGGAGTATGAATGCAATTTTCTCTTGCATGATTTGGCTGAAGATCAGAAATGTGCTTCACTGAATAGGAACATTGTTGATTAAAATGGCATGACTGTTGATGCCATATTACAGCGGTATCTTGCAGTGTTGGAAGCTCAAATCTATCTTTTCGTGTTAACTTAAAGCTTAAACTCTGAGAAGACTGTAGGAATTTAAAAATCACCCTCTGCAACCTATGCAGACCTTGAGGTATGAGCCAGACTGAGAGGAGTGAAGAAAATGTGTTCATGCTTTTTTATCCAGCTGAAAGAGCTCTGTATAGCTTTAAATGCTGTTGCATCTCATTTTTAGTTGAATATAAGCAGATGGTAATAGATTAGGTGTCAGATATCTTGTGAGGGCAACTACCTGGCAATGACATATTATTAACAGTAGTTTAAATGATTGCACTTGTTTCAGAACAAAAAGTGGAGTTCTGTCTATTTTTAATCTGAGTTTCTGAACTATCTGATTGGAACTTAGTACTGGGGAGGCCTTCAATACAATTTTTTTTATGACGATCACTAGAGTGTGATGGTTGTCGGTTATTTTTAGGTGGTGTGGTCAAATCAGAGGTGTTGAAAGCTTACCCCTCATCTAATTGGGGTGGGGTTTGTTTGTTTTCGGTGCTTATTTCTTTTGGAAAAGCTGAAGATTAAAATCTCTCTGTATATACCCATGCACCCTTTCTCCATGGTGTTTACATAAATGTTTAGGCTGTTTTCCAGGCTGTTTCCTTCGTGCAAGACTGGTTGGAATCCCCTTAAAACACCCTTTTACCCAGCACCTGCGAGGGAGGACCACAGTGTTTGGGGACCTCGGTGGTCCCAGTGCCTGAGGATGGTGTGTGCACACACACACACATTTATCTGGGGTGTTCCTGCAGCTCCCTGGGACTGGGCTGTAGCCAGGGCCAGGGTTTGTGAAACCCCTTGTCTGAAGATTTCTTGGGACCACAGCACCCACAAGGGCAGGAGCAGAGGGACAGGGAAGAGAAGCATTTAGCAATATTTAGCAGGGGCTCTCACCAAACCAGGCTGATCCACTCTCCAGCTTCTCCCTTAACTTGGGGGGAATCTGCTACCACAGATGTTTCTGGCGTTTGCCGCATCGGGAGGATTGTCAGTGGGCTGCACTGGGAGCAGGTTATGGGAAATAAGAGCCTGTAATGGTCAGACTACAATGCTGGGAGATTTTTACAGTAATGCCCGTGCTGCAAGAATCCAAAGGTCAGAGAGGAAAATTGCAATACCAACTTCAATTAGTGACTAAGAAAGGGAATGACTTTCATGATGTGTCAGACTGTGCCTCTAAGCCCTATGAGAAGCTGCCACCCTTCTCCGATGACAGGTAGCGTCGTGACAGTGGCTACTGCTGGGCCAGGAGCAGCAGGCAGATGCTGCGCAATAAAATGAGAGCAGAGAGCAGGCAGGCTTGGTCTGTGAAGGATCTGCTATCCCATAATTCATTCCCTGCCCTTATTCACCGGAGGCTGAATGTGAGGATCTTTGTTCACTGGGGTTTTTTTGTTTTGGTTTTGTGGTTTGTGGTTTTTTTTTTTCCTCTTTCTTTTGGTTTGGTTTGTGGTTTGTGGTTTTTTTTTAGGGGAGTTTAGGAGAACTGACTATGGGCAGCAGAGAAGATCTGGTGATTCAAAGGATCTTTTTTCAGTTGTTCATGCTAGAAAGTTCTTGGGGTTTTTTGTTTTGTTTTTTTGTTTGCTTCTTCCTGCTGCCACTGAACACCTCTGGGATCCATTACATTTTACGGGGATTGTTGCTTTGGAAGATGGCAGGAGGTCCTGTGGGCCTTTCTGCCAGCCAGCCCTGCAGGAGCAGGGAAGCTCTGCTGGGAGGAGGCCAAGGAAGGGTGTCAGCAGCTGCTGTAGAAATCCAGACGAGCAGTTCAGGTACATAGGAGGGATCAGGGGTACAGTCCAAAGGAGCCACGCAGGGATGTGCTTGAATGATGACTGTTCCCTCCCACCCCAGTGCTATGAAGGACATTTGTGCCCGGGTCTTGTACCAAGGGACTGTCATACCCTCGTGTACGGGGACCCCTCGTACACGCACCCTGGCACGATTAACTTTGCACAATCTTGGCCCCCTTCCCTGTCTTCAGGGGAACCCGAACTAGTAAAACGTTTTTGGCTTGTTTTTCTTCCTTGCATGGTGAGGATGGACCATGGCAGCATGATGTCCTTACAGTGTCACTTGGTGGGGAGACTTGGACTTGTCCTCTACAGGCTGGACACTAACTGTCCAAATGACTTCCTAGAGCTGGCTGCAACAAAGAAATGCAGTGTCATGCTAAGGAGGAAATGACAGCTGGATAGCTCCCTCCCAGAAGCTATAGCAAAAGAAGAGAATGAGAAAAATGAGGGATAATTGTTCCTGACAATGGTGTCTTTTAAAATCAAAATAGAGATTTTTTTTTTTCCTTCAAAATAGAGATTTTTTTTTTTTCCTTCAAAATAGAGATTTTTTTTCCTTCAAAATAGAGATTTTTTTTCCTTCAAAATAGAGATTTTTTTTTTCCCTTCAAAATAGAGATTTTTTTTTCCCTTCAAAATAGAGATTTTTTTTTCCCTTCAAAATAGAGATTTTTTTTTCCCTTCAAAATAGAGATTTTTTTTTCCCTTCAAAATAGAGATTTTTTTTTCCTTCAAAATAGAGATTTTTTTTTTCCTTCAAAATAGAGATTTTTTTTTCCCTTCAAAATAGAGATTTTTTTTTTCCTTCAAAATAGAGATTTTTTTTCCTTCAAAATAGAGATTTTTTTTTTTTCCTTCAAAATAGAGATTTTTTTTTTTTCCTTCAAAATAGAGATTTTTTTTTTTTCCTTCAAAATAGAGATTTTTTTTTTTTCCTTCAAAATTTCTCAGGAAGTTTTTGGTGATGTTGGACTCTCCAGTGCAGTATGATCTGAACACCGCTGCAGTGTCCTGATGACAGGACTTTTCCAAGCACTCAGCTTTAGAAATAGTCTATGGAAAGATGTCCATGTCCTGGGCATGAGATTTAAAAAAAAAACAACAAAAAACCAAATTAAGAAAATTTGAGTGGAAAGTCCTCCTTTCTCCCCAGTGCAATAATTCTTCATGGCACTTGGAATCATGCTCAAAAATGTTGAATCTCTTCCCCTTAAGTTTGAAAGATGGAAGAAAGATTTGAAAATAAACATGGAAGAACACCTGGTCTGCAGGAAAGTTTTTGTGGGGACAAAAGTTATCAAAAGCAGCTTGGTGATGTGATTTTTATTTATTTATTTATTTATTTTCCTATTGCCATTTAGGTCAGAGGGACTAATTTGTATGTTTTTCTTAAGAATGCTTTCATGTGTAAAATTTAGATCTCATAAATCAAGACTCAAACAGGACAATAGTAAGGATGGAAATGTTTTCTTTACTGGCATACTGGGGACAGACTTTATAGTAGAGAGTGTTGCAATAGGACAAGGGGTAATGGTTTTACACTAAAAAAGGGTAGATTCAGACTAGATATAAGGAAGAAATTTTTTACAGTGAGAGTAGTGAAACACTGGCACAGGTTGCCCAGAGAGGTGGTAGATGCCCCATCCCTGGAAACTTCAAGGTCAGGTTGGACAGGGCTCTGAGCAACCTGACCTAGATGAAGATGCCTGTGCTCATTGCGGGGGGGGGCGGGTTGGACTAGATGACATTTGAAGGCCCCTTCTAAGCCAAACTATTCTATGATTCTACGCTAACAAGTTTGGAACAATGTCATCCAGTTCTGGGCTCAGCAGAGAGGAGTGAAACATCACTGGAGTCAGGGTGCCACTTGTTTCTATTAAACATTTTGTTAGAATCTTTCTTTTCTTACTGTAGTTTTGTACAGGCATTCATCTGCCTTTTCCAGTGTTTAATATTCACATGCTGGAAGAGTAATTTAAATGGGTAATAGATACAGAGTGTAACCATTAAATCTAGTTCATAACAATGCAAACTATTGGATGGCAACAATTGCAAATATATGCCTGGCTTTGCAGGATGCCAACTCGTTGGCTTGGGACACAGAGCTCACCTTAAGTGACAATAAACATTTTATATTTAGATGTTCATTGCTGAGCCAGATGAACACAAAGAGCTGCAGCGTTTCATTTTTTTTTTTCTTTTTGTTTTATGTAGGGGCCTTATGCGGACTGACGGCAGTCCCGGAGAGAGATCCAGCCTCGCTCGAGTGGAGTACACCTGCAGCTTTTAATCAGAAACGACAGCTATAAAGCAGCACTATGTGCAATACCTCTGAGACCTGTACCCTTGCTGGTGCTCACACTTGCATGGAGGAGGAGGTGAGCAGGATGCCTAGCAATAAGAGAAGGATAGCATTTGAAATTTCTGGAAGAAAAAGAGTTATTTCTGTCTGTTTTCTTCATTCCTGTCTTTTCTGCTCCTTCTGATAAGCAGTGTGGCTATGTTGTCGGAAGGATAAGCTGAGAAGTGGGTTAAATGAGAAGGTTTTCCTCTGGG
Source organism: Buteo buteo (assembly GCF_964188355.1). NCBI lineage: Eukaryota > Metazoa > Chordata > Aves > Accipitriformes > Accipitridae > Buteo > Buteo buteo. Next base: position 44,685 of record NW_027439240.1, on the reverse strand, counting down.
GGGAAAAATCTGGAAGTGGCTTGGACCCATATTTTGTAGCTAAATGGATTGTAGCTGTAAAAACGTGCTGTAGCTAGACGATGAGTAAGGCTGTGTCACAAACTGGAAAAGTTGTGGCTGACTGAGGAAATCTGGAGGGGTTTTTGTGCTTGTGGAGTGTCTGTTTTTTAAGAGCTTCTGGAGAGCTGGATAGCTTCAAGAGTAATGTCAAGTCGTTTTGGGGTCCAAAAAAATGCTGAATTGCTGCAGGAGGAGTGTATGGGGTTTGCTGAATCTGAAATAGCTTGTGAGCACCACTGGAGGCACAGTGTTGTGGGGACACCCCCAGAGGTGCAGTGCCCTGGGCAGTGGGGTAAGGGTGTACTTGTGTGGCTGTCACCTTAGCCTGTTTGTAATTCTGTGCTTGTGTGGGAGCTGCCTGTGTCTAGGTGAACAGTACCTCAGTCACACCTTCCTTCTCATACTGTTTTAATGCTACCGTATTTTAATTTGTCTCCCATTATTAATTAATGGATTGACTCCCCTTCAAAGCAGGTTACTGCTTTTTTCCAAGTGCTGAACTGAAAATGGTGACCAAGTCCTGCATACAATGATACTTTCTGCTAGAAAGTCATTGGAATGATTCAGGCACCCACTTTGGTGCTCATCCATTAGGGGAGGACTTCACGTGTGCTGTACTTTGGGAAATGAGTGTGCATTTATTTCTCCATTTAACTGGATTTTTGTGTGAGTGAGATTTGTTAATATTGTTGTATCACTGATTTTGCTGGCTTGCCGTGGAAATCTTCCCCAAAAGAGTTAACAGCTATTTCTAAACAAGATCCTCCAGACCAGATACATCCTGAACAGCTGAGTTGACCTGGGAAGTGGTTGTAGCCTCAGGTGGAGTTGCCATTACAATCACAATAACTGAGCTATCATATAATCAAATTCTCCAGCTCCCTGAATTGCTGATCTCACTTCTAAGCTTTCTGTAAGTGGAACTTCTGAGTCCTTGATGTAAGAAAAGCCTCGGCAGCTTTTAGTTATCTTTTTGGCATTTTCCATCAAAATTTCTGACTAAACTTCACAGCTTCCAGCTGCCTACTTGGCAGTAGGTTTAGGGAGCTGAGCCAGCACTAATGCCAACCCCATGGGGGTCTGCGCTTGCCCTCAGGCTGTGATGGCTGGTGTGATGCTGGTGGTGCATCTGGTGCAGAAAAGGAGCCTTCCCACAGACACAGAAATAAGGCACGAGTCAGCTGGCACGCTCAGCTCATGCTGCTGTAAATAAGCTGAAGTTTTTTGAAGGCTGGCCTCAAAGTGACAGCCTTTCCATTGTCACAGGAACTTGAAAGTCAATAGTAAAGATTGTAAAGTAACAAAAGTCCATGATAAAGATTTCATCTTTGAAGACCGCAAACAGCAACCCGCGTGAGGAGTACCTGCTCTAGCCTGAAGTTATTGAAGAGAAAAGAGAAAATGTGTTAGTTAGCATTCAGAGGGTAACAATTTTCTGATTTATATTGATTGCATGAGCTAAAACCAAGAAGTACTGAATGCTTATCTGGGAAGTACAGCAGAAAATTGAACTTAAAGGGGATTTGGAGAATGTCTGTTGGAAGAAAAAAATTCTCTTTTATCTATGCAATTTCCTGAAAATAAAAGCACCCACACTCCATATTCCTTAATCTTTTATTCCTCTTTTCATTTCTACTAGTTGTGAAAACTAGAAGACAAACTAATTTGTTATCCTTGTTTAGCCAAAATGATTTCCTAGAGGAAAGAAATATTAAGAAATGTCTAATGTGCAAAACCAGCAGGATTTCTTGCAAACTAGGACAGGGTTTATCAGGCATAGCATACACATGGCCATTTCACCCTCCCAGGGTTTAACAGAGGGCTGAGATTTACCTGAACTCAAAGTTGAATCAGGAGAAATGGATTTGCCCCAAACCAGGAAACAAGGTTTGTAGTTGTCTCAATAGATACAGTGTGATATAGCCCAGGGGAGGTGGAAAACACTGCAATGGTTTCTGCTGATGTTATATGGAAGGAAAAAGAAAAGCAAGCTGAGAGAAAACCTATCAGATAAGGGAAATATCCAGTCATGATCCTACTGTTTGCAGTAGGGTAAACTGCAGCTACTCAGAACAAACATAAAAGTCAGAAACCTATGGAAGAGATGAGATCATCCAAAGGTTAGGTACAAAACCAAAGCAGCTTCAGTGTATTGACATAAGCAGTCCTCATATTGAATGTTAAAACATTTCTCTTCTATCAGCTCAGTGCTAAACAGAAGCTGTAAAATGAAATGATAAAGTGAATCAGATAGAGCAATGTATGTTTGGCTGCTTATTGCTGACAACTGGCCCTGGCAAAAGCTGAAATGGTTTTGTGGGTATCAGCAGGCTGCTGCATTCCTACAGTATTTGCAGTTAATGAGATTATTGGGTTGTTGTGTGATGTATAAAAAAAGCTAATATTCTGTCTACAATGCCAAGATGTCTGGGCAAGTCAGAGACATGGAAAGATAAGAGTGAAGTTATGGGACTCGTATATTGGGATGTATATTTCAGATATTTTATCCATTTTCTCTACTGCTTGCAGAGAATAGAGATGATTTATTATGAGGTCCAAAAATGCCATTAGTATGCTACATTTGAAATGCATGCCCTAATCTTATTTACCATTGTCCTGTGTGAGGAATTTTAATTATTCTCTAAGGTTTAAAGGAAAAATACCTCCTGGAAGAAAAAAGGAATAATGCTGCAGTAAACTGGCTTTCTCCAGTGTAAGCTTTCAGCCGTAACAGAAGAGAAAATGTGGAAGTGTGTTAGCAACATTCATTTTTCACTACATAACCTTGTGGAAGCAGTATACAAGAGCTATTAATATTTTATTACAGATATCTGTAACTGTGTTTGCAGTTGACTGATCTGACTGTATGATAAGAATTAAGTTGGCAAACAGGTATTTCTCAAGTACAGTCCTGTCTTTTTGTTTGTTTGTTTTCATGGCCAATTGTTAAGCTGTATCAACCAAGCCACTATGTTGTTATGCAGGGTTTTCCATTTCACACCATGCCTTTTCATGCACACGTTGCATGTGGTGAGGTGCTCAGAACAGAGAGAAACCTGCAGCCCAACACGGATGATGATCTCCTCTGCCTGCACTCCTCTCAGAAGCGATGGCATATACATGTAGTACTCTTACTGAATACATAGTGGCTGGGTTGGTGTGGTGTTTGGGGTTTTTTTGTTGGTTTTTTTTTTTGTTGGGTTGTCATGTGTCCCCCCCCCAGCCCCTCCCCCCTCCGGTTGCTTGGCTTTTTTGCAGTACTATGTTATAGGCCTGATCCAGCTGAAAATTCCCCCCAACAAAAAGTCTGCTTTTTGTCATCATTTTATAGATGAGCTGAAACCAAAAGATACTGAATACTCAGGTCCTGTTCAATACTTGCTCAAGGCTGGCATGCTGCCACAGAGCACAGCAGGGCTGGGAAGCGGAGCTGGCTCTGGGGCAGCCAGGGGGAGCATGGGGGCAGAGATGCTCTGTTGTGTGGGGCACCCTTTGGCTCTCTGATCTGACCTTGCAGATGGAGGGTGGGTTTCTGTGTGTGTGTGTGTGTGTTGGGTTCCCTTTTTTTTTTTCCAAAATTATACAAACTTAGGATAGATAACTAGATAAATTCATGTGTGTAGCTATGTTCGAGTCAGTGGGAGAAGGAAGAGCTCTTTTGTTGAGTCTAGAGCTGGTATTTGCTAAGAGTAACTATGGTGGTGCAATTATGAAATTCTATTGTTAACTGACTGTACCATATGCACGTTTTTGTTTTTATTATGCTAATAATTTTCACTGTTTTGAGCTATCTTCTACGCAATTTTCTGGTTCAAAAAATTTCCCCAAACAAGCATTTAATAATTTTTTTTCCACTACCTTCTTGAATCTCTATATAGGAAGAACCACGTAATTTTTTATTTTTTATTTTTTTTAGCGTTCAATCTCAAGCCCCTGGGATACAGTTAATTTCTCTGGCTCTGTATCACTGCTTTTCCAAGGATGTGAGTACTACATGGCTTGTTTGAAAAACAGCAGCTGACAACTGCACTTAGTTTCAGACAGCCTTAAACTTTTGTTCCTCATTTACTTGAGTCTGTCAAAGATGCATTTGATACGGAATACCTAATTCTGGTACAATCCTGTTCTTGTAAGGTTTAGAATGTACTGACACAGAGACTTTGTCACGTACGTAATGAGTTATTCTGATAATAAGAGAAGAAAATTACTTGGAAAGAAATGCCACATGTACGTGCTTAGAAATTCTTGTATTAAATTGAGTCCAATTTGTTATAAGTTTCAAATGTCAAAGAAAATAAAATCAGCAAACCCAGATATATGCGTATTTTCCACAGGGCTGAACAAAACCATCATAGAAACTTTGGAACAGAGTTTTGTGTTTGGACACCTTTCTATTGTACTGTCTCTTCTCTGTCAATGTTGGGCCATTCTTCTCTCATAGCTGAAGTTCACTGAGATGAGAAGGTTGAGAGCACTCTGCTCTTGTATAGCCACTTTTTTTCTCAGTATGTGTAATGGTCCCCAGAATGAATCCTAATAGCGTGATAATCTTGCTCTGAGCTCAGAGGTGAATTTTGGTCTTAAGTCGGATTTACCTAGCTTTCTTTGAATACTCAGGATGTGGAGAAAAATGCTGTCCTGGTGTCAGCTGGGATAGAGTTAATTGTCTTCCTAGTAGCTGGTACAGTGCTATGTTTTGAGTTCAGTATGCAAAGAATGTTGATAACACACTGATGTTTTCAGTTGTTGCCAAGGAGTGTTTAGACTAAAGTCAAGGATTTTTCAGCTTCTCATGCCCAGCCAGCAAGAAAGCTGGAGGGACACAAGAAGTTGGGAGGGGACACAGGCAGGGCAGCTGACCCAAACTGGCCAAAGGAATATTCCATAGCATGGGACGTCACATCTAGTATAGGAACTGGGGGGAGTGGGGGTGGGGGGATCGCCGCTTGGGGACTAACTGGGCATCGGTCGGCGGGTGGTGAGCAATTGCACTGTGCATCATTTGTATATTCCAATCCTTTTACTACTGTTGTCATTTTATTAGTGTTATCATTATTAGTTTCTTCTTTTCTGTTCTATTAAACCGTTCTTATCTCAACCCATGAGTTTTACTTCTTTTCCCAATTTTCTCCCCCATCCCACTGGGTGGGGGGGGAGTGAGTGAGCAGCCACGTGGTGCATAGTTGCTGGCTAGGGTTAAACCATGACAAATGCCTATCACAAGGTAGGAAATAACATATTAAGGGACCTTGAACCTGCACTTAGTAGCCGGATAAATTCCTTCTAACTGGTCCAGCTGAGGGGAGAGGGGGTCCCTTGCATGAATGAGGGTGGCAGAAGGTCTCTGATTTGCCTTAAAACCTGCTTCCTTGCCTATAGGCTCACAGAGGAAAGAGGAGTTAAGTTCTGAGAAAAGACAGCAGCAACCCATCATGCCTGGTGGGACCTTGTAAAGCAATTTACAGCCTTTGGCTGTCCGCTTTTTCACCATTAGAGAAATGCTATTTTCTTTTATTTCACCTTTACGTTTTGCAATGCGTGTTCCACTGTTCACTGCAGAAAATTATCAAACGTGTGTACAAGAGAGTCTGTATTAATACCTGGGCGGGAGATGGGGTTTTGTGGGCTTTTGGACCTCTCTAGGAGTAACTTGGAGCATCCAGGGCAGGCAGGGAGATGGGTTTATATTTTCAGTGAGTGCATCTGTTTGTGTAGGGAGCAAGTTCCCTGGGTGCAATTTTGGTGCTGGCTGTGGGAGCCAAGGGCCTGTCCTGGGAGCTGGACTTCTCCTAGGGCCAGCCCTGGGCCACTGCCAGCCGTGATTTGGGCATTGGAGAGATGCGGAGCAAGCACCTGAGCTAGGCTGTGGGTGTACAGAGCCTCAGCGGTGTCCCCCATGGTTTGGTGCTGGCGAGGAAGGGTGGCAACTCCCTGTGCTGCTACAATTGGGGTTGCATGTGGAGAAGCCTGGGGGTGTGCTGCCTGCCGTCCCATGGCGGGGGGGTCAGCCTGCTGCTGGCAGCAGGATGGGGCACCCCGGCTCACTTGTTGCATCTTCCATCCAGATGAACACCGTGTGGCCAAGGTGTGTGACTCGGTTTACAGGAGGTTAAAACTGTGGTGTGTGCAGCACGCTGGCATTGTTTCTTTTTTGCACATTGCAGCAGTATATTGTGCAAGTGAGTTACCAAAATATCCTGGAGCCCACCCACAACTTCAGCTGAGAATGGATTGTGTTCATCAGCTTTTTTTTTTTTTTTTTCTTTCTTTCTTCATTCCACTGAGTCTACTCCCCCACAATTTAGTGAAGCAGGGATGTGCCTTCCTCCCCTGGCATAATGCAGCATGGCTCAGGAATATAGAACCAATTTGTCTGCGTGACAATATGAAAACTCAATAGAATTACAAAAATAGAGTTATTATTTTTTTAATCCCCCCACCCCCACCCCGCAATGCGAGTGTGTATTATACTTTTCTCCTCATCTGGATAAATACGCACAACTCACATAAATGACCCTCAACATGAAGTGAGAGTTGTTTCCTTTAGGCATGGAATTATTCATTTTTAACTTGATACTGGTGCATCAAATTGCATGCAATTTAAGGGTTGATAAGGTATTTATGTTTTTCCTTTAGACTGTAAATGAAACAGAGTTTTCAGACACATTAACTTCTTTAAAAAACAATTCTCTGTGAATTTTGCTTTTTTGAAGTATGCCAGAAAATTTCTTCTCAAAACAGACACTATGTAATACTTGCTTCTAGAAATCAAATTACATATTGGGAAGGTATAATAACAATTGCAACACACAAAGGCAGCACTTAATATTTTCCTAGTCTCACCTACCATTGATGATGACAACCTTTGTTTTTCCCCTTGGGAGTACAATTCATGGTGACCTTGTGACACCATTTTTTTTCTGGGCTGTCATAGAGGAAGAAATTGTGTCATCTGACGGAGGTGCTTCAGAACTTCTCCAAATCCAAATACTGTCCAGGCAAAGGTTTTGTTCTGTTATCTCCCTTTCTCCTCAGCCACCCTCAATCCATGTTGTACTTGTGCATGAATTACGTCCAGTTTGCAAAAATATTGACTGCTACAGAATAGCCCTAGTTAGTAAGCAGAACCACTAGGCCAGAGAGAACTGGGATTTTCCCCCCCCTTCTCCGTAGTGTTGATAAGTTATCGATTCCAATTCCAGCTGTATAAGGTGATTTTCTGCAGGTTTTTTTCATGCATCAGTCTGAGCTCAGGTCCCAAGGCCAATAATTTCCTGCTTTGCCATCTGTCAGTGTCAGTAGCCATAAAGATACAGTTTTTGGGGGTAGCTATTCACAGGGGCCATGGTGGCAGATGTGGAGGGCTGTGCTGCGTCCCCCAGGGTGGTTCCTGCCCTCTGCTTGAACGGTTACAGCTGCAGAGGCTGTTCCTCCCTGCTGCCTTGCAAATGCCATCTGACCTTGCCTGCAGGATGTCTGCCAATAGTTTGGGTTTGAGTATTTTAAATGGTCCTCTGGTTTGCCCAGTATGTCATTTCCTTTATTGGCGGGCTGCCGCATTCCCCTGTACCGCTCCTAGTATGGTGACTTCTCAGGATTTGACCCAGAGCATGCGTATTTATTCTTCTGTCAGCACCTCCTGTTCGACTCTGTTCGAATTTGACGAAGCAGAGCTTGCTGCTCATTATCAGGACAGCAGAGGGAAAGACTTGCCACAGAAAGCCCTTGTGGTGCAAAGCTAGTGGAGTTGAGCATCCTCTCCTGCCTTCTCTCAGTTTGCCACTCCTTCTGGCATTGCAAAAGGGCAAATCCCCTTTGTGGTCCCACATGTATGTAAGACCTATGACCTGTGCCATAGAGAACCGCACAAAGAAATAACCTGGGTGCTAAGCTGCTTCCCAAGAGTCAGATCCTCTCCAGAGGGGTTTCCACAGCCTTCCACTTGCCTCACTGCTGCGAGCAGTACACTTGTTCCCAGGTAAAAACCCTTTTGCCATTTTGCATTTGTGGAGTCCACCAGATTCAGATTCAGGAGGACTCTACGCATGGCAGTATTGGCATGTGAAGGCAGGACAGACCTCCCTATGGCCTCCTGAAGATGCAACAACAAAATATCCCAAGCAGCAGAGTTGCACTTTTGCATCACCTGTTGGGAAAGCTGTTACCTGTAAAGGTTGTAACTATAATGCACATTAGGGCTGTGAGTTTTTCTATGCTGTACAGATAACGTCTGGGAGCTATCACTGCAATGAATATGAAAGTGCAGCATAGTGCTTGGCCTCTCAGCTGAGCTGTTGAATCTGTAGTCCCACAGCAGGCAGCAACAGTAAAAATGGGGGGTTTGTGCCATTGACAGTGGCAGTGATTTCTCATCCCTTGGACTCAATAAAAACCTGACACTTCCTTCACTGACATAGTTAATATTTTCTCAATAGCATGTCAGCGTGCATGTGATCAGAATCTGGCTCCTCTGACTTAGAAACTGGACCGTTTCAGCAGCAAATTTTGCTAGGCAGCCATCCAGTTGACCTAAACCATTTTTAACATGGTAATTTAGAGGCAAAAGGCAGTTCTATATACTTTGCTACATCCTGAATCATCTGTGCTTGTTCTCCCTGTAGTTGCACTATGTCATTTTAGTAGACGTATTATAGCTGAAGCATTTACACTCAGCTCCAAAAGCTCTTTGAATATTCTTCTAAGAAAAGGCTGCTTTATAGGAAAATAGAGCACAAATTATTACCAGTCTGGAGCTGACATGGAGATTTGGCACTCCAGCTGGAGTGCTTTCTTTCAAGAGGTATTTCTATAAATTCTGCCCTGTTCCTGATGAACAGGCAGTCTCTGTTGTCAGTGTCAAACTGTACACTTGTCAGACGTGATAAAGACAAAGGAATATATACAGTGTGCGCTGGCTGATTGCACATTGTCTGGAGCTGTAGAATTTTCCTACACTGTTACTGCTTTCAGGTGATTTATTTGTGCAATTTCTTGGGGAAAGTCATCTGCAGGTTTCAAAATGCATAGTGTTATGATCTTAGGGATTTATTCTCACTGTGTAAATGGGGACTATCAGTGTCATCTGTGAAACTACACTAAGATAGTATGGAAAAATAATCAAGACCACTTTTAGAACAGGGACCTCAGCAGAATGACTGCAGGTTTATATTAACACGCCTGGCATATAATGATGTGACTGGAGAGCAGTTGATAGTCTATCTAAGAAGTAGTACTACTTTTGGATAAAAATTATTGAACATTAGGGGCAATGAACAGAAGGTTTTAGAGGTGTAGTGTGTAGAATTTCCCACATCTCTTGAAAATAAATGTCTGATTTTCATGCTAAGTACTGTCTTTTTCATCTTCTACAGGAAATACTTCAACTCTCATGGAAATAAGTAGGGAAGATAATTGTAGTTTCTTACTCATTTTTGCCCTCAGAGGAAGGAGACCAACTTTTCTTTTAAGACTCTTCTTACTGTAATTGAGCCAGGGTAATTACTATGCAAACAATACCTACTTTTCTCATAGCTTCAGGAAATTTGTGATCTCATTATTTGTTTGCTTGTTTGTTTTCCACTGCCTGCAAATCACTACCTAGATAAAGTAAAGATTAGCCTGGTGAACCCTGCCATAGTTTGGACAATACGTTCCATCTGCAGAGTGGTGAGGTCTTGGCTGCAGGAAAGGCTGGGCAGTTTAAGATGCCAGCTTGTTGCTCTCTGATAATTTGTTAGTCCTTGGCTGTGAGGAATAAGCACCTTTCTGGCTGATGTGGTGGAACAGACCATGGCTCAAGCTCTCTTCTGTTGGCTGGAAGAAACCATAAGGTATTTGCTATATTAATGTGTTTTTTCTTTATGCTGAAATTGCGTGCACTGGTGTTGAAATTTTTCCTTAAACAAAACTGATAGTGACTTGTTGTCCAGCTTTTGTATAATGGTGAAACTCTCCAAAATCAATAGACTTTTCTCTGGGCTGTGTGATGGAAAGCATTTCTAGACATAAAACAGCAGTGCTTAGTGTGGACAAAAAAATCCTTCCATTTGCAGGGCATGCGTAGAGGTAAAGACAGTGAAATAAATCACCAGTGTAACATGGACACATTGGAATAAGTTAATTCTTTTCTCTGTCAGTCTGTAGCCTAGAAATACGATGCCGTGATATGAGGAAGCAACTTCTTGTAGTTTTCCAAAACAGTGGTTTGAGTTTTGTGTTTCTCAGAAGTCCAGCTGCAAGCTCTGCCCTTGAGCTGCCAGCAAGGCTATTGTGGGGAGCAGCTCCTGTGGCTCGCTGGACCCTGGCTGTCTTGGTACCGGCTCCTTCAGAGGAACCAACTCCACATTAAACATGCTGCAGCTGTGGCAGATGACCTTCCCTTGCTGCTACCTTTCTTTTAAGGTGGACAGCATTGCTGGAGTGCTTTTTTTCCAGCTGACACAGCATGTTTTATTTACTGTAGGAAGCAGAAATATCTATGTCACTTTTGGTCTGACTACACATTCCCCCCCCCTTTTGTTTTATTGCCTTGTTGGTCATGGAAGTGCAACCTCCTATTGTTTTGTCTTTGTTGCTCTATAAATTACTGAATATTGCCATGTTTCATCAGTTCAGAGCCAGGCAGTTGTTGCGGTTGTAGCAAGCAGATGTTCTGCACTTTTATATCCTTTACTTTCAATGTACAGATCATATTTTCTGCTGATCATAAAAAAAAATGACAGGGGCACATGGGATTCTTTGGATGCTGAATATACATGACTGTTTTGATCCAGGTAGTGAATTCAAACAGAAATATTCTATTTATGAAGGAATCAACTGCTAAAGTACTAGCACTGGTGCCCAGTTTGGGGTCATGGTAAAACTGCAGAAGCAGAGCCCCCAGGAGAGCTCTGTCACTTACTGTCAAGTTCCTGAAACTAAATGAAGTCCAAATAACTAGCATTTAGTATTACTTAATATTTCTTTTCATCAGATCTGGCAGTATCTCTTCCAGTCCTACAGGTTTCTGAAATGCTGTAAAGAAATTAACTGAGCCGAAGAAATAGCTTTACTTTATAAAAACTGAAGGTGTGAATATCCTTTAGTTTTGCACTACTATACGCACAAGATCTTTCTGCTCCTTAGTGCCTCCACAGATAATTTCTCAGCTGAGGCCCTCTCATTAACCCCCTAGGAAAGGATGAGGCCTTGAACTCCTACTTGCTGACCAGAGCAACCAGAAGTCTTACAAATAATGGGCAAAATGCGTTGTGTCCTTCGTAAGTACCTGCTGGTGTTGAGCATATGCTGGTGAGTTCAGCTTGGATAGGAGATATCCTTTAGCTATATACCGCTGTGTCTTCTCTGTCACTCTATGTTTTCTGCACCTAACATCCCCCTCTGTTTCCCCAAGGTGAGAAATTATTTTTCCTTACACATTCCCAAGTGTGCTGATCCCCAACTCAGCTTATCTGTAGTGAATCGATATTTGTGAGAGACAAAGCAAATGCCATCTTATATTACATGTGTACTAAAGAGAGAGAGAACAAGAAAGAAGCAGTATCTCCATATCTGTATTACTCTCACTCAAACCACAGACTTCTCGACCAGTTCAAGTCCCATCTCAAATGAGGAATGGACAGCTTATAAACTGTCTGCATCAAACTTATTTGCTGTGACTTGGTCCTTCCACGGGGAGCTAGTTTGGTCCTTCCTAACAACAGACAGAGTTGCAGAGAACTCGGCGTTTCCCTTGACTGAGTTGCTAAGTTTCAGTCTACCTGTATCATCAGAAATGTCCATCCTCTTTACTTTAGCAACTCTAAGCTTACTTTTTGAGTGACTAAAAAGCCCACTTTAGCACATTTTATATGCTCTCCAGTCCCTCAGGCTTCTCAGTTAGCAATTCCTTCCATACCCTTTTTCTTAACCAGTATAATTTTGCAGACTCCTCCACAGAAAATATGATCTCACTGTAATCTCCTATACCTTAAAATAAACCATAACCCGTCAGTCCATTTCCCTCTCTCCATCATCTCTTCTTTTGCCCTAAAGCTTAATGAACTGCTTTCTGGTGTCTTATTATAGATACTTCCCAGTTTATCCTTATTTCTGCACTGAAATGCCTTCAGTAGTGACAGACCTTTGCTGGAGGTCTAACGGCATTTTCCTTTTTTCTGGTGATGTGCTATCTCTGGAAATCTCATATATGGACTCAGATTCAGGGATCTGTGCGCACTCAGCAAATGCAAGCTAAGCTTGTAGCATTTTGGACAACTCTTTGGAAATTCAGTTAACAAAATTCAGTCTCTTGCCCTTTCCTTGCTAAAGGTCACTTTCTCTCTTTTTTTTTTTTTTTCTTCTCCAGGCACTGAAGACAAGACCACCCAGTGTCTTTGTCACGGCTCAGCCTGCAATGTGAGTGTTGTTTCAGTGTGTCGTCCTCACACCCTACTTCCAGGGCATCTGTGTTTTGCTGTTCTGTTCTGTGCAGCAGCATCTCTGTGTCCGCACAACTAAAATTCTGACTCAGGTTTCATCACCTCATGTTTGGAGTTACTTAGAACACTCACACTACATTTATATTTGTTTAAAATGCTGCACCTGAGATTCACTTCTTGCCTTTGTTAATTTAAGTACTTCATCACTCTTCTTGCCTCTCTCCACTGGCTTGCTTTCCTCCCCGTATACACTGTAGTTCTTCACTTTTTAAGACCCTTCCAGGCCTGCCCCATGAGGCTATGAAGCTGTTAACTCTTGTTTCTGCCCGGAAGATGATGCCAGTCTTTTTCACCCTCCTGCTTCACCTTTCCTTATGTTTCTTGCCAGGAGTGGGCAAAGTTCCTTGTAACCCCAGGAGGACAACTCGGTTGGGTGCCTCCTAGGCTAGCCTTGAAATTCCCTTTAGCAGTGATGCCTGTGTGACAGCAGACGCCCCAGTGCGCTGCCTTGTTCTGGCTTGTGTTTGTGCCCCGGTGCTGCTGTCTTCTAGGAAGTGGTATTTGAGGGGACAGAGCCCGCCTTGCTTTTGTCACCCAAAAAGGAAGCCTTGGTAGCAGTGCACTGCTATAATATGAACAATGCAGCTTACTCGTTATGAAGAGTCTGGGTTATCTACATGCATAAGCTTCTCCTAAACAAATTGTTTAGACTGAAAGTATCTACATTTTAGAAATGTAATTCTATAAATCAAATTGTTTTCACCGATCACACTTCCCTTTTATTGCTGTTTGTTATTTGAGGGCATATGATAGCTTTCTGTAAAATGTCGCCTTAATTGCCTTCTGGATATACCCTATAAATCCTGACAAATACTTTTAAAAGCGAAAACAAAGGCATATTTTTCTTCTGTCAGAGCTTGCTCAACAAACCGCCTGTACCTTTTCCATGGGGCCTTGCAAAATGGTGTTATGTCAAGAAGAATAATGCTATTTAATTTATGAACCATTAATATTTATTGCACATGCAATCACTGGCATTTTGTGTGTGAGAGCTGGGCAGCAGCTAATAAAATTGGGAAGAGGCTATATATTTACCAGGACTACCCAGATAATTCATATAGGATAATTTTTGATTAATTTATTTCTTTGTGTTGACCAATTTCCTGGTAGCGGCCAACGAGTTGTTTGGGGTTTTTTTGTTTTTTTTTTAAACTTATTTGCTAGCTCATAATGAATTGCTCAATAATTACTACAAATAATTCAAGTCCTTTGTTATTAGGGATTTGTAAGTGTGTTGAGGAAACTTGCTTATACCACTATACAATTAACAATCGGATCTCAGTCTTATTTCTGAGCGGAGATCTGCTTATTTCTCACAAAGATCAGGACTGGGGACTCCTTATACTGTATTTTGTATCAGTGCATCTGGAGACCCTGCTGTGTAATGCTGCTGCCCCAAACCACACATCCGATTGCCCCGTGCGAGGAATTGGTTTTGCAAAACCTTGTACCGGTGCTTAGCTTTACAATGAGTCCCCCTGCAAACTGTGTGTGGAATACTGGCCCAAAAGAGGGCTCTGGTGCCACAGTATCATCTTTTGAAAACAGTAGCATTAGTTTGGGGGAAGAAATTAGATACATCTGCAAGTCTTTGTAGAACAGGTTGCCTGAAAATAACTGGTAACAAGGTGTTAAAATTCAGGTTGTGTTGGTTGCTGCTGATAGGTGTCTGCTCTTTTCAGTTCCTGATGGGGAATAATATTATGTTCTTGAATCACGTTCTGGTTGCAATGTAAGTTTTATTTCCCTAAGTAGTATATGTGGCTTACTTTAGAATTAGCTGCTTCTAAGACGGTTCTAGCCAATAGATTACTCTGGGAGGTGCTCACAGAAACATGTGAGTATGGGTGAGAGCCATCCACATAGAACAGGTGGGAATTCTGACCCGTTTTGATTAATGTTTGGGGTGGGGTTTTTTTTGGTGTTATTGTTTTCTAAATATTGTGATACTTGCATCTGTAACAAAGTGGAGTCTGTGACTATCACTGAAGAGATTGGTGGAGGAATATTATGCCTAATGCGCCGATACAAATACAAATTTGACTCCCATGCAGATTGGAAACCTGGAAAGCAGCAATATTGCAGCCAATTAAGAGTCACAGTTAGCAGCGTGCTAGTCAGAACTGAAGTGCTGCACCAATACAGTTCTGGCTGATACTGATGTAAGAACACAGAGATAATGGAAGCTTTTGCTACGTGCCTGTGTTATACAAAGGGATTAATTGTGATTGGATCTAGGGTGTTATTTAGATGAATTATTCCCAGTAAGATATTCACAGAACAAGAGGGACTTCAAGGTTGGTGAAGCACAACAATCCTATTAGCTGTTTTGAGAAGATCTGATTTAACTTTGTCTTCTAAATTCAGTCCTTGGAGTCTAGGAGGGGGGAAACGGCTGCTCAGGCCGTGGCCCAGACGACAAGGTAGCAAGGAGTCCTGTTAGGAAGAGGGTAGGCTGCACAGAGGACTGCTCCCATACAGTCCTCTGGTGTCTCATTAAACTAAGTTCTTGCACATTGGCAACCAGGCGCAAATGTCTCAATACGTGTGTGGGAAACTAGTAAGTACAAGCAAGGGAGCAGATTTTAACTACTTTTTGGATTCCAAATATGTGATCTTGCAGAAAACTCTTCTTAAATGCATTTTGAATGTTGCCTGAATAAGGACAGCCAGAAAGAATCTCTCGAAGTCTTTTGGGTTTTTTTTTCAGCACACTGGGGCTGGAAAAGATTCAGGGAAAACCTGGCATCACTAGCAATAGTAAGCTTCCAGCACCTGTGGCAGACCAGGGTCCCTCACTTGCATTTTGAAGTTGCACTGAAATGACAGCAGTTAAAAACTCTTGCATAGTGTCCCTGTCTGTGACAGAAGTCAGAGCTTTTAGATAGAAAACGAAGAGAAATTAGAAATATGTCATCTTTTAACTCCTGGAAGACACATCAGTTCTTTTGTGGAGCTGGTAGAGATTTGTTAGTTGAGTTTGAATAGGGAAAGCAATGCAGTGTAGTTACTGGCAACTTCCACACTAACATTTTAATGAGCTGATTTTTCTGATGTGGACAAGCAGAAGCAGCAGCAGCATTTTATTTGTTTCCATAGGGTGCATCAGAAGCACAAAGCTGTGCTTTTGAGTTATGAGGAAAGATGAACATTAATAAACAGGCAGGTCAAGAAACCCCACAATACAAAGGATTTTGTTCTTCCTTCAACATTTGTCACCAGATGCTAGCCGTCCAATAAATCTTGCTTTGAGCAATAGTTTTTAAGTCTTGCTTAGATCTGACAGCAGTAAAAGTCCCTTGTGAACTTTGAAAAGGCAATCTCAATCCAGCTGCTGGTGTTTAGGGCTACACAAGATGAAAAGTGCTGTAAATGACAGAATCTATCTTCTAATAGATTTGACAAATGTGGGGGCTGAACCTGTGCACGATGGGAGCTTTTTTATTGACTTGCCAAAAGCAACAGCTCTTGTAACTTGCACGACTGAAATAAACAGTAAAAACATGCAGTGATGCAAGTTGCTGAGTAATCATGTATCCTTCCAGTGAGCAGTAAATACCTTTTTGCTAACTAAATGCTATGTTCAAGAAGAACAAAATATAAAGAAGATGCAATAAACTTCAGAGTAAATCTGCCTCTTGGGTATCCAGTACCAGGCTGCAGTTACTGTGTGGCTTTGGGTAGACTGCCTAGCTCAGGCTCCTCAGTTTCTTCATCTGAACCAGGTGGTTTGTAAGATCCTTCAGATCAATGGATGAGGGATTATTACTCATGTTGGGGTATTTTTAGGGACTTGCTAATTATTGCAGTCTTGGTAGGTTGATCTCTCCACTTGCTCACTAAAAAAGTTTGTTGCTTTTTCCACAAAGCCTAAGTAGAAGACAGGTGCTCTTCATCCGGCACTAGTAGTTTTGCTCTAGTGTGTGTGTATTTTTTTACTTTCCCAGAAAGTTAAAACAGTCCTCTTAAATAGTGTTTTAAGAACAGTGCTATCCAGGTAATATAATGTACGCTATAGTCACCAGCAGGTCAGCTTCTTGGAGAAACAGTCCTCACTGGGTTTATCAGCGTGACATCTGTTGAAAACAGGGAAATTCTACCACCAGCTGAATTTTCATCAGGGACACTTGATACCAGAGAGGAATATTGCAGGGCTGTAGCACACACTGTGGCTCCCAGACAGGTTGCATTGCTCCGCAGTGGCTGGGTGAGCATGACCTCAATGGAGACTGGGATCCTGTGCAACTGCTGGGAGTGTGGGGGCACCGGCTGTACTACATGCCACGTACCGCAAGCCCTCAAGCTGACCGTGGGGAGTGAACTTCGGAAGCAGTGGTGTGACAGCAAAGCCTCCAGCTGAGGAACGTAGAAATTCCTCAGGCAAACATTAATCTTTCAAGGGCACATGCTCTACTGGTAGCCAAGCAGAGAACTCCCCCTTTCTCTAGCAAAAGAAATCCACTTCGAATAACTAAAATCTGCGCTTAAACCTTAATAACACAATCCATGATATTTTTTGAAAAAGCCAGTTGTTCCCACGCATGCCTTTCTAGCTAGGATTGGGGCACTGAAAAGATTAAATCTCATCATTCTGCAAATCTCGGTATTAACTGACTGCAAAGGCAACAAACACAAACTGCAAAAGTGTCTCTTTTCAGCAGATACCCATGGCTGCTTCTTGGACAAAATTATCTGAATCACTGATGGGCACGTTTAACTCCAGTCGAAGCCCAAGCTGCCTATCGCATTCGTCCCCAGCGAAGGTCCCAGCAATATACAATCTTAGTAATTAGTCTTTGCCCTTGTCTCAGTGCAATTTCCCCCCCCCCCCTGCTAAAAGCTTGGGTGTAAAATGCTAGCTATACAAGTTTAACTGATGTTCATTTCCCCCACACTTTTTCCTCTTAATTCTCCCTGTCTTTTTAAGAATTCCCCTTTATTCTTTCTCCCTGCTGGTTTAGGATTTTGCAGCAGCAGAGAAAATATTTTGTTGTAGTGATTGTGAAGAGTATTTTCCATACAGGTATCACTGAACTTTAATGGCACTATACAAGTGGCACTTAATTTTTTATATGACCTAGATGTTTTCTGGTCTTTCCACTCAATATTTGATTTGGGAATCTGCAGCAGTGAGCTGGAGGAAATGAACGGTGTGGTAAATTCAGCAGAGGAGGAAACTTTGGAGTAAAATACTGTAGCTTGCTCTGCTCTGGGGAGATAAGTCATTGCTCAGTTGCAGTAGGGCACATAGGGATGGTGTAACGATCCCTCAGGCAGAAGCAGGAACCCTTCAGTACACAGACATCCCCACATGTTCAGCTGTGGCAGTGAATTTTGGTCCCAGGACCACTTCTGTTTGACTGGCAGGGCTGTCCCAGCTGGTTGTGAGTTCCTGGTGCCACGCTGAGCCTTGGAACTGGGGCTGAAAGTGGTACGCAAACAGCACACACTGGCTTGGGCTGCAGTCTGTCATGTATGTCTTGTATGTCATGTCTCCTACTCCCAAGAGAGAAGGAAAGAATTGCTGCTGCTGAGCATGGCAAGAGGAGTGTGGGGAGCATGTGCAGATAAGCGTCTGGATTTTGGTCCCACCCGCAGAGGCCATGCCACTCTGTAGCAGTCTTTCGCTGTCTTCTCTTTCTCTGGTTGCAACTCACGTAGCCTGGGGTGTACACATGCAAAGACAATGGTGAGAGAGAGACGGCACGGGATATGTGGTGTTCTTCCCATTGTTCTTATAAGGCACTAAGTAAAAAAGTGAAAAGCATGATTATTTATTAATTCTGCTGTGTAACAGGCATATGTGACCACAGACTTGCAAAAGACATTAAATTTGCAAAGTCAAGCCCTCAGAATACTTGTGCAACCTTGATGCAGCCCTCTGTGTGCGTACAGTTAGGAAATGGCCTTTAACTACAGAACTGCAAACTGGAGGGAAGCATCAGAGTGGGAAGGATGAATAATGGACGTGAGTTGCAAGCTGTTTCTTGGGGCAGATAATAAAAAAAAATTGAGGAATGAGGGTGCAGTCAAAAGAATGAAGCAAGGGCATGTGGAGTGGACAAGTGGTCTGGGTTGTCTATATCTGGAGACTGCAGGGCACAAGAGTTCCACATATGAATGAAATGCTCTCTGGAACTTTGGAAGAGAGTTTTCCTTCAGGAGACCCTCAGTGGGATCCAAATGACCCTGTAGACAGGAGAAGGTTAACTCGGTACCAAAGGTGGGTATTGTATGGAGTGAAACATGCAATGCCAAAAGCTCTGAATTGGTCTAAATTATATGAGATAAAACAAGATAAAAATGAATCTCCTTCTGTGTTTTTGGAAAAATTGAAGGAAACTGCTCGAAAATATACTGATTTAAAATTGGAAACAGAGGCAGAACAGCAACAGCTGGCCTCGATTTTTATGGGACAATCGGCACCTGATATAAGGCGAAAGCTCCAAAAATTGGAGGGGGAGGACTCAAGAAATCTGAATAAAATGTTAGGAACAGCATGGAAAGTTTACAATAATCGGGAAAAGGAGGAGGAACAAAGAAAAGAAAAGAAAGAGAAGATTAGAGAATGTAGGTTAATAGCTGTTTTAACAGGGGGTGCAGTAAGAGGAAGAGGACAAACCCGAGGAAGAGGAGGTTTTAAAAACTTTGGTGACCAGGACCCTAATGCACCTTCAGGAATAAATCAGTGTGCTTATTGCAGAGAGAATGGACATTGGAAAAAGGACTGTCCTCAGCTGCAAACAAATCAGCAAGAGGCTGTGAAAATGATGACTTTGAATGAATGAAGGGGACCGGAGGGGAGCCCAGCTGAACCTCTGGTTACAATTAAGCTGGGAAATGATAAAGTTGAATTTTTAGTAGATACAGGAGCAGTATATTCTGTTTTGAATACTCATAAAGGGAAATTAGGAGACAAAACAGCAACCATAATTGGAGCGACTGGGAAACAGGAAAATAGACCATTCTTTCAACCCCTTGATTTAAAATTTGGAAATAAGGCAATTACACATGAATTTTTGTATGTGCCAGAATGTCTGATACCCTTGTTGGGTCGAGATCTGTTATCCAAATTAAATGCACAGATAGTTTTTGAGGGAGGAGAAATTCTTTTAAAGATACTGGAGTCAAAGACAGGAGAAATATTGATGATACAGGAGAAGGTTAAGACTCAAGAGATGCCACAAGAAGTTGATGATGCTGTGATCCCTACAGTTTGGAACACAGACATACCTGGAAAATCTAAAATGGCACAACCTGTAAAGGTGGAACTGAAGGAGACTGTGAGGCCAGTGAGATTAAAGCAATATCCAATTAAACCTGAGGCTAGATTGGGAATCAAGAAATTAATTGATAAATTTTTGAAATATGGAATTTTAGAGGAATGTGAATCTGAATATAACACTCCAATTTTACCGGTGAAAAAGCCATCAGGAGAATACAGATTAGTACAGGATCTGAGAACAATAAATCAGATAGTGAAAGGTATACACCCTGTAGTGGCCAATCCATATACACTGTTAACAGCTCTAGGGGAGAATCATCAGTGGTTTACAGTGCTTGATTTGAAGGATGCTTTCTTTTGTATACCCCTGGAAGAAGGAAGTCGGAAATTATTTGCTTTCAAGTGGGAAAATCCAAACACAGGACGAAAAACGCAATTGACATGGACAAGACTGCTGCAAGGGTTCAAGAACAGCCCAACAATTTTTGGGAGCCAATTAGCAAAAGAACTTGAGATGTGGAAACAAGATGGTCCCAAACCTGGACATTTGCTCCTTCAGTACGTAGACGACATACTGATAGCTACGGAAGAGAGACCAGCGTGTATAAAGGTAACAATTGATCTTTTGAACTTTTGGGGGCTAAGTGGATACAAAGTCTCTAGAACTAAGGCCCAAATAGCAAAGCAGACTGTAATATATCTGGGTTTTGAAATCTCCCAAGGACAAAGACAGCTGGGAACAGAGCGGAAAGAAGCAATTTGCAGTATCCCGGAGCCGAGAAATACCCATGAATTGAGAACCTTTTTGGGAATGGCTGGGTGGTGTCGGCTGTGGATAATGAACTATGGTCTGTTGGCTAAGCCATTGTATGAAGCTCTTAAAGGTCCACCATTTGAATGGGGTCCAGATCAGCAAAGAGCTTTCAAGAGTTTAAAACAGGCCCTGATGACAGCACCAGCCTTGGGACTTCCGGATTTGACTAAGGACTTCCAGTTATTTGTACATGAAAAACAACACATTGCACTGGGAGTGCTGACTCAGAAGATGGGAAGTTGGAAGCGACCGGTTGGATATTTTTCCAAACAATTGGACTTTGTAAGCAAAGGCTGGCCTGCTTGTTTGAGAGTGGTAGCAGCCACTGTGATGATAATACAGGAGGCTCGAAAAATGACTTTGGGAAGAATGATGGTGGTATATGTGCCACACATGGTGATATCAGTGTTGGAGCAAAAGGGGGGCCATTGGCTATCCCTGAGCAGAATGATGAAATATCACAAGATGATGTGATTTTAAAAACTACTAATTTGACTAATCCTGCAGTCTTTCTGAGTTCTGTACAGGAAAAAGGACAACTGGAACATGATTGCTTGACTACCATTGAATATGTATATTCCAGTCAAGAGGATCTGAAGGATGTACCTATGGACAACCCAGACTGGGAATTGTACACAGATGGTAGCAGTTTCGTTGAAAGTGGAATTCGCTATGCAAGATATGCGGTAACAGCTGAAAAATCAGTTATAGAAGCCAATACCTTGCCGAGCACAACTTCAGCTCAGAAGGCGGAATTAGTTGCTTTGACAAGGGCTCTAGAATTGAGTAAAGAAAAGAAAGTAAACATCTGGACTGATTCGAAATACGCATTTGGTGTGGTCCATGTCCACGGGATCTTATGGAAAGGGAGAGGATTATTATCCTCTCAGGGGTCCAACATTAAATATAAGGAGGAGATTTTGCATTTATTACAAGCAGTACAGAAACCTACTGCAGTAGCAATCATGCACTGTAAAGCACATCAATCAGGGAACACAAAAGAGATTGTAGGGAACAGATTAGCAGATAAAACAGCTAGGGAAGCAGCCAAAAGGAATACTTTACAATTGGCATTGATTCCCACAAGAACTATTGCATTACCAAAGGAAAAACCTAAATATTCAGAAGAGGATGAGAAATTGGGGAAATTATTAAATGCAAGGAAAAATCTGGAAGGATGGTGGGTGACATCAAAATGACAAGTAGTGGTCCCACCATTTGTAATGAGGGAAATAGTGCAGACAAAACATAAAGAATGTCATTGGGGAGCAGAAGCATTAGTAACCTTTTTGAGAAGGCAAGTAGTATCAGTGAAAATGCTAGAAATAGCTAAAATGACAACTGCTACATGTGAAATATGTTTGAAAAACAACCCAGTAGTAAAGAAAAAGGTCCAAATGGGGATATTGAAATCAGGAATGGAACCAGGGGACTATTGGCAAATAGATTTTTCAGAGTTACCTCGACAAAATGGGTATCGATACATTCTGGTGGGGGTTGATACTTTTACAGGATGGCCAGAAGCCTTTCCCTGTCAGACCAACCAAGCCAAGGAGGTCATTAAATGGTTATTACAAGAAATCATCCCGAGATTTGGAGTACCTATTGGAATCTCTTCTGATCGAGGTTCCCATTTTGTTGCAGAAGTGGTCCAGGGTGTTAGTAGAATTTTGGGAATTACATGGGATCTACATACACCTTGGAGACCACAATCTAGTGGAAAGGTGGAAAGAATGAATCAAACATTGAAAAGACAAATTAGTAAAATATGTCAAGAAACCAATTTGAAATGGCCTCAGGCACTCCCATTAGCCCTTTTACGAGTTGGGGTCCAACCAAAGAGTGGGACACTGATTAGTCCTTATGAGTTATTGTATGGAAAACCTTATGAATCTCCTGAACCAAATTTGAGCATACATTTAAAAGGAAAACAAGATGTGTGTGACTATTTACTTTCTTTAGGAAAAACTTTAACTGCGCTGCGGAGTGCGGTTGTTTAGAGCAGACCTCTGTCTTTGGAAAATCCGGTACATGACTTCCAACCAGGTGATTATGTCTATGTGAAGACATGAGCTTCTGAACCTCTACAAGAACGCTGGAAAGGACCCTTTCAAATATTGTTGACTACTTTCACTGCTGTCAAGATTGCTGAATCAGATGCATGGATTCATTATTCAAGAATAAAGAAAGCACCAACAGGGAATTGGAGGTCTAAGGAAGTTGGTCCTTTAAAACTGAAACTTTATAGATAAGTTGCTATGTACTTGGGAAAATAATTGTGTAAAGCTTATAATATTAGGGTTACTATTAGGGATACTGTCAGGGGCATTGATCCTCTTGTGTGGTATAGGCTGTGAATATTTCCTCATAAGTTGCTGTAAGCGTAAGATACAAAGCAGATGTAAGATTATAAAAGTAGAATCATGAATTGACATGGTAAAGGAATAAGTAGTGTGAGGTAAACAAAATGAGGCGATTATTGCTTAAATTATTAATCTTGATATCAGTCGCTCCTGGGATGTTGATTCAGGATAATCTAGTTTTACAATTGATTCAGGGTTTTGAAGAAGAAAATCAATCATAAAGCTATGATTATCCAAGTTATTGACATCAAAATGGACAAACAATCCCAGAGCTTCTTTTAGCTTATAGTGAATAATTGATAAATTACAGTGAAAGTACTGAAGTGATTTTCAAAACTTTCAAAGGGGGGAAATGTTACCAATACTTGATAAAAGTTGAAATTTTTCTTAAGTCAGGTTTGGTTAAAAGGGTAAAAATTGTAGAAAATAGGGGTTTGAAGCTCACAATAGCTATAGAAACTAAGGAACATACAAAATGTGCAGTATGCAATCATAAAAGAATAAGTCTTGTCTAAGATCGGTTAACCATAGAAATTTTGACAGATTTGTTAGGTTGTAGTGTTTTGTTTTAAGAAACTAAGAGAGATTGTTATGGACCTTAGTTCCGTTGCTTAGAAACCCCACTTTGATCAAGATTCCAGTTAGTGGAATTAAGTAAGATTAACCAATGAATGTTTTAGTATAAGAATATTGATAAGGTGGTGTGACTGAGGGCCAATCACTAGAAACGTTAAATTCAAGAATTAACATTGAATGTACTTTCATGTAAATCTAATACATGATGGCAAAATCGTACTGCGCAGAATCACGTAAGAGAGGTCAACTATCGGACAAGGTGAGGAAGACTACGGAAGACCACCAGAGGGCTTCTGAAGACCACCAGAGACTTCACCACGCCTGCATAAAAGGACATTTACATATGCTAATGATTTATCGGACAGTTGATGATTATGTATGACATTTCCCAGGCATCTAGTGAATATCTATAACAGGTGTGTATTTAACCTGCATGATCAAACCAGACAGGTGCACACACTAGGTGGAGGGATCCCCTGTGTGCCCAGCGCTGCAATAAAGGAGTGCCTGCTTCTTAACTTCTCATTGCCGTTAAGGAGTTTTATTCCGGTTTTCGGCGACGTTACCACCCGGGACGCCCCCCAGCTGTTTCCAGTGTTTTAAAACACACCGCAGAGGTGATTTTTTATGGAGTTCACTTGACTGTCCTGTTCCCATTATCAATACCTTCAGTATACAAAAATCAGAAAGTCAAATATCAGAGCCTAAGTCAAAATACCAAACAGAATCAATCAGAGATCTAATGTCATATCCAGAATCAATAGTCAAATACCAAAGCCTTAATCAAATTACCGAGACCAAACCAAATGAGTATCTTTGCCTTCAACCAGCGAGACGAATACCCTTTACCAGAGGAGTACTTCTACCAGAATACCAGATTTTTAAGGATCCTTTTATATTTCTTCCTTGCTGACTTCTCTTAGTCGGGCTTACAGGTAAGAGTACCAGACCAGAATACCAGAACCAAGTTAATCAAAAGAATGCCTTTAAATAAAATCTTACCAGTGGCCTTGGCTTGTGAGCCCAGGGAACGGGGATCAAGGGTCTCCCCAAGAAATCTCAGTGCCAGCTGGAGGTCCTGCGATCCCAAGTCCATCGAGTCTCAGAAGCCTCGTCCCATCTGGGTCACCAAAATGACACCGAAAAGCTGGTCGAAGAAACTCTCAAAGACTCGTTTTGGCGTTTTAGAAAGCAGGCATTCTTTATTGCAGTGCTGGATGCACGGGGGATAGTTCCACGTAGCGTCCATACCACAGCTTTAGCACAAACAGGTTATACAGAATAAGTAATTGCATATTAATCGAATTAGTGTACATATACATAAAAACGATCCCAACTGATTATCTTAGTACTGCCTACATCCGATCATGCGCAATGAAGGATCCCTTTGAGTCGAAGGGCTGCTTTTGCGACCACCGACCCATTGAAGTTCTTGCTGGCTGTCCTTGAAGTCTTTATTCTTGTCCTTGTTCTTTGATCTTGAAGCTTAACGCAGCTTCAATCACATGTGGTCAGTTTCAGCATTGTTCTCATCTAGTGTACAGGAACATCTCGTCATAAGAGCAAAGGACTGCAAAACTTATGAAGATTTACTAGTTAGTCCCTTGACTACACTCTTGTAATTATCTCCCCAGTTACCCTTTGTCTCTTGTTTCAGCCATAATTTTAATGCATGATCATTTATCAAATCTCACTTAGTCATCTAGCAGCAAACCAGTTTTCATAGAAGGTACAAAATATTAAAAACATAAAAGTTTGAACGAACCACATGAAATGTATGGACATATGCTATCAAGTTCAGTTATACACATTCGATTTCCAAAGTTCTTCCCCAAAACTATTACCGGGAGTCGCTTATCTCGCACAGTTTCTATCGGGTTGAAGTTCCCCCACTTCGAATTAAAGGTCCAGTGTTCTTTTCTTCTACAGCACATGCCCAAGGGGGGTGTGTGTGTGTAAGTGTTTTGGTCGTGAATTGAGTCGGTGGTCTGATCTGCCCCTGCTGCCTTTACCTTTCCTCCGGTTATCCAAGATTTTTGCTGACTTTGTGCCTATTAGCAGCTTTTCAGCTTCTCGGCGCCTCCTGGGGTAGGATGGTCCCTTCTTCTCAGCCTTTTCGTTCTCCTTCAGGGGCCCAGTCGTTAGCAAGGCATGCCTTGTACAGACAAAGGATCTCTTATTTCACAAGACCTCTTCTTAAGTAAATCCCTCCTTCAGTCCATGGCTTCTCTCTCCAGTCCATCCTCTTTTGTTACTGTGAAATATGTTCATCTGATTCGTGTCACTATAAACAATGCTAGGGCCGCATAATAAAATGTGACCCTCACTGTCTATGTAACCTTTAACCATTTTGTGGATCCTCGTCTAACCGCAGGCCGGGAGGAGACAGATGATATGTGCATAGTTCGTTCTCTTTTTGCCAGCCCAGAGCCGGTTTTGTTGTTAACTATCCTGGAGGAGAACTGAGGCATTTGGATGTGTGTTTGGCCTCAGGGATTGCAGTGCTTGGGATCTCGATGGGCCATTTGTGGTGTGCATTTGTTGAGGGGGAGGTGTCTGTTGTGAACTTGTTTGGGTCCTGGTGACCGCAGCCGGTGCTGTGCAAGGTGAGACCAGTTTCTGGGAGAACTACTGCACCCCCACAACCAGGAGGTGGAGAAGAACACTCCTAGTATGAATATGTAACGAGCGTTGGACTACAAAAGAAGCTGTCTTGTTTTTCGCGGCGCGCGTTGTGGTAGAGCAGAAGGTCCCGGCGCGCCCAGCGCTGTTTGCTTGCCTTTATTCATTGAATAAATTGTTAACTTTGATTGGAATCCTGTTTGGGACTAAATTCATTTATAACAGTTACTCCTTTGGAATCCAGTAAGATGGAGGCCTGCTGCCCCTCTGCTGAGAGAAGCCTCTTGACTGAGGTAAGCACCGCTGCAGCCCTTGGCTGCTCTTCTCGGGATCTGCTCCCTCCCTGTTTCGGGGTTGTTTGTGTGTGTGCCGGGTTTTTTTTTTTTTTTTTTCCTTTGTGTGGCGGGGGAGGGTCCGCAGGGCCGTCTCCTGGGAGAAGCTGCTCGAAGCTCCCCCGGCTCGGAGCCGGACCCGCCTCTGGCCCAGGCCGAGCCCCTCAGCGACGGCGGTAGCGCCTCGGGGAGAAGAGATTTCAGAAGGGGAAGGCCCCGTGAGGGAGTCGGGGGAGTGGGACGTGAGAGGAACCCCTCTGCGGATGCCGAGGTCAGGGAAGGAGGAGGGGATGCCCCCGCAGCCCGCGGGGAGGCGGCAGGCTGTCCCCCCCAGCCCGTGGAGGGGAGCGGGGGAGCGGATGTCCCCCAAAATGGCCGCGACTCCCGCGCTGGAGCAGTCTGTGACGGAAGGACTGCACCCTGCCTGTGGAAGGGACCCGCGCTGGAGGAGTCTGTGAGGAACTGCAGCCCGCGGGAAGGACCCACGCTGGAGAAGTTGGTGAAGGGCTGTCTCCCGCGGGAGGGACGGACCCCCCGGCGGAGCAGGGGCCGAGCGCGGAGTCCTCCTCCCCCTGAGGAGGAAGGAGCGGCAGAGACAAGGGGTGAGGAACCGACCCCAGCCCCCGTCCCCGTCCCCTGTTCCCCTGCGCCGCCGGGGGGAGGAGGTGGAGAGAGCGGGGAGTGAGTGGAGTTGAGGCGGGAAGGCGGGAGGGCTCCCCGGGGGGAAGCTGTTCTCAGGCTGGGTTTTGCTTCCTCGTAGCCTTGTTGTGATTTGATGGGTAGCAGGTTACGTTGATTTGGTTTCTTCCTCAGGTTGAGCCTGTCTTGTGACCGTGACCGCAAGCGGGGAGTGATCCCTCCCTGTCCTTGAATTTGAGGAGCTGTAAGTCAGGTCTTCTGTTCTTCAGGGGTGGGGAGGAGATCTGACTGAAGGGTGCTAATTGTACTTTGTCAGTGGAGCTCGGCTTACAGATGAGGATGGGTTCTCTGAATGACATGCAAGAGGCGCCTGGTGACTCTTGGAAGTAAGTGTAAAAAGGCCATCCATAGAAATATTTTGGCATTTGAATGTCTGCTGGGAAAAGCTGCAATTTCAGCAGAAAAGAAGTATGTTTTTTTGATAGGCGCCCTTCAGTGATATCTCAAATCTGTAATTTAAGCACTAAGAAACGCAACGATTACTATTGTATTGATTTGGTACTTTGTGTTCTGGTTAGTTCTTTGGCTTCAAATACAGGTACGCCAACACATGCTAAGCTCTAAGTTGATGTGGAGAGGATGGTTTTTACTGAGATGTGAAAACTCCCTGTTCTGTAACCAAATCTTTTTATGGGAAGCATTGTGGTCTTGGACTTGGAATGAGCTGAAAGTTAGTGCTTATTTCCACTTGGAGCTTTATTTTGGGTTTTCAGGCTTAATCCCAAACTGGTGATGATGCAAAGGTAAAAAGATGAGAGAGCATCTTTGTTTTGCAGACTGCTGAGAGGCTGGGCAGTAGGCCTATGAATGTATTTTGCTGACTGTCTGGTTTTGCAGGGTCTAAATGACAGAACTGCTTGTGGAACCCCATTATCGGTGGGCTGACCGGCAACCTCAAGGCAAGGCCAAAGCCGACCATCATCAGTGGCCCGAGACCTCCTGAAGAAAGCTTAGCGGATGAACTAGCAGCAGTGGACAGTCCTGAGGCATTGGTGAAAACATCTTTCAGGTCTGGCGGATATGAGCTTACTTTTGTTTATCCTTGAGAGGATATGTTTTTAAGATGAAGTCTGCAGTGTGGGTTTGGTGGGAGAAATGGGTCCCGAAGGATTCCGCAGTGCTGCGTATCTGTACTGAACAACAGTGAAAAAAGAGGTCCATAAGTAATACTGGCTGGACTTGTCCTTTACTTCTCTGACCTCGTTAGCCTTCCTAAAAGATGAAGAACTAGACAGATACAAAGTCTGTAACTAGTCAAAATGGTGAGGAAAGACAGCTCACCCTAGGAAGATGTCTTTGAAGGTTGGCACTGTTTCTTCTGAAAGTGGTTTAGTGATGAAGACTTGCGCTTTAGGTCAGATGATGTGCTTTATTGATGCGAGGGAGAGCTAACCCTTTTCCTGTTGATGTGATGTCTTGAGAACTGCCTAGCATTAATTTATTTTGCCAAGGAGAAGGATTCTGGCCAGGGGCTTGCGAGCAAGCGATCGCTGCTGTTGTAAAGTGTGTGATAGATCTATTGCTGGGTTTTCCTACCTCTTATTTAATCATGTGGACGTACCGTTGTCCGATGTTTCTTGGAGGCATGTTTTCTGAAAACGATTTTCTCAAAGTGAGGTAAACTGGAGAAGCCGAGTGATCTTTGACCAAAATGTGAAAATCGGCGTGCCCAGCAAAAGCAGAGTGAGTGGCAGAATTTGTTTTTTCCAAGTGTTTTTTGAGCCTTTTTTTGGTCGTTGTTGAAAACCTATGCTCTACTTTTCTTTTCTAGTACACATACATGTGTGCAAGCATGAAATGGTTTTTGCTTTGGATAAATTTCTCTTGACTCCAGTGATTTTGATTATACCTCGGTCTGTCAAACTTATTTCAGTCTTCGTAGAATTGTGATTTTGAAGGCGCTGAAGTTCAAGTCATTGTATTAGGTGGTAATTTCAGATACCTTGTTTATACTGCTTGATTTTTAAAAACATGTTACCACAAAGTGAGTTTGTCAGTCTATATAAATGAATCCCGTAATTCCATGGGGCGTTTTCATCCTTTAATATTTCCATTGAAATGATTCAGGACAAGTGTTTCAGAACCTTTTATGGTTTTATGGTGAGCCGTGGTATTGAATGGCTTTTAAACACTTTGTGTCTCTGGTATTTAAAATGTGTAATTTCAAGAGATCTAACTCTTTTTCAGCTTTCACTTCTGATACCAGATTCTGGGTATCTGCAGTCCTTAGGTTGCCATCGTCACGATAATTTCAACCTTTTTATATGCCCAAATAATGTCGGAGCGTTTCAAGTGGCATGATTTGATCATGTGAGTAGGGGTGACTCTTGGAAGAAGTGAGCTTGTACATAGCATGAAGGGTTGGAAAATGTCATTAAGCAAGATAGTTTTGCTCATGCAGTTTAAGTGTCTTTATAAACATTACCGAACCTTTGTATTTCACCAGTAGAGCAATTACTGTACAGTGTGGCATTTTTGGAGGCTTTTATAGATGGGAATCCAAACAAATTGTTGTTCCAAAGTAAATTTTAATTGTCTAGTTTCATAAAGAAAGGAAGCCCCGTGTGCGCTTGAGCTGTGCAGGGGAGTGGAAGAGAAGATGGTACGTTGCAATTACTGTCTAAAGACACGAGAAAATAAAAACACTGTGGTGTTTTGACTGAGTTTGGGATCTTGTTGATATTATGGTGCAAACTGGGGCTTAGGAGGCAGTAGCATCTTTTGTATGATGGGCTGCATGTTTGATTCATCAAGGCCGTCTGTGGGTGGTGATCTTCAAGTGCTTCCGTGACAGAGTTTGCCTGGTGTGTCTGAGGGTAAGTGATTGCCTGGCAAGCATGGGCTTTCCTTGTTTCTTGTTTACTAGAGGCTAGTGGAAGATCTTGCTACCCTGTTGCCTTTTGGGGACTGAACTGTACTTTCCAAGTTGTCCAGTTCAGCATGTCTTAATTGGGAATCTGGTGGCTGAATCTCAGGGGGTGCGTGGGGCCACGTTGGGCTTGCACGAACTGGTTTTACAGAGAGAAAAACCAGGCCTTGCTTTCGAACGTGACTGCTACGAACTGTAAAATGCAGCGACTCCCTTGCTAGTTCTGATTCAGTGCTGTTGGAGCAGTGTATGGCGAAACTATCCCTTCCATGCGCAGCTAGAAAGAGAATGCCTCTCCAGTGTCAAAGGAGTGATGCTTGCTTGTGATTGCATATCTGTTTACGTGAATACATACAAGCAGCATGAAATCCCAGCTGCCACCTCTTGTATTAGATCTTGTTTTCTACTGTGCGGTACTTATTGTTCTGTAGCTTGGAAAATTAGGAGGAGATCTATGTTTGATTTTGTTCCGCTTCCAGATATGAGCTTGAAACGCATTTAAACCTTATGGAAGGAGGAATGTGACTATTTCAATCATTTTGGTTGTACTTTTCCTGCGGTAATAATCCATCTTTAAGATGTAAAGCAAAACCCAAATGAAACCAACCCCCTCTCTATACCCGGCATAAGTCTAGTGCATGATCCCTCCCTAATGAAAAAGTGTTCCGATGGGTCTTGATTGTCTTATACAATTATTTTACTATCTCTTTTCTGAAGATACCAAGAACCAGCCCCAGATTGGTCTATGCAAGGCTGATTACCTTTCTAAAGAGAGAATTGAAAGAGTTTGTAGTATCATCTTGTTTGGAATATTGCAGTGAGGGAGCAGTTGTAAGTAATTTTGTGTCTTAACTAGTTCTACTACTCCAGTGCTTAAAATGTAGATTTAAAATCCATTCTCACTGGCATTTAGTCTATTTGTCTAGTAAAGGCAGGGGAGGCCCCAACTGGAATTACATTTGAAAATACAGTGGACTATGGAGAATGGTGGATTATCCCCTTTTGACAAGGGAAAAAAGTATCATGAGACACATAGAAGTGATTAGCTTCTTGGCCCACACTTTATGCAACAAACCCGATATATCCACTGTCTTTCTTTGCACCAAGATGCAAGTTCACAATTACAGGGGCTGTGATGCCTTTCTTTTTGAATAGCTGTGCGTGGATCAGCATCCATGTACGTACAATGGTTGGCAGTGGCTGTGGACTGATGCCAGTGTGGAATATTAGGTGGTGGGCGTACGGCCTTGTCCGGGCTGCATGATCTGGTTGTTGGCTGGAGATGTCAGCGGTTGCCGACACTGAAGCCTGTAACTCGGAAACTCTCTTCCCGGATCTGCTTTTTGATCTGCTTGGTCCCTGTAAAGAGTAGTGGTGCTATTGGTCTTGGTAAGAATTAACAGTGGTAATTACTGAGCTCTTTGGGAGACTGTGTAGTAACTTTACAGCCTGCTTTAGCTTCTGTGCGCCGCTGCCTGCCAGCGCTACCCAAGCAGGCATTTTGATAATGCTGGGCTGGCACCCAGCAGAGGGAGCAGAGAAATGAGAGACAGTTTGGGTGCTGTTCTCCCAATACCACCTAGAAGTTTGTGGAAGTGCTTTATATTGGAGGGTAAGAGAGAAACTGCTGCGTTTGTCCCCAGACTGCTGCCTGGAGTGAACCAAGTCACCAGGGTGGCACTGTTCCAGCGGAAAACTTGATGTGTCCAAGATGTCATCATTTCTGCTAGACTTGATTGGTTTTGATGTACGGGAGAGACGGGCTGTTCTTTTGAGTCCGAAGACCCGGGACACTGGATTGGGGTATATGACTGCGGTGGTGCTTATGGGATGTAATGGCTGTGCTGGATCTTGTGGCAGGAGAGATCCCATGGTACA
Source organism: Buteo buteo (assembly GCF_964188355.1). Lineage (NCBI taxonomy): Eukaryota > Metazoa > Chordata > Aves > Accipitriformes > Accipitridae > Buteo > Buteo buteo. The sequence continues at coordinate 12,768 of NW_027439240.1, read as the reverse complement.
AGGTGACGGTGACATCCAGGGAGGAGTGGAGATGCTCGCCTGAGACAAAATGTTCAGTGCAACCTGCCATCCTGGTCCAGGGCCTGTGTGACAGCTGAAGTTGGTCTGGAATCATGGAGTAGTCCGGCTGGCTCCATCTAGCACATGGGGGCTTGGGGCAGCAGTGATTCCAAAGTGATCAGCCAGGGTAGCAGGCAGCTGAAGAGTCAGCAGGTGAGGCAAAGACCCTCTGTCCTGTAGCAGACAAGCCTTACGGGATACCTATGTAGCTATACTGAACTAGGAAGTGATATATATCATCTGTTACTGAGGCCATATGTCCTGGGAACCAGAAAGGCAGATTGAGTTCCTTCAAGGTCAGAGTGTTTTTAAGCTCAAGGCTTGCATGGGTTCTTAATTGCTGTCACCTTTCAAAATACTTCTAGCTTGAGACTGGTAACACCCCTGCTTACCTTAATAGCTGCTTTTCCTATGTCAGCTGCAAAGTTTCTTTATCTTTCCAAGGAGGGTTTGCTTTGCTTCCCTTATCTGCTTCTGTTCTGCTTTGGGAGTCTTAAATGGCCCTGGCAGCTAATCTTCCTGTATTTCGGGTTCGGTTGTGAGTGATGTAAACTGTTGCTCGTGCCAGCGACTGGCCATTTGATCGACAGGATGGAGAGGATGCTGCAGCGCTCCAAATGCGAAAACTTCAGTCACAGCACCGCGTGCTGGGAGTCAGCCCACGAGGCTCAATCATGTGGGTCAAGGTGGCATCAGTGGGAATAAGGGGTACGAGCCAGCCTTCCCCCTACCTTGCCTGAGTCCTAGCAAGAGCCCATCTCTAGTGAGCTGGTGGAGAGGGACCTACAGGACTCCTTTAGCACCTCTCACGTTTTGACACTCTCTGGGCAGCACCGAAGCTTGGCTGTAGCTCCCTAAGCTAGTATGTGAGGTCTGAAAATCAGAGAGGGAGGTGATGCTATGCGGGAGAGCTGTGACCATGACCGCAGAAGAACAGGAGTTGAGGGCTAGTCGTGGGGTAGAATAAAGCCCGCCTTCCCTGCCAGGTCTCAGTATTTGTTTATTGCCTTTTTCATTTGGATTTTCTTCTTCTTTTTTTAAAGAACACACAAAAATGAGAGATGACTCTCACTTGCCCTAACTTGTTAAAAAAAAAAAAAAAAGACGACATTTTCTCATTGTTTTTTGTACCCATCTACTGCAGATTCAGGTCTCGCTAAACATTAAAATGTAAGCAGTCTCTCTGAAAACCACCCTTCTCAACATCTTTTTCAATCCAGACTTGTTATAAGGCACTTTACTTGCATTAAACTTAAATTCATCAGCGTTGTATTCAAACCTGTTGCTTCTTCCTGTTATTTATTGGTAGTCATTATGACAAATAAGAAGGGAAGAGTGTTCTGTTCATTAAGGAAATGGCTCCCATATCATTTGTCTCTCTTGTCTCTTCTTTTAATTGTGCTTCCCTTCTAGGTGCATGTCATGCTTTGTGAGAGCTGTGCACTATTTTCTTGGTGGATTGAGATTTATGAGTCAGAGGGCAAATGATCAGAGGAGAAAGATTTATGCCAGTTACTGTTCAAAGGCTGCATTCTCTCTCTCTTTGCGTATACCCACAGGGGTCCAGGAGGAAGGTGTTTTTTCAGGCAGTTGAAAGAGAAATGGACTTCTCTGTCTTTTGGGTTGGGGTTTTTTTTTGGTGTCCCAGTCTTCTTGTTCTTCATAGGATAGATGTATTATTGATGACAAGCAAAGCCAGAGATTCTGTCCCTGTAAATATCAGACACATGAAGAGACCCAAGTTGAGAAATTCAGATGGACTGTGGGTGTCCTAACAGAGCTGTGCCTCGGAAAGGCAGGGAAGAAATCCCCTTCCAAAATGGGAATGAGAGTTTGAGCTGAAGCTCCATGGCTAAACAAAGTCCTGGTAGTAAAGAAGTCCTGCTTTGAGGACTGCCCAGTGCCTGTCCTTGACCACCCTTCTCTGCCTGACGTACGTCACGTGAATCTGGTACCATAATAAACTCTGAGCATTTGTTTTGCAGCTGTGCAAGGCTTCCAGGTCTGTCTTTGTAAGCATGCAGATCACCCCCAGTCCTTGACATGGACTACGGTACCCCCACCACACACAGAGGACAAACATATTTTTAAATCCGGATGGTGGTATACCTCTCCAACCACGTGAGTCTCAAATGTCTGTGCGGCACTCCTGTGGGTATACAAGGCTGTTCCCGGGTCTGTGCTTAGTTGCTTGGCTTACCGAAGTTGCTAGCCCAGTCTTCCTTGCAGGTTTTCAGAAGAAACTGTATATGGGCAGGGAGTTGTATATAGGAAAAGACACTAACTTAAGGATAGCCTTTATTCTGATAAGGAAGTGTTTAATAATGCACTATTTAGTTGTCTCCACCATGAGCGACTAAAAGCCTCTACCTACTAATATCAAACTGGGATGCCTTGCAATTCCTGTTGACATAATTTTTAGCCTGGTTTCCTAAGGAAAACTGGCTATCCTTTTCCAAAGGAAATTGCTGTATATCTCTCAGTCAGCCTTGCCGTTAAGTTCTTAAGCATAGCTGAACTTGATCAGTAGCTTAACAGAATGGTAGACATCTCAAAGGTGTTGTTGTGGTTTAACCCCAGCCAGCAACTAAGCACCACGCAGCCGCTCACTCGCTCCCCTCCCCCGCCAGTGGGATGGGGGAGAAAATCAGGAACAAGAAGTAGAACTCATGGGTTGAGATAAGAACGGTTTAATGGAACAGAAAAGAAGAAACTAATAATGATAACACTAATAAGATGACAACAGCAATAATAAAAGGATTGGAATGTACAAATGATGCGCAGTGCAATTGGTCACCACCCGCCCATCGACACCCAGCTAGTCCCCGAACAGCGATTCCCCCCCACCCCACTCCCCAGTTCCTATAGTAGATGGGACGTCGCATGGTATGGAATACCCTGTTGGCCAGTTTGGGTCAGCTGCCCTGGCTGTGTCCTGTGCCAACTTCTTGTGCCCCTCCAGCTTTCTCGCTGGCTGGGCAGGAGAAGCTGAAAAATCCTTGACTATAGTCTAAACACTACTTAGCAACAACTGCAAACATCAGTGTGATCAAGGTTCTTTGCATACTGAACTCAAAACATAGCTACTAGGAAGACAGTTAACTCTATCCCAGCTGAAACCAGGACAGGTATTTAGTTCCTCTCTGCTTTGTGAAAACTGCTGGTAGGATAAGAAAGGGTCCCAGTGAAGGAATGGATAGGAGAGAGAGAAGCTGACTTCCCAGAGTTGCTGTCTGGCTGAGCAGTGCTAACATCCTCTCTATGTAATCAGCACATCTGTAGCTGTGAAGGAGGCGCCATATGTGACCACACAAGCAGGCAGGGCGCTATTTGGAGGAAAAGCCCAAGGAGAGCAGAGCAGCAGGAGACACAGCAGATCAGAGAATGTGTTGCTGTGGGGAAGGTAGGAAAGATGTAAAGCACAAGTGCCTAAGAAACCAGTCACAGCTTGTGCTGCAGCTTTGAGTACTCGAAGTGCTGCTAATGAAAGGTACTCTTGTCACTACTGTTATGCTATAAATCGTGTCTAATCACCCTGGTGGAGGGGACCACATATCTTATTCGGGTTAATTCTATGCCATGACCCCCTGGCCTCTTGGCATGTGGTGACGCCCAGCGTGGTCTTTCTGTGCACATGCAGAGGTCGAGGGTTTCCTGATGTGAACTGGCTGTCCTGGCGTGTCACCTAATGGGCAGGAGCAGCTGGGTTTTCAGGCAGAATAGCCCTGGAAAGGGGCTGGTGGCCACCTGGCCTATTCCTCCAGCCTGCAGCTTGCCCTTGAAGGGCACTTGGGGGGAGGGGAATGCGGGCTCTGGAAGAGATTTATTCTCCTGGCAGTCTGTGCATGTCCTGTGGTCCATAAGTTGCTCACGCTGTTATTGAATTAAGGCTGTCATGGTGTATAATTGATTCCCAATGAGAAAGTGGGATAGTGGCTTTCTTAGTCTTGGCAGTCAGAGAGAGTGTGATGAGCTGAGCTAAGTGTCTTTGAATTGCTGAAGCCTTGAGTTCTTTAATTTGCATAAGCAAGAAGCATTAAGGCGGCACTCCAAAGGAAATTCCTATACAGTTTCATCTGCTTTTAAATGGCTGGCTGATGGCAATGAAGTTACGTGGTACGTTGTACTGTGATGCTTTCCTAAAGGATGTGGTAAAACATTCTCCAGATCCAATCCAATCAAGGACAGATTTGGTTTGGTTTTGAGACCACAAAACCTGCAAGTAAGAGTTCAGGAATATTTTGAAGGGAATAACAACAATAGCAATCGTGCAATGACCCAAAATAATCTTAAGGCTGATGGATAAGAGCTTAATCTTTGTTAAGGTCCTGCGTTTCTTCTTAGTGTGAAGAGCTTTGAAGGAGGAGGAAAAAGGGATACTTAGCTCCAGTTAATTGAGTGTGACAATCAGATCTGGAGAGAAAACTGTGTTCCGTCTTGGGAAAACACTAGCCATTTATGCATCGAAAGATCAATTTGAGATTTGTTTTTTTGATGAAACCCAGGAGAGAATCTATGCTAAACATTCACCTGGGACACATTGGAAATCCCCATACCTGTTGCAGGTGTCATGCATCCAATGGATTGAGTTGTTGATTCCCCCAGGAATGCTCTGACTACCAGCTATGGGTTGCTTGGAGTCCCCTGTTTGCACCCCCTGCTCTGTGTATCTCTCTTTTGACCCTGTGCTTTCTGATGAAGGTTTTGTCTGGTTTGCCTCCCCATGCAGAATGATTTTTGGTAACTGCTGTATTTTGCTGGAGATTCCTTTGCCAGGAATTCTAAAGCCCAGCCTAGCAGTGCCTTTGCAGAGAGATAGCAAGGTGTAGGTAAGCTGCCGTGAACTGTCAACACTCCTTACCCCCCTAACTTGCTAATGGCTGTTCTTTTATCTGGTTTTTGCCTGTTAGGCTGCCAACTGGCAACTTCTGGAAACTCTCTTATGTAATAGAAAGGTCTCATTTGGAAATTATCACACTATCCATCTGAGTACTCAGCACATGCTGATGTCAGAGCCGCTGTGCCTGTAGTTTGCAGATTGGGACAATTATTTGTAGTTGTAATAATTTTTGGATCTGAATCTACTGAAGTGTTCTCAGCAAGACTGCTAAAGCTATCATGTGTTAGCTGGTTTCCACGTGAACTTTATAAATGGATCTAAACTTTATAAATTGACTCCGGTTGTTTTGAAACCAGGCCTGTAGTTTAACTTTGCTGTCAGTGCAGCACCAGTACTCTGGCAAAGAGCAATCTTGTATCTTCTTTTGGTGGAAAGGCCTTTATTCTGAGGTGTGGCAATTGACCCAGGAATGTGGGCTTTGGGTCCCCATTTGTGCCCAGGGCTTCCTTCTGTTATGTCTGTAGCTTTGATCTGTCTCTTCTTTCATGTGAGCTCTTGCAGTTCCTTGTCAGAGCAAATTTTCTCTCAGCTCAGCTGAGAAAGGGCTAGACCTGAAGTTGTGTTTCTTTTAAATGAGAGCTACTGAAGAGCATTTCTTGTAAAAAGGAAAACTCTCAGAAGCTTCTTTTGCTTCCTCTTAAATGATGTGCGCAAGCAGCATTTAGATCAGCGTGAGCATCTGTAGTTGGAGTTTCTAAGAAGAAGGTAACATTTCTCTTTCCAGTACTTGGAACCTCAAGACTGATTTTTGTCATGTAATTGTCACCAATAGTATCTGCTCCTGAATCAAAAAGATGCTTGTTATCCTTCCGGCTGCTTGTAGCAGTTACAATTAAGCCTGCCCTAATTCCAGACAGTATTACTTATGATAAAGTAATACTCAGATTCATTCTGAAGATGTTGAGAAAGTTGGATTCCTCTTCTGGCACTGTAGCTCCTTGTGAGAGTTTCTTCGCTTCCTAAATAGTTTTAAAGTTGCTTCTAATGTGATTACCTGCAATGCCTGCAGTACTTGAGTAAAAGAATGAGAGAGTGTAGTAGTGTAAATGGGGTGGGCCAAAATTGGTGTAAATTGGCATAAAACTCAGTTGACTTCTGTGGAGTTCTACTGATTTACTGCAGGTGAATGTGTGGCTTGGTATTTCAAAGCGGTGCTCGTGCACTGAAACGTGCCTCTTTGTTGATTAATGTTAGAAATCTGCTAAACTTGGCAGAGTGTTTTTGCTGAATCATGAGCGATGCTGTTGAATGATGTGTTAGTCAAAGTGGCCTGGGCTAGATACAGCAAATTCCCGTCTGTGGAGTGCCCACTGGCTTTCACAAAAACTCTGTGAAGCTTGCAGACTTGGAATCAGTATGGCCTTTAACTGTTGACCTTTTTTCTCCACTGCTTTAATGCTGATTCTAATGTAGCCAAGGCACTTTCTGAGCACCTGAAGATGGTGTTGGCAAGCCATGAGCTGACACGTAGGTTTTCTTTGTGTTGCTTGGGCTTTGCGTGTTTGCTCATTGCATTAGTTCTCAGAAAAAAAAAATGTGCTTAGTGCTTTTCTGCTTTCTAATTCATTATGTCATATAAATAATTGTGTTATCCTGATACATCATCTCTTCTGCTAGCAAAACTGTCTTAATTTCTTACAGAAGCTGCTGTTTGGTATCAACAGAATACAGGCTCCTTAGTTTTGTGCTGCAGCAGAATATCAGCCGTATTGCTCTCTTTTTTCCAAACTCATTTTTTTCTGAATTGAGGTTAAACTCAGATTTGTCATCTTCTATATGTCATTCTTTTTGAAGCAGCGGTACAATAATGAGTGAAAATTTTATAATAGCAGAAACTGATTCAATCTATTTTACACAGATCGGTTTCCGCCCCGGTCGCCCGTGCCCCAGCATGGCTGTGTTATGGCCTATACAACTGTGGTTTGTGCTGTTTAACATGAATGACCTGGATGATGGGGCACAGCGCACCCTCAGCAAGTTTGTAGATGAACACCCCCCCGCCCCCAAAAGAGGGGCTGTGGTTGGTAGACCTGGTGGGTGTGTTGCCATCCAGAGGGACCTCCACAGGCTGGAGAACTGGGCTGACAGGAACCTCATGCAGTTCAGCAAGGGGAGGCACAAAGTCCTGCTCCGCGGCAGGGAAAAACCCCATGCCCCAGTATGTGCTGGGGGCTGACTGACTGGAAAGCAGCTTTGCTGAGAAGAAGCTTGGGGTCCTGGTGGACAACAACTTAGACCATGAGCCGGCAACGTGACCTTGCAGCAAGGGCGGCGGCCAACAGCATCCTGGGTGGCATTAGGAAGAGCGTCACCAGCAGGTCCATCTTCCGCTCTGCTCAGCACTGGTGAGGCCACATGTGGAGCGCTGGGTCCAGTTCTGGATTCCGCAGTGCAAGAGAGACAGGGGCATACTGGAAAGAGTCCAGCAAAGGATCATGAAGAAGATGACGAGACTGGAGCATCTGACATAGAAGAGGAGGCCAGGAGGGCTGGGACTGCTCAGCCTGGAGGTGAGAAGGCTTGGGGGAAGCTTATCAATGTAAATACCTGACGGAAGGGAGCACACAAGATGGGGCCAGGCTCTTCGCCGTAGTGCCCAGTGACAGGACAAGAGGCGGAGGGCAAAAATGGAAATTCAGGAAATACCATTCAAACATAAGAAGCAGCTCTTTTTTTTTTTTCTGAAATGGTTTTTGGGTTGGATTTTTTTTGGCTTTGGGTTTTTTTTTACTGGGAGGGGTAGCCAGACACTGGCAGAGGTTGTCCAGAGAAGTTGTGGAATCTCCATCCTTGGAGATATTCAGAACATGATGGGACAGAGTCCTGGGCAACCTGCTGTTGCTGACGCTGCTTTGAGCAAGGGGGTTGGAGTAGATGATCTCCAGAGGCCCCCTCCAGCCTCAGCATTTCTCTGTGATCCTGTAGTGGGAACAGCGAAGCTGAATTATCACCCTGTGAGTAAAATCCTAGCGTCTGATCCGCATTGCGGATCTGTTGCCTGCATTGCAGATTTTTGTTGCATTGTCTGCACACGTCTGCTGGGTGGAACTCCCTGTAACATCAGTATGAAGTAGAGGTCTGCGGTGCAGATTGACAGCTGGGATTTTTCTCTGGAGCGTTTCCCCATCTGTGTTTGAGACAAACCAGGATAACATATTTTAACTTTTTTTTCCTCTGTAAACGGAGTGTTTTGTGAGTTGAGTGTTCCATAGAGAGGTTTCTTAAAAGGCAAGCTTCATCTCCCAGTCCTGGAAAAAAAGCGGCGCTGAGTTCACAGCTCAGATGATAGGAAAGAAGAAACTCATGTGACGAGATACTAATACAGGTCCGCAAGTGTAATCTAAATTTGTCTGAAGGAGTTTCCTCTAAGGAGGGAGGGGAAGTGCAAATGACAGAGACAACTTCCATAGAGAAGCAGTGAAAACGTTTTTATCAGTTCATTGTGAGTTGGGTAATGGTCTTAGTGAGATTATCTGTAGCCTTAGAAAGCATTAGTTCATTTCCAGGGTCAGCCAAATGCTTTGATCTGTTTTGAATCGAAGCCTGGTCGCAGAGGTTGCTGCTTGTTGCTTCTGCAGAAGCATTTCTGGGGGTCCTGCTGAGCTTTCTCTAGGTCTTAAAAAATACTGCTTAAATGTTGATCTTTGCAGAGATACTGGACTAAGGTGGCATCTCTTTTTAACCAGTACTCTCTACTAATGTTGATGTCAACAGAGAACTTGGCCTAAAATACTACCTGGGCAATTTTCTAGTGTATTTCCTCCAGCCCTGAGATAAGACAAAGTGATAGGAAAGCAAATAAGCCCGTTCTCTCATTAATCTTTCAGTTGCTGAATTTGTGTGTCTATTGATGTGCAAAATGTGATTATACTTTTCCTTTGTCTTGTCAAAGGTGAAGTCATCTTAGTGACACTCCTCCTGTCCACAGACACTTTCTTGGGAACTACCTGTTCAATACTTTCAGTAGCTGGCTTCTAAACTTCTCTATTTTTGTTTGGTTTTGTTGGCCCAGGCATGGCCTCAGATGTGAGAGCAGATTCTCTGCCAGTTTTATCCCTGCAGTTTTATCAGAGTACCTGCCTTTAGCAGGGCTGTACCAGTATATGCCTAAGGCAACTAAGATGTCACAAGCTGAATGGCATTAGCTAATGGAGTGCAATTCAGATGGAGAGCAAGGTAATCAATCAACCAGTTCTCTGTTCTCTTCTGAGTGCCTTCATACTTCTGTGGGAATTTCAAGGACTCTGGTGATAGCAACAAAGCACCAAAAGCTAACTTGACTCAAAATTTCAGATGGGTAGCATGAACAGCGACCATCTGTGGTTTTGGGTTTTTTTTGAACAGGAGATATTTTCTGGAGAGGAGGTGAAAGAAACAGGTTTGCTATGTGACCACATTGAGATAAACGCTGGCTTTGTTGAACTCCGAGACAAAATGCTGGCTTTTGAGGGCCAGGTATGCACAATTTGTAGAGTAAGTCCCCATGGCTGTAGCTCTGGCTAGACAACTGCACCCGTGTTCATGCTGTTTGACATCCCCAGTACAGAAAGGCTGAGTGCTGCGAGGGATCCTTGCTATTCCACAGCACCTGACTACGGTCTGCCTAGTCTTGGAGAGCATTTGTGCCATACTTGACTTCTCTGTAACCATGCGGACCCCAGGGCCACCTCACTGTTCCCTTTGTAAGTGGCTCTGCCCCGTGTCCTCCTTGGCTGTTCTCTGGTGACCACGGAGGGATTGTTTTTCAGTGGGATGTTACTAGCAGGACAGGAAAGGCAGGAGGGGTTCAGCTGTTTTGTGAGGGACAGCCAGAGCTGCAGGTAAGAGAGCTGAGGTGACCTGCGGTGACCTCCTCGTGGCCATGGATAACCAGCTGGTTCACATGCAGGGGGGGTCTAGCTCCTGTGCCAGTTTTATGTTGTGTGTGGGATTTTGTGTGATTTTGTTTTTGTTGTTGTTTTTGGGTTTGGTTTTTTTTTTTTTGCGATTCTTACTGAACCAAGGCCTGTCACCTCAGGCTGTTTCTGGCAGAGTGACACCAGCATCCCTTGGCAGGACTGGATTTGCAGGACTGGGCTGTGGGTAAATGAGCTGGCAGAAAGTCTGGAGTAGTGCCAGGTCTGGGATGAGCTGCCCAGTCCAGGAGGAGAGAGAGGGTGGTGGTCATCATCCTCTGCCTGCACTAAACTCACATTACCTTGTGGCCTTCCTCGCTTGGCACCAGCCTGTTCAGTGTCAGCACTGGAGCGTGCAGGTGTGTGAAACTACAGCCATCTGGCTTGTCCTCGACTTAGTGATGAAACTAACAGTTGCTTTCTGACAGAAGGCCATCCTTGGCTGGGCTGGGCATGTGCACGGGTTCCCTGTTGCGTAGCATCTACTGGAGGATAGTGTCCATTTGTGTGGCACTTAGCATTTTCCTGGGATGACTGCCATAAGCATTCCATTTATGCTAGTGTCGCTGATCAAGTCTACGATTTCTGCGTGTTTTAGGGCTTTTGTCTGTCCCGAACTTGTAAGCAGTCAAGACCCAGGTGTTAGTTTAGTCTTGTGAAGCCCAGTGGCAGTTACCTGATCAGCAACCTCCTTGCTTGGTGCCCGTGTTGAGATGACATCATGACTGGTCACAGTGAGGCATCGTTGCATCTAGTTTTCTGGGTCACACTGGCTATAGCATCGTGCTGACCTGGCCATGTAACTACAGTGGTTTGGGCTATGCCTCTTCTCCAGGTGTGCGTTGACTAGTGATGCTTCAGGTGGCTTGCGTCCAGAAGATGCATCCAAACTACATATGAGTGCCGACTGGAAAGTGCATCAAAAGCCCACTATTTTCAAAGCGTTGCTGCTTGTCGAACAAAGGCTGGTGCCTTGCTGCAGCCTAGGCAGTGTGGACATATGGCCAACTTAGCCTGCAAAGCGGCTTTGAGAAGATCGTCTCAATAGAACCAATGGAGAGTTGAGAGAGGATCGCTGAGTTCATTTTATACCCATTTCCTGAAATTTCTTCTTCTCAGCTTTATTCTTCTTGGTCATATATTCTTAAAATGAAACTCTTCTTTACGAAAAAGAAAGAAAAAAAATTCTGGCTCTATAGTTTCCAGGCAGCCTGGATTATAAAATGAAATAACCCAACTGTATATTTAGAAGCATGCAAGTAAATGTCTCGTAGCTAAAGTTAATATAAAGGTACAGCTAATTGGAAGTAGTATGTTAACACTGAGAATAACAGTGTATTTATTTCCCATTTCACAAGGTGGAAAACAGACTTCAGTTAAATGAAACTGCAATGAAAATCATAATTATTTTGTTGTATTTCTGAGGAAGAAAGTAAGCCTTGGAAATTTCTCAGGTGATTTTGGAACTTTCTTCTATTGTGGGTGTTCTTTCAACTTTAAAACATTTTCATCAGAATTTTTTGATGCCTGTAAAAATAGTAATAACATAGGAGACTAGCAATATTAGATAAACAATTGCCAATTAAATCAATCTCGCTGTTAAAACACAATAGGCAAATGTACACTGCAAAGCAGCATGAAAAAAATGCATAGAAAAATGGTAATGCATGATTTTCAGAATCACGTGCTTTGTGGTTTTTACATGCCTGTTTAGTGGTTTGTCATAGTCCTTACCAAACAGTCGTGTAAGGAACCAGCTTTGCCAAGGACCTTCCTTGCAACACTCTCGTTGGGATACCTAGTTTGTGACAGCAAAAACGGGAATGCCATGGAAAGGAAAATGAGGAATGAGAGTAGATGGATGGTTTTCTGTGTGTGTGCATGTGTAGGTAGGGAGAGCCCTGGCCCATTTCATGAATGTCAGGCCAGGATCCTGCTGAGAGATGCTGGTGGTCCTGCAGGATAACTCAGCCCCGGATTGTCTTCCTTCTTCAAGTGCTCTGTCTGTGAGAAGCCTGAAAAAGGTGGCCTATGTTGGAAAAGCAGGGCGTGTGGTACCAAGTACCTGCTTTTTTTTTACCCTGATAGGAGAGGAGGATTTGTGGCCTGTCACAGACTGCAAGTTTCCTCTCTAGTGTCAGCAAGTGGGAATTTTGCTCCTTCCAGGGCAATATGGTAGGTTGAGACCGATGAACACAGTGCAACAACTCGGCCAGGTGGGAAGCCTGAAACCATAGTGAGGGACAAAACTTAGCTGCTAGAAGAAGCATTAGAAAGTGGCAGTGAAGTTTGTCATGAACAGGTCCAGTGAGGAACCCGCTATGTTGTGCTCATCTCTGAGGAGATGCAAAACCCACAGCTGAATACTAAGCAAAAAGGGGGGAAAAAGGAGGAGGAAGAAAAAACCAAGCAGCATCGTTTGGAGGAAAGCACGTATTTTTCACTCTCATGTAGAATCCAGGAAGCTGGTTTCAAAAGTTTTGTTGTTGTCATTACCTCTTTGATAGGAGTAGTTCATGCTGCTACAGGAGAATCACAATTAAAACTGATGACGGTGTGAGGGTAGCGTCCATGATAGGAGGCAGCACATTCCCCTCTCTCTGTGTTGGCTTGCAGAGCCTCGCTCCTCACTGAGGGCGGCGGGCTGCCACACTGCTCTGAGCATGGAGGCGGGTGATTTTGATGCTGAAGGTCATGCCCAGCTCCTCTTTCATGTGCCACAGGTCTGTGACTAGCTGATGAGTGTAGCTGCCCATTATGTATATGCAACGGGAGAGAAGAGGGCTGTTTTGCTGTGGCTCTACAAAAGCTGTGGACAAGAAGACCCAATGACAGAGGAGCGATAGCTCTGATAAGCCAGACCTCTACGCAGTGTCTAATGTTAGTGTTTATCTGGCCAGTGGGTAACTGGAA